>NC_141153.1:60220353-60533210 GCF_053477565.2 Lygodium microphyllum
TAGCAGTGTGATAGAATTGCTATAGAAATTCGAGCATAAATAAATGCAATGGTCAAGAATAGAGCAAGTGACTCTTGATATGGAAAAACTTCAATTACTTCTTCAAGAAAGGGATTCTTATCTATAGTCAAGTCTTGAAGAGATTTTAGAAGAAAAATTTACAAAGCAAGGACTAAAACTTATTCAAGAAAAATGAAGGGAGGTCTCTCGCTCAACCCCCGAGACCTACAAACTGCTTATGGTCAAGCGTTTCAAGCCTAGTGGCCATGGCTACCTCTCACATAGCCGACGCACTCTCCCTACCTATGGGGTGTAGTGAGCTTACCTTGATGCTTGATTGAGTACCATCCTCTTTCTTGCACATTGGTAGCTCCGCGATCCTTGAGGCAAGCTCAAGCAACCTCAATCCCTTTCTATCAAGCTCCATCCTCAATAGTAGCATTGCGAGACAAGAGAAGAGAAGAGAAGAGAAGAAGATGAAGAGAGGAGATGGGGAGCTTCTTCTTCTCAAGCCCTCACTCTCACACACTCACTCCCTCACTCTCTCACACAAGAAGGTAAGAAGAAGAAGAGAAGAAAAAGAAGAAGCTTTTTGCCACACGCCAAGAATGAGAGTTTCCATTAACTTTTAGGCTTATATACATGCCCTCTTTCCCTTGGGCATGCATCCCCTTTGTACATGGCCTAGGCCCTTTTTCACTTGCCCTAACTTCCTAGCTTAGTCCTACCGCCCATCCTGGTTACAAGTTGAACAGGAGGGAGCCTGGAGCTCCTTTACAAATATTTTGGTTGTGCCTTTATATTTAAAGGTGCAGCTCCTTTCTTTTCACTTTTTTGCAGCTTCCATGGTTGCGCGTTGGACTCCTAGTGGTTGTTCCCATGCTTTTAAATTTTTTTTGGGCCAGCTCTCTTATGAGGCACCTTTTCCTTTTTTCCGACTTGCACTTTACCTCTTGATGCCTCTTTTTTTGCTTTCTCTATTTTGCAGTAAACATTACCCCCCTCCTAGCCGAGTGCCAGTCCCATGGCGCTGTTGGGTGGTGAGTTGGACGGTGGTGATGGGGTAGTTGGATGGCTTTTTGATTTTTTATTCAAGCCCTTGTTGAGGATGTGTTGGAGCGATTTATGTTTAGAATTAAAGATGGTGTTGGAGTGAGTCCTTGCACGAGCTGGTTGTGGTAGAGGTCTACCTTTGAAATTGACGATGGTGTTAAGGCAAACCCCTTCTTAAGGTTGGGTGGACCTACCCTTGACTAAAATTGGAGTTGGGTGGATCCTTGTGTGAAGAGAGGCTAGTGGGTGGATCCATCTTTGAAATTGAATATGGTGTTAGGATGGATCCCTCCCTTGGCCCTCTGCAGTTGCGTTCTCTTGAACTGTTCCAAATGAGCCTCTTCATTCACTTTTTGATTGGGGCTATTATGGTCTACCCCTGCTTTGTTGCACCTGCATGGTGACATTGTCGCATAAGATGGCCCCGTTTGTATGTGGGTGCTTGTTCTAGGACAATGCAATTTTGAGCTGATGAAGGTTCGATGAGAAAGGGTGGCCGTGTGAGTCGATGATGATGGGGCTGCAGAGGAATTGGGCTTGGGAAGAAACGGATCACTCGATTAAGGTGGTGGGGGCTAGGGGTGTATTACATGGATGATGGGACTATCGAAGTCGGTGGTTGAGGCCTTTGTTTGTACTTGGAAAGAAAACAAGGTGCACTACCTGGGGGTGTCTCTGCCTTTCTATGTAGTGCATGGTGCACATGCTCGTGGAATTGGGAGATGGCTCTAGGCCTCGATGGTGTCCCACACTTGAGGACCCAGTTCATGCGTCGTTGTATGTGCAGTGCATCTCTTAGGGAGACATGTCTGGGAGAATGTCCTACCCTTGATGTGCCCTAAGCATGTGCAATGGGGGATGGGGCTAGGTAAGGAAACCCTAGGTGCAGTGATCATGGCACTCAAGATGCTTTTAGGGGGTCTAGTATTTTCACTTCTTCTTTTTTTTAGTAGATGATTATAGCTAGCATTTTGATGCAAGGGGTGCTCTTAGGCTCTACCCTAATCTTCATCGGATGATTCACGAGGTGATCTTAGGAACTTAGTCAAAAAGGCATGGTTGTGCACATATTCTTTGATACTAGCCTTTGCATTAAGAGGTGTGGTTGACAAGAAAGAATGATTGCACCTTGTAAAGTGGCTATTGCTCATGTCCTCAAGGATCCTCATACAAAAAGAGGGAAGCAGGGTTTCCCTCATCATGAGCCTAGCCTAGCGTAGCTATCTATTCCTAGGTTAATGTTAAAAAAGAGCGGAGAAAGGTGGGCTTCCTCAGCTGCTGGATTTTGTTTAAGAAAAAACCTAATGCTCCTAAGGTTATTACAAGTAGTTATGAAGATTGGGTCCCGGGGCAGGAAGAGAAATCCTCGAGGAAGTGGTTAATGGATGGGCACAAGTCCCCTATTTTAAAGGTCATGCATTCCTTGGGAGTTACTGAGTTGGCATTGTAGATCTTCAGGAAGTCATACCTGCCATGCATCCGTCTATCATAATCCACTCCATGTCTACAACGGTAGGGCATGTAGATAGGATCATTGAGCTCCTCCCGTAGCGTGCCGCAAAAGATCGTCCATGCATCAAAATTGGTATCCCAAATCCTCCATCACTTTGGCTGTGCCTCATAACCTCGGACGGTTTTGGGAACCTGATATACCTTATCCTGCTAGTAGTCTCTACGGGTTCCTACCTCCATTGTGTGATTACAATGCTCCGCTCCTCGACCCATTGGTTTGCTAGAGTATTGCCCAAACAAATGATCCTTTCCACTACCTCCAGGGGTAAGACTTGGTCCAAGGCTCATGGGTAGAGGAAGGAGAACTCAAAGGGTCGGGATTGGAGCTCCTGCTGTTGCTAGATAGTTAGCTCTTGTGGCCAGTTGATGAGATGGTGATCCTCGCATAGTGGCATGGGCTTGTCAGGAAGCTACTATGGCCCTAATGGCGCTCTTTGCTGGGCTTTCTCCACAAGTTCACGTCTTCTTCTTCTTGCAGCAATAACGTGCTCAAAAACTTGGGCACCCTCTGGCTCTTCTGGGAGTAGATTAGGTAAGGGCGGACTGGGCTCCCTGATTTGTGATTCTTCTTCGAGTTCTTGCTCAAAGTCCACTGGCCCTTCCTCTGTGTCTTGTTCCATTGTGGGTTGGACTGGGGGTGGATGGGGTTGCTCTTGTTCCTTAAATCCAAGTTCCTTGGGCTCATCGGTGGAGAGGCTGGCTTGTCTCAAAGTAGCTGCATTGCTGCTCCTTGGTTTTGCCTGTGCAAGTTGGGAGTGCACGTTGTCGAAGGGTTTGCCAAAGCAAAGCAAAGTCGTGTCTACAGAAGACCTTGACGAATTTCAGGATAGAAGATCAAGCAAGTGAATGAAGTCAAATCTGTTATGACTGCAATTGCTTCCTGTTATGTTGATCAGTTGGAAAGATCAATAATGTTCATGATCATACACAATCCTTTGTACTGAATGAACCAATAATCCTTCAAAAACGAGGAAGAGTTCTGCATGGTATATATCATGTGTTTGCTGTAAATTTACTGTCTTTCCCTTAGATATTAGGTTCAGAGGCATAAGCAGTAATTTCTTTTTCCTGTTTATTTTGTACAGTAGCATTCAAACCCTCTAGTTCTTCACTCAGATCTCCATGCAGAAATTGTGTATCAAGTAACCACAAAATACTTCAGCCAGTCCTTAAGGACCAAAACTTGACACTACAGGACTCTCTAGCTTTTATCAAGCTGTCAAAGCTATTATCCGATCAGTGATTGCACTCTAACAAAGTGGACATTCTTTACATGCTGCAGCACAAGGTTTGCACAAACAAAAATGTCTACAAGGTAGCAAAACAGCAACCGTTGGCTCTTCATAATAGATTTTGCAAATATGCTCATTCGTTTCATCATCAAGGACACCCATGCTAGTAAGTGCTTCATGATCCTTCTCTCTTTTTCACCCTTTATGCTAAAATTTCCTTTTTAGCATCAGGATTTCAGGATATTGTGAGCAAAATGACATTCACTCTTCCCAAGTAACAGTTTTCAAGTCACTGGTATTTTCTGCATGGTTACGTCTCTCTCTTGGCGTCACTGCTACTGATAAGAAGGTAATGTAAAGCAATAACCTTCCAGCTGCAAAATGTTAATTTGATGCTGATAGATCTTTGGGTACTATGATGTTTACAGGTGTTTGTTGCTGAAGTAATGGAGCTTGTTGAATTAGGCAGTTTCTCAAAGACACGCTAGTTGGAGCTGATTGGTCTAATAAGCCAGGCGATTTTTGTGCGCCCCCAGAGAAAGCTTTATTGTAGAAGATTTCAAGCTACCCGAATTGCATGAATATCTCTGTGCTCCTCGGTAGTTCGGATATGCTTCAATTCCACGAATCTAGCAAGTGCAATTGTGAATATGGAGAAGACAATGCATGTCCCAATACATTGGAGAGTAGTAATGCCTTGTTCATGGCCTGTGCACTTACGCATAATAGGCACGAAGCACCAATCATACCCCCTCCTCTCTGCTTGATTCCCTCTAATCATAATCTCTGGTATGCTGGTCTCTTCGGCAACTTTCGAAAGCTAATTGAGGATTCCAGAATTGCCAAATTACCCTGCACCTCTGAGAAAGCTTCCATCCTTGTTTCAATCACTATCGATGGAGCAAAAGCTTCAATCCTTACTTTAATCACTGTCGATGGAGCGAAAGCTTCAATCCTTACTTCAATCACTGTCGAAGGAGAGAAAGCTTCAATCCTTACTTCAATCAGTGTCGAGCGAGCGAAAGCTTCTGCGGCGATGTATCGAAACCCCTGTAATCCGAAAATCAAAGCTTCTGCTGCCATGTATCAAAACCCCCTCCGTAGCTTCCCTTTTTCAGAGCACAAAAAGCCCCGTTTTCCTCCTTCATAATTCTCCTCTAAAAAAATTTGACATTGATCTCCGTCTCCCTTTGCTTTTTCTCCTCTGAAATCTCTTTTTCCTCTACCGTTGCTTGCGTCCTCCCTTTTTTAGCTCTTATTCCACAGGTTCCTGCTTTTTTATAATTCTGAAAACATTCCCCACTATAACAGAGTGCCCGATTATACCACGATCAGGTCTACCTCGGCTGAAAACATAACCAATACACTCGGAGAACTCGGCAAACAAATAAGCATAATTTAAGCATTGCCTGGGCCCATATGGATGAGATGAGCTGGTGTATTGAATGATTAATGAGTAGGACCTCTAAGAATTGCTCATGTGACACTGACTTTTAAGGTTAACAGCCATCTTGCAAGCACTAATCTGAGAATAAAAGCTCCTTCCAAAAGCTCTGTTGCTGTTGAATTCCCTGTTTCCAGAACATTCATTTCATTATTCCCTTCAATGGGTTGATGGTCCATTGAAGCCTCAGCTTTGAACCTACAAATCATATATTCTCAAGGTTCTAGGAAATCCTCTTTGGTAGTGAATTCCCTTTCATGTTACTACTATGCATGCCTGAAGGGCTATTACAAATGCCTGTCTGTCTGGATCAACATCCTCTTCTAGCATCTACCAGTACAAATTCAATGCCTTCTCTCCTTGACCTCGTTCAACAAACAATGATAGCATTGCACTCCATGATACGACATTTCGAAACGGTAAGCCAATAAACATAGTCTCTGCTTCTTGTATGGTCCCATGTGCTCCATACATACTCACAAGGCCACTGCCAACAAAGACATCTGAAGTATAACCCCTCATACAAGCATCATGATGCAATGTCTGGCCAATTTCCAGAAACCCAAGTAGAGGCAATTGTTCCTCCCAAACAATAGCTTCTGCATCTGTAAGTGCACCACATGCCTGGATGGCCATTGAGAATGAATGCTGGTCTGCAGCAAAGCCTTCCACTTGCATTTGGTTGTATAGTTGTAGAGCCCTTTCTCCTTATTGCTCCTCAACATAGGCAGATAGCATTACAGTCCACAAAAGATTATTAGACTTGGGGATTTTGGAAAAGATGTTTTCAGCTTCCAGAAGACAATCATGCTTACTGTACAGAGTGACAAGGGAACTACCAACAAACACATCTGACAGGAATTGCTTTCGCCAAGCATCAGCATGCAACGTTCGACTGATTTGCAAGGATCTTTCTAGTAAAAAACTGTCTTTAAATGTCACACTCGCTGCAAGATCACAACATGCTTGAATAGCAACAGTTAGGGCCTGCTTGTCTGAATTCACACCAAATTCGTGCATCTGCCTATACAACATCAAGGCCTTCTCAACTTGGCCCTCCTTGACATATGCCGAAAGCAGTGTTGTCCATGAAACAACATTGTGAGAAGTTAAGCTAACAAATACACACTCAGCTTCTGCAATTGCTCCACAGTTGCTATAGACATTCAGGATTGTATCACCAAGAAAGGCATCTGAAGTGAAGCCCTTGCTCCAGGCATCTACCTGTAATGCCTGACCAATTTCTTTAGACATGGCTAGAGTAGCTGATCTCTTATCTTCAATTGCACCACAGGCTTGAAGGGCAATCGTGTATGTCTGCTCATCACGACTTATTTCTTCCTCTTGCTTCAAACCTCTAGTGTGGCTCTCATCCCAATATAATTTCTACCCCTTTTGAAGCAGCTGATATAAACAATTTGCTATGTGTGCAAAATGAGGTATCCAAATCATATAAAACACACAAGCTCCAATGAATCTCTGTACCTCTGAAGTGGTAGAACAATACTCCGCAATCTTGCCTATAGCATCCACCTTATCTGGTGAGGGTTTCTTGCCATAATACCTACACATATGTCCAACAATGACAATTTCATTCACTCCAAAAACAGATTTTTGCCCTGAAAGTGTCAAGTTCACTTCTTCTAATCTGGCCAAAATCTTCTCACAAGCTAAAATATGATTAGCCACAAAGTATTTGCAACCTTGCTCATTTAGATTCTCTTTTTTCTCTTCTTCTGCACACCCCTTAATGGGCACATCATCCAAGAAAGGCATAGTAAGCTGAGGTATATAATCACGAAGGACCTTATGCATGGCATTCATCATATGTGCAACAGAATTAGTGGCACCTTGAGGCAAGGTACACATTCTGACAAGCCCAATAGGAGTTCTCATGGTGGTTATGTCCCTGCTTTCCAAAGCCAGCTGAAACTGATCATATCCCGAATACAAATCACCTAAAGAATAGATAGCACGTCCAGCAAATGCTTCTGCAAACTCATCCACAACTGGACCTATACCAACATTCCTGATAGTAACTCTGTTTACTGGCTGCATGTCCTGTATAAATCGGAGAGTACCATTCTTCTTTGGAACCGTAAACCACCTATTTGAGTATGGTGCAGATGAAGGCTCAAGAATTCCCATCCTGATTTTCTCATTCAATAAATCAATCAGCTTTGGCAGGTGTGCTTTAGGCACTGGAATAGGTCAGAGATTCCATGGAATATGAGGAATAGTAAAAATCACCATAGGAGCAACAATATCTGGATTCACACATCCAATCTCATGCGGGAAAAAAGCAAATCCCCTTCCATGTCGCTCAAGCATCTCCTGAAAGCATTGCTTCTCTATGGGTAGCAAGAAATCACCATGTTCAATTTTCAATTCAGCAAGAGTCTCTGCTGCTGAAAATTTATGGCCAATATGCTCTGGATTCCTCAAAATTGGTTGTTTGGCAGCCCTCTCAATTTGCTGATCACTGTCAGGTGGAAGCGGTACAGCTACCGACTTCACCTTTTTATCCACAGTCTTGTATTTCATGTCAACCCTGGCTTCATTATGATCCTTTGCATTACTCAAATCTTGCTGTAAATCAGCAATTCTGCACTCCAATGGCTGAATATCCTCAGCCCTCTGCTCTATGGACTGCATAGAAACACCCCTAAACTCTGGATGCTGAAATATTTCAGCAGTAAACTTTGTTGGCTGAAAGTTTTCAGCCCTCAGTGTCTCTGTAAGCTGATCGTAACCAGCTGGAAACTCTGTTTGCTAAATTTCTTCAGCACTTCTGCGTGTTTGTTTGGGCATAAAATGAATTTGTTAGCCATAGGCATCGATAGTTTAGTTAGTTGAGCTCCAACGATCCCAATGAATGCAGCACTTTTTGTTGAGCTACCTCAGCCTCTGACTCAATCTGTGACAAAATCTGCAATTTCATGAAACATGTCCAGGGATTATACTAATACATTACTGTGACAACTCTGCATATCAGTTTTTAGCATATCTTCCATCTCTTCCATCGTATCTGCACAAATCATACTGTCATACATCCCATCTATGTGCTCATCATCCTCTAAAATTCCTGCATTTTTCAAATTTTTCTCCTTCCTGCATATGTACTGCCTGGCAGCTCTAGGCAACCTAGAAATCTTCTGATAGCTCATTGAACTATTTGCTGAAATCCCAACAAAACCGGAGGAGAAAACACTGCTGCCAGGAGGTGAGAACTCCAATCTCCTATGCTCTGTACCACCGTCGTCTCGCGAAACGGCGGTACCTAATGAAAACCCGAATCCCTCACAGTGGGAAAAGGTGCATCTTTGAGAGTATCCCTGTTTCTAACATGGTTCACACACACAGTCATAAACTGAACTGCTCTCATACCATCTTTACTGCGAATCCGTGCATAAGCAGATCCAGCATCCATTACCTTTGTTTCCATGCGCATCTCTGTGATGAATGGCTGTCCAAGAATTATGGGATAAGAGTATGAATCCTGCACAAAGAAATGAAAATCCTCCTCTACATCTCCAATAGAAACCCTGACACTGGGATAGGCAGCATACAAATCACCTGCAGTGTTATTGGCAGCTCTCATACGCCACCCATGCTCTACATCCATAGGCCATCTGTTACTCTCATAAACTCCACGAACTATGAGATTAATCTCTGAACCATGATCCACCAATGCAACATAAGGCACATGTTTCTCTCCAATTTTTATCATCGTCTCTGTAGTTGCCCTAGCCCAATGACTCCGCGAAAAGTGACTACGCGGTATCAAGATAGGCTCATCAGTTTCAGCATAATGCATAGGTTGAACCCTCTTCTCTACCTACGGAAAAACAGAAGCATTCTCAACCATAACCTCATCCTCATC
The DNA here is from genome assembly GCF_053477565.2 of Lygodium microphyllum. NCBI lineage: Eukaryota > Viridiplantae > Streptophyta > Polypodiopsida > Schizaeales > Lygodiaceae > Lygodium > Lygodium microphyllum. The sequence continues at coordinate 60,229,478 of NC_141153.1, forward strand.
CTCATCCAATTCCCCAATCAAAACTCCCTGTGTATCAGTGGTAGGCAATGCATGTCTTTTCCTCTTCAGGACCTCCTGAAACTGATCTTGAAACTCTCTTTTCGAGATGCCCAAAACCTCAGAAATAGTGAAAGTCACCTCACTGCCAAGTATCTTGTCATTAAAGATTTTCTTCATGTCCATAGATGTCTCAATATCAGACATCAATCTAAACCCTGGCTGCTTTCTCTCTCTAGGCTCTTGCCTCTTTTCTCTGTTTTGAGCATCTTCCATCTGTCGATCTGGCTTTGGTCTTGAAGACGGTCCTGCAGTAGGTGGAGTAACAAACTCACCCCCTCTAGTCTTTTTAGCTGCACTTGGATTTTCTTCATCCCTCTTACGCTTCTCCTCAACAAGTACATCTGCTCCCTGAGACTTAGCCAAATAAGCATAAATAGAGTACCTATCAACAGGCGAATCCCAACCTGTCTCTGATCTGATGCTAGAGCCTGCACTAGTCAAAACAGTTTGCTGAATTTTTCCCTTGTTTGCAGTCTCCATAGCATAAGTCCATAGTGCTGACTGAGTCTCTGATCCCTTCTCAATCTGGACTCCATATGCAGAAGCATCACCTCTAGCTGTCACATAAGAAGTACGCGCAGCCATGTCATCCACTAACTTCTTCATTCCACCTTTACCAAAGTTGGTAGCAAGTGGAGCTCCTGTCTCAGTCAACCAAATCTTACCATCTTGTCCCCAAAATACCAAATTCTTCCTCCTTGCATCCTGAAAAGATTCACAATCCCTGCAATGCTGATGGTCCGTACTATCGCACCAAATACATCTCCGATCTCTCCTAGGTGCAGTAGGAGTACTAGAAGAAGTAGTAGGTGCAGTCACAAAGCAAACTGCTCTTTCAATTTTCCCACCAACTTCGCTTTAACTGACTCCAGTGTCAAATCCATTATGCCTTTGATTATGTCATCAAGAGAGGTAGGCATCGATGGAGCGGATGGTTTTGGAGCAGAAGGTGTAGGCATCGGTCGTGGAATAGGAGGAATTGGAGGAGTACAAACAGTAGGCACTGACATAGGCCAAGAAACTGGCTGAGGAGGAGAAGAAATAACAGGAATAGAAGCAGACATAGGAGCAGATGATGGTGTCGGTGTCATCGAACCATTCTGTAAGTGGGTCTTTCATATCCTCCTCTTGGTCAAAGTCGAGAGTGTATCCTGGGCATCCTGCCAATCCGTTTTAAGTCCCATAGGCTTCGTGCGATCCTCAAGAAGCTCTCCCAATTCTTCCTGAAGAGCAGAATCTGCAGCTTGCAAGAAAAGCTCAACTTTTTCAACATCCAATGCTCTTTGTTCAATGGCATCAAGCTGACTATACCTCTCTTCAAATTCCCGAATCAAGTCTGAAGCAGCTAGACCTTTGTTTGGCATGTAGACCCACTCTCGGAATGACCGCCAAGTAGCCATACCAAAGTCCTCAAGGAAATATTCTTCTTTCAGGGCCTTCTTAAAATCTTGCCAATGTGTATTTTGAATAAAAAGATCAGTCACTTTTGCCCTCAAGGCGGGTGTGACAAGACGAAGGAAGTACTTACTCATAAGTCCAGCTGGAACTCCAAAAACCCCCATCTTGATCTCATATGTCTTCAAATATGCTGAAACATTACGGCCATCAAATAGCTTCTTCTCATTCTAGTAACCATGAAATACTTCAGCCAGTCCTTAAGGACCAAAACTTGACACTACAGGACTCTCTAGCTTTTATCAAGCTGTCAAAGCTATTATCCGATCAATGATTGCATTCCAAAAAAGTGGACATTCTTTACATGGTGTAGCACAGGGTTTGCACAAACAGAAATGTCTACAAGGTAGCAAAACAGCAACCGTTGGCTCTTCATAACAGATTTTGCAAATATGCTCATTTGTTTCATCATCAAGGACACCCATGCTAGTAAGTGCTTCATGATCCTTCTCTCTTTTTCACCCTTTATGCTAAAATTTCCTTTTTAGCATCAAGATTTCAGGATATTGTGAGCAGAATGACATTCACTCTTCCCAACAGTTTTCAAGTCACTGGTATTTTCTGCATGGTTACGTCTCTCTCTTGGCGTCACTGCTACTGATAAGAAGGTAATGTAAAGCAATAACCTTCCAGCTGCAAAATGTTAATTTGATGCTGATAGATCTTTGGGTACTATGATGTTTACATGTGTTTGTTGCTGAAGTAATGGAGCTTGTTGAATTAGGCAGTTTCTCAAAGACACGCTAGTTGGAGCTGATTGGTCTAATAAGCCATGTGATTTTTGTGCGCCCCCAGAGAAAGCTTTATTGTAGAAGATTTCAAGCTGCCCAAATTGCATGAATATCTCTGTGCTCCTTGGCAGTTCGGATATGCTTCAATTCCACGAATCTAGCAAGTGCGATTGTGAATATGGAGAAGACAATGCATGTCCCAATAGATTGGAGAGTAGTAATGCCTTGTTCATGGCCTGTGCACTTACACATAATAGGCTTGAAGCACCAATCATATCCCCTCCTCTCTGCTTGATTCCCTCTAATCATAATCTCTGGTATGCTGGTCTCTTCGGCAACTTTCGAAAGCTAATTGAGGATTCCAGAATTGCCAAATTACCCTGTGCCTCTGAGAAAGCTTCCATCCTTGTTTCAATCACTGTCGATGGAGCAAAAGCTTCAATCCTTACTTTAATCACTGTCGATGGAGTGAAAGCTTCAATCCTTACTTCAATCACTGTCGAGGGAGCGAAAGCTTCAATCCTTACTTCAATCACTGTCGAGGGAGCGAAAGCTTCTGCGGCAATGTATCGAAACCCCTGTAATCCGAAAATCAAAGCTTCTGCTGCCATGTATCAAAACCCCCTCCGTAGCTTCCCTTTTTCAGAGCACAAAAAACCTCGTTTTCCTCCTTCATAATTCTCCTCTAAAAAAAATCGACATTGATCTCCGTCTCCCTTTGCTTTTTCTCCTCTGAAATCTCTTTTTCCTCTACCGTTGCTTGCGTCCTCCCTTTTTTAGCTCTTGTTCCACAGGTTCCTGCTTTTTTATAATTCTGAAAACATTCCCCACTATAACAGAGTGCCTGATTATACCACGATCAGGTCTACCTCGGCTGAAAATATAACCAATATACTCAGAGAACTCGGTAAACAAATAAGCATAATTTAAGCATTGCCTGGGCCCATATGGATGAGATGAGCTGATGTATTGAATGATTAATGAGTATGACCTCTAAGAACTGCTCATGTGACACTGACTTTTAAGGTTAACAGCCATCTTGCAAGCACTAATCTGAGAATAAAGGCTCCTTCCAAAAGCTCTGCTGCTATTGAATTCCCTATTTCTAGAACATTCATTTCATTATTCGCTTCAATGGGTTGATGGTCCATTAAAGCCTCAGCTTTGAACCTGCAAATCATATATTCTCAAGGTTCTAGGAAATCCTCTTTGGTAGTGAATTCCCTTTCATGTTACTACTATGCATGCCTAAAGGGCTATTACAAATGCCTGTCTGTCTGGATCAACACCCTCTTCTAGCATCTACCAGTACAAATTCAATGCCTTCTCTCCTTGACCTCGTTCAACAAACAATGATAGCATTGCACTCCATGATACAACATTTCGAAACGGTAAGCCAATAAACACTCTCTGCTTCTTGTATGGTCCCATGTGCTCCATACATACTCACAAGGCCACTGCCAACAAAGACATCTGAAGTATAACCCCTCATACAAGCATCATGATGCAATGTCTGGCCAATTTCTAGAAACCCAAACAATAGCTTCTGCATCTGTAAGTGCACCACATGCCTGGATGGCCATTGACAATGAATATTGGTCTGCAACAAAGCCTTCCACTTGCATTTGGTTGTACAGTTGTAGAGCTCTTTCTCCTAAGCCCTCCTCAGCATAGGCAGATAGCATTACAGTCCACAAAAGATTATCAGACTTGGGGATTTTGGAAAAGATGTTTTCAGCTTCCAGAAGACAACCATGCTTACTGTACAGAGTGACAAGGGAACTACTAACAAACACATCTGACAGGAATTGCTTTCGCCAAGCATCAGCATGCAACGTTCGACTGATTTGCAAGGATCTTTCTAGTAAAAAACTGTCTTTAAATGTCACAATCACTGCAATATCACAACATGCTTGAATAGCAACAGTTAGGGCCTGCTTGTCTGAATTCACACCAAATTCGTGCATCTGCCTATACAACATCAAGGCCTTCTCAACTTGGCCCTCCTTGACATATGCCGAAAGCAGTGTTGTCCATGAAACAACATTGTGAGAAGTTAAGCTAACAAATACACACTCAGCTTCTGCAATTGCTCCACAGTTGCTATAGACATTCAGGATTGTATCACCAAGAAAGGCATCTGAAGTGAAGCCCTTGCTCCAGGCATCTACCTGTAATGCCTGACCAATTTCTTTAGACATGGCTAGAGTAGCTGATCTCTTATCTTCAATTGCACCACAGGCTTGAAGGGCAATCGTGTATGTTTGCTCATCATGACTTATTTCTTCCTCTTACTTCAAACCCCTCTTCACTATATTACCCACGTAAAATAAAAGAGCAAACATAATGACTAAGTATGTACAAAATATCAAATCACACACACAACTTTTGGGTGGTTTTCACACCTCGAATGCGCAGCAATACGACAACGTTGTTGCAGGCCATACCTTAAAGCTCTGCTTGTTAACTCCAGCTTTCTTTTCATTCTCTCCATCAAATCCTCACCTTCAACTTGTGTGACATGAAGCACTGTGCTAAAAAAAGCTTGCCTCTGCATATTGGAGCACTCTTCAGCAGCCTTAGCTCTAGATTCTGCGAACACCCTCTTGCACTTCGCCACTGCCAAGTGCTCTGTCAACCCTCACAATCTTTCAAAGTTGTGCCTCTCTGAGTGTTGTGTCTTCTCTTCCAGATCTCCCTTACCCCTTTCCATCTCTCCTAAGACAACATCATTACCACTTACTATTGCTCATCCCACACTTCCAGCATGTCTTCTCTTTATCCTAGCAGTTCAGTCGGCTATTTTTCTACCTTGATTAGCCCCGGAGAAATGATGGTGGGCCTCTGTGAGCCTTTCTGATAGATCTTTAGGAATTTGCACGTGGCTTTCTAGCTCCGCTAGGTGTAGTTTTCTTTTGATCATGGCCATGGCAATTAGTCCCTCTACTTCCTGTTGGGCATTTCACAGGTTCTCCTTTGACATAACTCCTATCTCTCTCTCTAGCCTTCCTTGCTCCTCCATTGCTAACCATATCCCAAATACTAGGGCATCCTCCTATTCTTGGTGTTGTTCTTCTGATGCTTGGTCTCCTTCTCACTGGCTCTCCCGTAGTTTTGCATTCATCACTTCCACCCATGCCATTCATTGATGGAGCTTAGCGTATTGTTGGATGAGCAACTTGTAGCCATGTTTCTCCGCTAGTAGGTCTTGGCCTTCATCCTCTAGCCTTTGACTTAGGTGATCTTCATTCTCTTGTGCCTCATTTTCTTTGCCACTGAGTTGCTATTTCATGTTTCGAATTTCTTTTTGATGCTCCATGACTTGCCGTGTTATCTCTAGACTTAGAGCCATGGCAACTTCTCTTTCGGCCTCTAATTCTGCAATCGCGGCCTCCTTCCCTTCTTTAGCCTTGTCTCGCTAGGCTAGGAGTTTAGCTACATAGGCATCATAGTCCGCAGTCGGGGCATTGTTGGCAATGCTGTAGTAGTGGATGCTTCCAATCTTTTCCGCTTTCTTCTTAGTTCCTCAGCCTCTTCTTCCGCTCTCCCTCGACTCTTTGTGATTCTTCTCTCACTTTCTTCATTTCTTCCTCCTCTTTTCTCCTTCATTCTTCTTCCGCCCTTTTGGATTCTTTTTGGGCTCTTTTCAGCTCCGCCCGTTCTTCCTTCGTAATCTCCTCTCTCCAAGTTTATTGTTGGGGCTTTGTGGCCTTCTTCATCTCTTGTGCCTTGGCCTCCTTTCTAGGTAGCCTGCACTTCTTGCTCTCCCCCATCGCTAATTGTTATCTCACTAGATTTCTCTACATCAAAGGTGCAGTGACTGCTGGGTGTCTCTCCTATCTACTCTTCAACTCCTTTTGCCTCCTTTATGGCCTCTTGGATGACAATCATTATTAAGACTCCACTGAATCTGATTGTGAAGGCCTTGTAGGCAGGCTTCTTACACGATGATCAAGTTGTTGAGGCTGGGGACTCCCCTCCTAGTGTTGCGCTTGTGGCTAGGATGGTGGCTGAGGTCTTGATGCTTTTAAAGACTAACCCATTCCAATCCACTTCTTCAAGGGACCCTTCGGGAATGATCTCCAGTAGTGGCATGCCAATCATATTCATCAATGCATTTACCTATGTCCTAAGAAGAGGGCATGGGCCATCTTTGCTTGCTTTGGGTTTGGGATGTCTGATAGGCTTATCCGGCCCACCATGTGCACATCATTCTTATTCACACCCAGCATTGCATACACATCTCTTCGATGGTGTTTTTCTTTCTTAGGAGACCAAACCTAGGGCCTTCTCCACCATTGCAATACTTAGGGACACCTCCACTTGGCGTTCTTTTTCTCCTGTTTTGATTGTTACTATGCCGCAATCTCTTGCATCACCAAAGCTTCTCGGGATCTTTGCACATATGATGTAGTAAATTGTTTGCCCTACTTTCTCCATGTACTTTCAAAGGGCACATTTGTCCACCAATTTCTTTACAACCGACTCCTCCAAGATGGCTTCATCCAAAGTTCAGTGTATGTTTGAAGGTGAAATGGCTAAAGCCCCTTGTCTTGATACTTAGGTCGTACCTAGTCTACTCTTCTTCCGTGAAAGGCAGCGTGCCACCTTTATCTTGCCTCGCCATTGTGGGTACCTATCATTAATCGTAATCCCACATTAGTATTCCTCATATGACTTTTTGGTAAGCAAGAAATATATGTTTCTTTCATGAAGAGAATGAACAAGCTGAATTAAAGACATGAAATTTTTCAACAGCAACCTGAATCTCATTCCAAAACATTTTCGACATTTTCTTTCCAACCCTTTCTATTCTTTCCTACTTTTAAATTTAATTAAGGATTTTTGTTTCCTTATTTTTTCCTATCACCTTACCCCCCCTTAATCATCTAATCACCTTACCTCCTCCCTCCGCGGCAAATGATGAGAATCCTTCCTAGGATTGGACATGGGACACCACCAAGGCATTTGAGCACAGTATGGTGCTATCTATTTTGGCATAAGCCAATCATAGAGATTAGGGTTGTATTCCAAGGGACATAACGATCGATATTACAAGGGCTAACACATACTTGGGTAATGAAGTTATGACATCGATTAGAAAATCACCCGAGTTAATGTGGCTAGCCACATGTAGCTCCTATTCCATAAGGATATGCAATCAATGTAAGGGTGGGTCAAGACCTAGTCATCTAGGTGTTTGTTTTGAGTGATGGGCAAGACCTTGAAAGAGGTTGGTGCTATATAAGTTGGGTCATACTCAGTTGTTTTAATCGCACGTCGCTGCTCAACATTAGTCATTACTTGGCAACCCCATTTCTCCCATTAGAGACATAGGTTACACCATTTTTGTAGGAAAGATGAGTTAGAGTTAGCAAGGGGTTCATCAAGCAGGCCGAGATCACAGGCCGAGGTCAAGTCTTTCATAGCTCCTAGCAAACGTGGTGAAAGTGTTGTCCAAGAGCTTGATGCACATCACCAAGTCATGTCCTATATTCTCAGCAAGGTCCTTGGTGGCGACCGTTACGAATGAATGTCGCTCATAGAAAGTCCTAAAACCTACTAGTGGTTGTGGTAGAATTGGGCTAGAGAGTGATGGTTCTAGTGGCAATGGACTTGATAGGGGTGTGTCTAAGGGTAGCTCTATAGTCTTGATTCGTGTGTCCAGTGCTACTTTGGGGTACTGAGGGTGGCTCCAATGGAATAGATGGTGCATTGCCCTCTTCTTGCGCAGTCACTCGGGTGCCAAGCTCTCTAGACCTAGATGATTCCAAGGTATCAAGCTACTGTTTGGGTCAATAGATTGGTTGGGGTTTTTTGACCACAACCGTCACAGGCTCTATAGGCTTTGCAACTTGGGTTTCTTAGGTGTTGACTGCCTTAGCAGGAGTGTGGCTTCTTGGAGATGGGGTAGCAAGTGATGGTTGTGGTTGGGCTATGCCTCTAGGATTTCCCTTCTTGGGCACCCATATCCAGGTGTTGCCTTTGTAGTATCCTTGGGCTCAAAATAGATCTTTGGGGATCCATCACGGCTTAATTGTGCCCCTACGTTGATAGCATCGAGTCAGTTTCTTACGTTTTGAGTGATAGTCATTAGCCTGGTGGGGCTATGTTTGTTGGTTACGAGTAGGTCACTTTTGGTGCTTTGGCACCCATTTAAGCATGGGTTCTGTGGCTTTGGGGATGGCCTTAGTTGGCGGTGGTTTTGTAGTCTGTGTGGGTTGTGATGACTCATGACCCCCTCCTTAGGCTTGGTCCCAGGTAGCTCTATTGGTGGCATGGTAGGCTTGGGTAGAGCCTCAGTGCCCTTACTGAAAGGTGTCCCGATTTGAACATTGCCAATAGTAAGGTGAATACACTGTAGATCGTAATCTACATTGCAATGTACTTGCTTCTTGAAAGTGCATCCTAACAATGATTCTTGACCTGCAAATCCTTCATATTTGGCAATACATAGAAGATGATTGATAGGCTCTCAGAATCTAAAGAGATTGTGATCTTGCAGTTCCCTAGGAGTGCATATGGCTTGCCCCGAAATGGGCTGAGTTTAGCATTGGTGGGCTGTAACTGTGGTTGACCAATGTGGATCCAAAGAGCATGATTCAAGACATTGAAGTCAGCTCCCTCGTCAATCAAGGCATCAAAAGTGTGTGTGTGACGGGCAATGGCCATGATGTGTAGGTATGCTGGTGCTACTACCTCCTCATCCTCATCTTCCAGTTTGGTGATGGTGACTACACGGACATTCAGAGGGGCTTCTAGTATGGTGGGATCATGCTGTGGGATAGTAGTACTTCTTCATGCGACTGCCATTAAAGAAGCCTATGCCCTCGCCTTCAAGGGTAAGTTCTACATTGCCCGTCCTACTAATGGTGATTAAGGCCCAATAATACATTAAGTTCAGATCATGCACCTTAGTCCATCTCTACTTAGGTTTGTCCATGAGGTCTTTGAGAGGCTTGAGATTAGCAGTGGGTTTGCCGATCAATTTGCTTGTCAGATACTCAAGGATCTTGTGAAGTTCGAGCATGTTGCTAGGAACACGGAAAGAGATCGCCCTTGGTTGGCTGCTTGAGCTCCTAGCCATCATGCAGAGTAGCACTATGGGCTCCTTCGACATGCTCACAATTGTTGTAGCTTGTTTGTACGTCTCCTCTTTGTTTGATAATGGGAGATTGATGGTCGCTAGGATGAGCATCCAATCTCGCTCATCTTCAGGGCAAGGGATGTACTTGGTCAATGGCCCATAAGACTTCCTTAGTGGTGTGTCACCCCTAATCATGGCAAAGATGGCATCCAGGTTGATAGGGGTTGTCTTCCAAGTTTCCATCTCCACCTTTACTACTTCTGTTCGGTTTCCTAGGAAGATTAGACAGTTGCCCCAATCTTCAATGACTCGAGTGTTTCTCATCCAGGGCCAAGTAGAGAGATCCTCGATCTCATCCTCTAAGATAGGCTTAGTGTCCTTGAGGTGCTCCTAGGCTTCCTTTATCCACTCCTTGATTTTGGCTATTGCCTCGAGTTGGCACCTAGGGTGAGGATACTCCCCCACCTTGGCACTCCTTTTCTCTATCGTCTTTGGCAATAGTCTTTGCCTTTGTATGTGTGACCTTCTTGCCAGTCACTAGCATTGTCACACCCTCAGTCTTAAATGTGACCTTTACGTGTCAGCCTTTTTCTTCCTTCTCCTTCGACTCCTCTTTCTTATTGAGGTTGCATCTAAATTGTTGGGCCCTGGCAGTGATATGCATGCCTGCTTCAGCTGTGCTCTTGTCCTGACATGCAACATGATGGGTGTATCCTCGCTGTCGAATGTCTCGACTCCAGACAATCCCAAGGGCACTGATGACACGATTGTCAAGCTAGGGGATGGCTTTCGTCTAGAGAAATTGGAAAAGAGATGAGTGATGCTGCACTCGACACATCTGAGGTCGGCTTTTTCCCTATTGACTTGTTCTCTCTCTAGACAGTGTGATGAGATATGACCCGAGTGACTGCAAGTCCAGCACGAGATTGGATCTTAGATTGGCCCTGCAAATCCTCTGCCCCTACCTCTACCTAACACCATCAACGGTATGGGTCGATAGTCCATCAGAACTAGATTGCCCTCTTCCTCATAGGAGACGTAAGGGTTCACATAGGCTTCGTCTTCATTAGGCTCCTCAATGTAATGGATTGGAGCATCACTCGATCGATGGATCACGTAATGGACTGGAGCATTACTCGATCAGAGTATCCTGCTTCCAGAATCTCTTAATGAAGAGATATTTTAGTCACGGGAAAAGTTTTCTTGCTCCGCCACGTCTAAGCTGGTGTACCATATTCTACCTTTATCGCCTAAGCAGAGCCCAAATGCCTAGGAGTGTTATGCAAGGTCCATGAGACCATTGGCCTCGCAAACTTGCTCAAACTGCTCTACAAAACTATACGGGTTGCTACTAGGCTTGTACTTGTTTAGTTGCTTAGCTGCTGTAGGGATTTTCGATTAGCTCTTTGCCCCCTGAGTAATTCCTAGGCTTGAGAGTAGTGAGGTCACTAGTACTACTACACTCTCTTTGGCAGCCATGTTGTCCATGAGCCACTCTCTCTCTCTCTCCGGGTTTGGTCTTGCCTTGCTTTTGCGGACTAAGGCTAGCACATGTCAAGCTTCGTGCACATTTATGTCCTATTATAGCTTCCTACCTCTCTGCTTGCGATTGTAGGCAGTTACGCCTTGCAATGCTTTCTTAACGGCTTTCCTCTCTTTCTCTAGGCTTGCCACTACCTCCTCAACTAGCCTACCATGAATTACCATCCTAGTTAGCAGGTCGTACTCTTGGACCATGTCCTGAACCACGATTGGGAATTCACCCAAGTCTAGCTTATCATTTCCTTGGTCTGTGTTTGGTCGTGACATCATTCTTGCTTTCCACTCCACAAGGTTATCGATCAGTCCTGGTAGCGTTTTGCCCTCAATCTTGTTGTCCTTTCAGTCCTTCTGCTGTCTTAGAGGGTCCTATCAGTGGGGCTCTAGGGCACCCAACTATGTTATGGGGTCTCCTCCTATTGGTGGGTTCCTTCGAGTTATTATGTTTGAGTGTGTTCCTTGTTATTGACAACAGTCCTCAACTTATGTACACTCAATGCTCTGGGCACTTTGTTGTGCACTACACAAGATCAAGCTTTCCATTCTTTTGGTGCACTTCTATGAAAGAAATCACTGTGGGGTACACAAGAAAAACAAAACAATCATACATGTATGGCTACCCCCTTGGCTTGTCTATGATCTAGTATGACTCTAAGCACGATCTCTGGTCGCTCCTAAGGATTGTCCGCAGTCTATGTTGCTCCCTCTATGCTTTATCAAGGTGGGTTTACCATATAAAGGTTGATTTTTGGCTCTAAGTTAGGTCTCTTGGCCACCCTGCTAGAGGCCACTTCTAGACTGTATAGTCATGGTTTTCTCTGGTTTTTGGCTTCGGCAAGCTTGATCGGGCATCTAAGGATGTTCGGGAGTGTGTCTCAATCACTCTTAACCTTGGGAGGTGGTCGTATTCCTAGTTTTTTGTCTTCTGTCCAACTAATCGGATTCCCAAAATTAGACTATCTGATTCTTGGTGGTCTGACTCTAGGAGTCAGACGGTCCGACTGGAGTGTCTAATCGGATGGTCCGATTGGAAGACTCACAGTTTGGTCCGATTGTTCGCTGGTTTGATTGGGCTGAGTGAACGGGTGGTCCGATTGAGGTGGTTGTCTGATTGGATGCAAGGTCTGTGTCTGATTGGACCACGTGGTCCGATCAGACCATGTGGTCTGACTGATTGGTGGTCCGATTGGACTAGTTAGATGGTCCGACTCCGATAGTCAGATGGTCTGACTCTATGATATTCTGGGAGTCGACAGACTAGGACATAGTGGTCCACGAGCCCAATGGTGTGCCATGATGCGTTGTGACCGCTTTCTCCACATAATGGTTGTGACTGCCTACAAGACTTTCCAAATCGAGCAAATACACATCAAGGAAAGTTTGTATCTACTTGGGGTGGTTAGAAAACTCCGAGTCAATGGGCATGATCTTTTCTTTGACGTGCAACTCTCTCTCTCTCTCTCAAGCTCTCTCTCTTTCACTCTCAGTGTGCAAAAATGAGCTCTTTTCCCCTATCCTTAGGGTTTTAGGGTCCTGCCTTACTCAGTCTTACCTCCAAACTCACCCTCCTTAGTCATTAGGCATGGAAGCCCATCTTTTTCTAGCTCTTTTCCTAGTTGTGTGCCTTGTTTATAACAGCAAAACCCTATTGTTTTCTCACAATCTTTTGGTCGTATCCTACCTTAATTCAAACAAAAATCACAAGACAATGCTTGGGCTGACTGAACCTACTCATCTACACATTAGAAGCCAAAAATACTTACTTATTTCAAAGATTAACACTCCTAAATCTCCTATCTACCCCTCAAGCACTGGTTTGGAGATGAAACCCTACTTCCGTGCTTGATTCGAAGCGTGCAGTGCTCAAGGCTCGAATCTATTGGTCCCGGCAAAGGAACCAAAATGAAGAGAGCTCTCTCACTCAACCCCCAAGACCAACGGACCACTTATTGGTCAAGCATTTCAAGCCAAGCGGCCATGGCTACCTCTCACATAACTGATGCGCTCTCCCTACCTATGGGGTGTAGTGAGCTTACATTGATGCTCGATCGAGTACCCTCCTCTTTCTTGCACACTAGTAGCTCCACGATCCTTGAGGCAAGCTCAAGCAACCTCAATCCCTCTCCGTCAAGCTCCATTATCCATAGTCACGTGAGACAAGAGAAGAGAAGAGAAGAGGAGAAGATGAAGAGAGGAGATGGGGAGCTTCTTCTCCTCAATCCCTCACTCTCTCACGCTCCCTCACTCAAGCACACACGAGAAGGCAAGAAGAAAAAGAGAAGAAGAATAATAATATTTTTGCCACACACCAAGAAGGAGATTTTCCATTAACTTTTTGGCTTATAAACATGCACTCTTTCCCTTGGGGGATCATCCCCTTTGTACATGGCTGGTCCTTTTTCCTTTGCCCTAACTTCCTAGCTTAGTCCTACCACCTCTCCTTGGTTACAAATTCCACAGGAGGGAGCCTAGTGCTCTTTTACAAAGATTTTGGCCGTGCATTTATATTTAAAGGTGCACCTTCTTGTTTTTGGCTTTTTTGCAGCTTCCATGGTTGCACCTTGGACTCTTGGTGATTTTTTCTATGCTTTTAGATTTTTTCCAGACCCATTCTCTTGCAAGATACCTTTTTCTTTTTTCCACCTTGTGCTTTTCATGTTGATGTCTCTTTTTCTGCTTTCTCTGTTCTGCAGTAAACAAAAATATAAAGATGTTGAGACTTGTACAATCACATCCATGTATGCCTCTTTGTATGGAACAACTAAGCAACATGTAGGTGAATCATGTAGGAAGAGATACTCAATCCCATAGGCATAGTGGAGAAAAGTGGTAATCCTGCTCTATAAAAGAACATACTTGATATCACTTTCTATGAATGAATGCTATTGTACTTTATCGTTTTAGTCATTGTCATATTCTACTCAAGATTGTGTTTATAAGTTCAAGCACTTAATCTTTTCTCTTGTCTATGTCATAATGTTTTTAGTCCATGCTTTTTGACCTCTATAGCCAATTATGCTCAAAATAGTGTTTCTCAGCATGGTATCAGAGCCATGGTGAGCATGGCCTAGCTCTAAAAATCCTTCCTTTAGCTTTCCATAACCTCAGTCCACTCCACTCTATGCTATGTGTGTGCCATAGCCAACAGCACCTACCCACCTTGGAGTGCTTAGATCTCCTCAACCAAAGTATATCTCAACAAGATTCCTTTTGGAGACTTCTCTCTAGAGTGAGGATGCACCATCCTATTACTTTGCATCTTGAAATTATGTGTGGCAAGGCTAGAATTGCCAAAATTTGCCTTCGTTGTCCCAAATAGGTGCAGTGTGGGCCGTATGGTTGGTTCTCACTCCACACTTCACAATCTTCACTATGGTCACACGGAGCTTTGAAAGCTTCCTATTTAAACTACCTCCCATTCAAATCTTAGCTTGAATGGTCCACTCTACGCACTACCATGAACAAAAGATCAAACGAACTACTATTTAAGCTATCTCCCATTCAAACCTTAGCTCAAATGGTCCACCCTATGCTCTACTGCCATGACCAAAAGATTAGGTAGCTTGCTAAACCCTAATCTCAAACTCCATAGCTTTTGAGCTTCAATCATCTTCACTTTCTCGTTTCTCTGAGCTCAAACTTGCTACTGCCACTTTGATCTACTGTACTACTCACCTTTTAACAATCAAATCAACAAAATAAGAAGGGGAAGATTCATGCTCAACAAGAATATTTGACATCAACATCAAGTTTTTCAAATCATAGTATCTCTTGATACTCATTTTAGTGCTTCTTAGCACTTGTATTTCTTGACACATCCGATGTCAAATCATTTGTTGGTCCTTGGATCTAAGAATTTTGGTGCTTATTTGATGCTACTTCTACCATCTTGAATGGGCAAAGATTCCTCATCATGCCACTTCAAGGGAGTTGTCTTTCACACTTGGCAAACAAGGATCAAGTTGATCTTGATGAGGAAGGGCTTATGGGAAATCACCAATGGTTAGGAGAAAAAGCCTCATGCTGCTACTCTTGTAGTAGCTTAGCAAAAGAGAGACGACAAAGCCCAAGCCATCATCAAGCTTGAGTTGGATGATAGATATATCCACCATGCAGATGCATATGATACATCCCTTGGACACATTGTTTGGTGCCCAATCAAAGTCTTCTAAATATGGATTATTAATTGAATTTTTTTAGATTGGACATGAAGGCTAACACATTCCTTGCAACCCACCTCAACTATATGGAAACTCTTTTAACTCAGCTTGCAAGGATTAACATAAAAATAGATGAAGATGTTGAAAAGTCTTTTAACTTGGCTTGCATTGGTGTTTTGTTGAAAATTTTTCCTCTTGAATTTGGTAATGTCTCTACTACACTAATTATCAGGCCAAATCCTAAGCTAGTCAACATTAAAGCCTCCTTATTAGAAGAAGAAAAGAAGATCAAAACAAAGAAGAACTAAGTACTTCAGATGAAGAAGTGATGTATGTCAACAACAAGTACAAAGGAAAGAAACACCACTTGGTTTATGAATTTTGCAAAAGAACTAGACGCATGGAAAATTTTTGTCATGCCATGAAGAGATCATAGAAGGCCTACCTTGTAGTTGTCAAAGAAGGAGAAGACCATGAAGAAGAAGAAGAAGAAGAAGACATTCAAGAGCAGAAGGACAAGCCTCACCAAACCTTTTATTCTCACTATTATGATAGACTCTTTTAAGCCTTGTATGTACTTGCCTTAATGTTCTTATCATAAGTCTTGTAATCCTCATTTAACATTTTTGCACTACAGCCTCTACACACTTAGTAAGGCCTTGTAATAGCCCCTAGATATCTTAGCCATGTTTTGTGGTATGCCTCCTTATTGGAAAAAGAAAGGAAGATAAAAAACAAAGAAGAACTAAGTACTTCAAAGGAAGAACAAGTGATGTATGTCAATAACAAGTACAAAGGAAAGAAACACCACTTGGTTTATGACTTTTGCAAAAGAACTAGACACATGGAAAAGTTTTGTCATGCCACGAAGAGATCATAGAAGGCCTACCTTGTAGTTGTCAAAGAAGGAGACGACCATGAAGAAGAAGAAGAAGAAGAAGAAGAAGAAGAAGAAGACATTCAAGAGCAGAAGGACAAGCCTCACCAAACCTTTTATTCTCACTATTCTGATTGACTCTTTTAAGCCTTGTATGTACCTTCCTTAATATTCTTATCATAAGCCTTGTAATCCTCATTTAACATTTTTGCACTACAGCCTCTACACACTTAGTGAGGCCTTGTAATAGCCCCTAGATATCTTAGCCATGTTTTGTTGTATTCCACCAATGCAACAAATAGGGCAAAAGAAAATAGATGTATGGAGGCTATACAATGAAAATATACCACATTTCGCATATTCATCCTTGCAATGTTAGAGGTTCTTGATGTTCCGTATTAATACTTGTTTTAAATTGAACATGCGATATAGTGCATATCCTTGGTATGGAAAGCAAGACAGAGGAATTTCTCCCAACTCTCGCATTGAAGAGGTGCAAAAATGGTGGGGAGCACAAAGTGAAGTGCTAATGACATAAGATTACACCCCACTCAAACACAAAATCTAGAACATGTACATGGTAAGGTTGAAAGCGTCATAATCACATGATGTGTGACCGTTGAAATCTAGTTCTTTTTTTCTAAATCAACAATAATGTTGTGACATGCGCAAAAAAGGAATGAATTCAAGAGCATTAAGAACTAACAATGCTAGATGAGATAACGCTTACATATTTGTACAAGAAAGCAGACATGAATCATGAATTTTTAATATGGCAATGCCAATAAAAAGCAATATATAACTAATGTTTAGCTCTATTTGTAGAGGTCGGACATACTAGCATTCTTGTGGAAGCATCATCCATAAGACTTTGTCTCCCACCATTCAACGATGAGAAAGGAGTGGCAAATCATTCTCTATGACCCATTTGAAATAGAAAATGATGTAAGAAGTGATCAATCAAGTGAGGTGTTGTCCTAATTGGTGGAGGCATTGGAGGAGTTTAATCAACACAAAATGATCAAGGTTGATGAAGAATAGTATCGTGTATATTGGGGAATTGAATTCCATCATGGAACACCCACAATGAGGTGGAGCCAGTCAACTTGATAGATCTAGCCGATCTCTTGCTCAAAGACATATGGCATTAATTTTCATTGTCACAACACCCTCCATTGTGAAGCTCCTTGACCAAGTTGTGAAGAACTAGTGCCAACAAATTAAGTCATGGTGGTAGAGATGCTTGGTCTTGCACAGCACACAAGTTTTTTTAAATCAAGATGGCTAAATAAATTATTGGAGGTAGAGAGATATGTGGCATTATATTACAATCTTGTTATAATATGATCATGCCAATTGTTTGAATAGTATAAAACTTGGTATATAATATGATCTTATATACATGCACGCTTTCCCTTGGGCGATCATCCCCTTTGTACATGGCCGGTCCTTTTTCCTTTGCCCTAACTTCCTAGCTTAGTCCTACCACCTCTCCTTGGTTAAAAATTCCACAGGAGGGAGCCTAGTGCTCTTTTACAAAGATTTTGGCCGTGCATTTATATTTAAAGGTGCACCTTCTTGTTTTTGGCTTTTTTGCAGCTTCCATGGTTGCACCTTGGACTCTTGGTGATTTTTTCTATGCTTTTAGATTTTTTCCAGGCCCATTCTCTTGCAAGATACATGTTTCTTTTTTCCACCTTGCGCTTTTCATGTTGATGTCTCTTTTTCTGCTTTCTCTATTCTGCAGTAAACAAAAATATAAAGATGTTGAGACTTGTACAATCACATCCATGTATGCCTCTTTGTATGGAACAACTAAGCAACATGTAGGTGAATCATGTAGGAAGAGATACTCAATCCCATAGGCATAGTGGAGAAAAGTGGTAATCCTGCTCTATAAAAGAACATACTTGATATCACTTTCTATGAATGAATGCTATTGTACTTTATCGTTTTAGTCATTGTCATATTCTACTCAAGATTGTGTTTATAAGTTCAAGCACTTAATCTTTTCTCTTGTCTATGTCATAATGTTTTTAGTCCATGCTTTTTGACCTCTATAGCCAATTATGCTCAAAATAGTGTTTCTCAGCATGGTATCAGAGCCATGGTGAGCATGGCCTAGCTCTAAGAATCCTTCCTTTAGCTTTCCATAACCTCAGTCCACTCCACTCTATGCTATGTGTGTGCCATAGCCAACAGCACCTACCCACCTTGGAGTGCTTAGATCTCCTCAACCAAAGTATATCTCAACAAGATTCCTTTTGGAGACTTCTCTCTAGAGTGAGGATGCACCATCCTATTACTTTGCATCTTGAAATTATGTGTGGAAAGGCCTAGAATTGCCAAAATTTGTCTTCGTTGTCCCAAATAGGTGTAGTGTGGGCCGTATGGTTGGTTCTCACTCCACACTTCAAAATCTTCACTATGGTCACACGGAGCTTTGAAAGCTTGCTATTTAAACTACCTCCCATTCAAATCTTAGCTTGAATGGTCCACTCTACGCACTACCACGAACAAAAGATCAAACGGACTACTATTTAAGCTATCTCCCATTCAAACCTTAGCTCAAATGGTCCACCCTATGCTCTACTGCCATGACCAAAAGATTAGGTAGCTTGCTAAACCCTAATCTCAAACTCCATAGCTTTTGAGCTTCAATCATCTTCACTTTCTCATTTCTCTGAGCTCAAACTTGCTACTGCCACTTTGATCTACTGTACTACTCACCTTTTAACAATCAAATCAACAAAATAAGAAGGGGAAGATTCATGCTCAACAAGAATATTTGACATCAACATCAAGTTTTTCAAATCATAGTATCTCTTGATACTCATTTTAGTGCTTCTTAGCACTTGTATTTCTTGACACATCCGATGTCAAATCATTGTGCCGAAAAACTTGTTGGCACAACTCTCTCATGCGAGCCATCACCCTCCTCCCTTCATCATTCATGATGATGGCTCCTAATCTATCATGTACAAGGTAGGCATACCCCTCTGGGGTATGCCTAAGATGGGTCCTCTCCCACCTCCGACCACACTCTTGGGCATATCCAAGAGACCCCTGTACATCTGGTGTACCCACCAGGGTAGTATCTATTGGAGTAGCACCCATAGAGGTGCCACCTGTGGATGACTGAGCAAAAGCCGGAGTAAGTGGAGTAGATGTCCCCACAGGTGTGCCACCTATGGATGGCTGAGAAAAAGCCAGAGTAAGTGAAGTAGATGTCCCCACAGGTGTGCCACCTATGGATGGCTGAGAAAAAGTGAGAGTAAGTGGAGTAGATTTCCCCACAGATGTGACAAATCCCGGAGGTGACGCAACTCCAGCAGAACGAAGAGATAGAGACACCGCGTTCGTGTCTCCATAGCAACCACCTGAGCCACGGTCTCTCAAACCGCCACAAGAGGGAGGAGTAGCACCTGTATGTAGAGCCGACCATGGGCTCATTGCATCCGGATCTCTACAGCATCCCCCTGAACCACTCCCTCCGTCTGGCCCAAGTCTGGAGCGTCGATCTCGTCTGCTAGAAATTAAAGCATCAAATCGCATTGAATTAGATCTAATAGAGCAGCCTGATGGTGTCTGAGACAGCTCCTGGTCCGCTATGTCTCTGAATCTCGCCATCTAATCTAGAGACATACGCGTAAAGATCTCCTGTAGCTCCTCATCGCTCATCCGTCGACTCATCCTAATGATTTAAATATCCACAAAGGTCACCTGCACATTTAAAAAAAGATGTTAGCATAATCAATATAAATAATCTGAAGCACGGTAATATAAATCTTTAAAAAATGATCTAACTTAAAATGCATATCTTATGCACCCTTATAAGCGATTCGTCAATAAATTGAGTAGGTGGATGCTCCAAGTATAAAGTATCCTATGGCCCCATGTCAATCTCCTGACACAACTCCGCATACACTGAAAGGTTGATAGACATGTCACCAGAAAAGGACGAGTTCACCTCATTCTTTATTGGATTCCTGTATTTCCATCATTGTTACCCGATGTTGGCTCCTCTACATGCTCCAAGCTTTCCGTGGCCTCCACCCTTTGCAATATCGACCCCTCTATTTGCATATTTCCTCATCTATGCTCGGAACATCGCTTTGATCATATACTCTCACACTTCAGGGAGCTGAAGGTATAACATACCACCATCGAGGTTATCGGGGGTTTGGATAGAAAATTACATATTCACAATCACGTGCAAGAGAGATTTAACTATTGTGACATGTACCATGTTGTAATACAATTAAAAAACACATGATTTCATGCACATGTTCACAATGGGCCGACAACACAAACGTGTCGTGCAAATCCGTTCTTTTTTTTAGAATCTATTTCGAGAAATCTAGATGGACCTCGTCGAACTGTTGCTCCAACTCCTTCAAGTACCGCTTTGAACCACTACACATCAAATAGGATCATGGAGAAGCTACGATAATCCACCGTGACAATACTAACCCTAAACACATCGTCACCTTTGGACTACATCCCCTCGAGAATTCCCACTCCTCCGTTGAGACCTTCGCCCCTTTGCAAGATACTGTGGTCAAAGCTCCATACAACCATCATGTTGACATAAACCGCGGCATCTCCTCCATGCCCTCGGGATATCAAATCGGTTGATGGTGCGTACTATGTCGAAATTCAGATCGTGCTTCCTCTCGATCTTTCCTAGCTTGCTAGTACCTAGTGAGCCATGTCTCCATAGAGGCATGGTGCAACATACAAAACCCATTCACTTTCTCCTCCATTGCAGCATGTCTTCTTTTTTCTACCCCATTTCCAACCACCACATCTCCGATCAGTCTATCATCGTCCTTAGCTGTTGTTTGAATCCACTATTAGTAGCCATTGTGAAATATGCACTAGTACCTCAGACACCAACCAACCTTCAGCCATGCTACCTTCTGGCTGAGCTTGTTGTCGCACAAAGCCTTTCACGGTTTTCATGAAGCGCTCTAAGAAGAACATCCATCGTGTATGGATAGGTCTAGCAATCTACACTTCATCTACAAGATGCACAAGAAGGTGGATTTGTATCGTGAGCATGCTGGTAGGCAGGTATTTCTCAAAGAGACAGACCATCTCCGCTACTCCTCGCCTCGCGGATTCAATAGAGGACGTCTTAGTCTCCTTCTATGAGATCCATTGCACTAAAGTCGACAACTTGTGAATTGCCGCACGTATTTCTGAGTAAGACATCAGAGGATATGATCGATAGTAGAAACTGCCACAAATGAGAAAGCATTATGAACAACGACTACACTCCAAATAGCAAAATACGCAAGCCACTTACAATGCATTCGTATTACAAACCTGACATATCTTATGCCAATCATGGGATTTTAGCCCTGATAATTGGTCGTCTTTAGAAAATGTAGACCTAAGAGAACGTATCATACCCGTCGGAGTGCGGATAGACTTGAATATTTGCTTGAAAATATGCTCTTCTTTAGTGGATAAGACCCAAGGAGCATGAGGTAGCTGCAAGTGACCATCAACACTCGACTGCAGCCAAAGCGCCTCCATCTTGCCTACCTCCTTCAAATCCATTCATGCCCCTATAGTGTGTCTCTTTCCTGTGATGTGGTTCCATAGCAAGTTGCCCACATTTTTGAAAATATGCATGAGATCCAACAAGCAATTGATCTGTAAGTGGGTCCAATATGGCAACTCGTAGAAAACTGAGAACCATCGCATTCCATTTGGATGTGACTCTGTGTGGACCATTTTCAACTCGTACCAGCTTTGGTCATTCATATGTGTTGGAGGTCATCCAAGAAAACCTTCCCTGAGTTCATGACCCTCTGGCAAGAAAGTGGCGTGTCCTTGATATACCATCTTCTTCATGGTTGGTGACCTTTGGGAGTCTAACTGTGGCTCGCACAATGGACATGCATGATAGCATGAGGTAATCAGACCTGTGCCAACACCTCTATCCAGTGAATACAAACTTGAACGAGCTATGATAGATATTATCAATGAGAACGGAAGCCTACTTACCTGAGCACTCTCTGAATCCCGAAAAGTCATGCATCGTGAGAATGGCTCAAATATTGGCAGACCGTCGACCATTGCACTTGCTCATATCTTGCACGGTGACACCCTCCTCCCACAAAATCTTAAGCTCATCGACTAATGGACGAAGATACATATCCATATTTTTGACTTTGTAGCGGCTGAGAACGAGTAAGCTAAGGATGAGATGTCCATAGAAAGCCATGGAGGGATATTGTAGTTGACAAGGAATATAGGCCACACACTGTAAGAAGTTGACCGTAGACTGAATAGCTTCATGCCATCCATTGCAAGACCGAGCTGAAGATTCCTTGGCTCTCGGGCAAAGCTTGGGAAGGTAGAGTCAATGTAGCTCCATGCGCGTGAATCCCTGATATCTGTTGAACTCCATCTGTGGACCTATTTTGCGCATGCCACGTTGTCAAGCTCACCATGCTGGATGTACGAAACATGTGGTTTATGCAGGGGATAAGCGAAAAGTGTCTAATAACTTTTTGAGGGATGGTTTACCCTTGCAAGTCCTGTCGATACCTGTGAGCACCACACTTTGGACATGTCTCCATAGTCTTGTATTCTCCTCGAAACAGTATGCAATCGTTGATACATGCATGGATGTTGTTGTAGTCCATGCCAAGCTTTCGTAAAACATATGGTGCATCATCACGAGACTCAGGCATGGTATTTGTAAGTGGTAATATATGATACTTCAGTAACTTGCAAAAAATCGTAAAACACCTTGAAAAAGCACAAATGTTTTTAATGATAGTGCCGAAAAGAAATCAACGAAGCGTACGTACAAGGTACCTGATCATCTCGGTCACACTCACATCTCTCCACCTGTATTTTTCTTGCACACTTAGGAGTATAAGCAGTGTCTTCAGGTGAGATACTCGGCACCCATCATATAATGGTATGGATGGTTCCTCTCTAATGAAGCGGATCAGAAGTCTCGACATCCATAGGCATCAATGCATCGATTATTGCCTCCATCTCAGGCTCCAAGATTGTAGGTAAGTCTCGAAGGTTGCATGTCTCTCTGGTATTGACGGTATAGATTGGGTAGTACCCTCTAAGTGGTGGATTGGCTCAGGTACTCCATCCATCACACAGCCACGGAATCTTCTAACTGGCCGCAAAGGGTGCACTCCTCCTTGGGACGAGACATCACCTCCCTGGATAGAAAATTTGCCAACCACACCTAATCTTTTTGTATATGGTATTTAATTAGCTTGCAAATACAATGCATGATTGATATAAACTTTTCTTACCGTTTGCTCAAAATCTAAGATTTCCTGATCAATGATCTCAGATTGAAACTCGTCAAAGCGTCGTACATGTTCTATAGACAATCGATGTTTTCGGCTAATTGCCAGCTTACATTGAGAGCAAGGACATGGGACACACTGATTAGGATACGCCTCGCGATCTTGAACATCACGACCTTCATCGTTTTCCATTTTGTCTACGTTACGACAAACAATTTATTTTTGTTATCATTCTTTTTTTCTTTCTTAAATTGTTTGAGAAGGGATTTCTTCTCTTGTAACTCAGCAAAAATTAACGTATGTAAAGTCTCCACCCACCCACAAATTAACGTATGTCGGAGTGTTTCCCGTCTTGTGATATTACACCGGACCTTACCGAACCTCGCCACCACTCTCTCTTTGTTTTTTATCCATTCATTCTCTCCTCTCCTTCCATCCCTCTCTCTTTTTCTCTTTCTTTATTATGTTGTATGTTTATTCCCTCTCTCTCGTTCCTTCTTCCTTTTTCTCTTCCTCTCCCTCTCTCATTTCCTTTAACAAAACATATATCTCTCTCTACTACCAATTTCCTTTAACAAAACATCTATCTCTTTATGCCACTACCACTACCAATACCACTACAATAAACAAGAAAAGATGAAAAAAAACCACAACAATAACAACAACAACAACTACTACTACTACAAACAAGAAAAGAACAAATAAATACTACTACTACCACTACTACAACAACAACAACAAACAAGAAAACTACTATTACTACTACTACTACTACTACTACTACAATCACGACTACGACCACAACTATGACTACCACAACAATAACAAACTAGAAGAGAAGAAATTAAACAACAACTACTACTATCACTACCACTACCACTACTACTACTATGACAACCACAACAACAACAAACAAGAAAATAAGAAATTAAACAACAACTACCACTACCGCTGCTGCTACTGCTACCACTACCACTACGACTACTACTACTACGACAACCACAAAAAAAATAAACAAGAAAATAAGAAATTAAACAACAACTACCACTACCGCTACCGGTACCACTACCACTACCGCTACCGCTACCGTTACCGCTAGCGCTAGCGCTGCCCCTACCCCTACCCCTACCGCTACTCCTACTGCTAGCGCTAGCACTACCCCTACCCCTACCACTACCACTACCACTACCACTACCACTACCACTACCACTACCACTACCACTACCACTACCACTACCACTACCACTACCACAACAACAACAAACAATTAAAAAAAAAAAGAAGAAATAAAACAACAACAACAATAACAACAACCTCTCTCTCCCTCTCCCTCTCTCCCTCCCTCTCCCTCTCCCTCTCTTTCTCTCTTTCCCTATTATGTTTAATGTTTTCTCCCTCTCTCTCTCGTTCCTTCTTTCTATTTCTCTCTTCCTCTCCCTCTCTCAATACACATGATTTTTAACAAGTAAAAGAAAAGGTGAAAAAACAAAAACAAAGCAAGAAGAAACAATACACTCACCGTTAAGGCCCAAGGATGGATTCGGCGACTCCTCTTCGTGACGGCGGCTCCTCTTTACCCTCTGTACACTTCCTCCTCTTCTTCGTGAACAGCAACGACAGCAATGAGAAGTTTTCCTTCTCCCTCTTTCTCTCTTTCTCTCCCTCTCCCTCTCAAATTCAAGATGGAGTTCACTCTCTCTTTTGTTTGTTCGCACAAAATAACGTGCTTGGGTTTCGGCTCCCATTTTTTCGTCTGAGCATCCTCGCTATTAGCGTCGCATTTGCGACACTAATAGCAACGCAAATAGTGACGCCGTTATTTTTCCTCAGAAAGCGGCATCACTATGCCTCCGTATCCTTGTAGTGTTTGAAGATTTATTCTCCTTACTCCTTTAAAACATGGCTTTAATGGTGCATCAAGCTCCAAAAGAAACCTATGATGCATTATAACTAAATTTTAACCAACATTGGACGTAGTTCAATACATATAAAAGATAGATGACATGATATTCTAACTATTAGTAGGAAGGGACAATCAACTTACAACAGCAAGGATTAGTGGCACATTGTTTTTCTTGCTATTACTAAGTTGAAATTGGCATAGTTCAATATACATAAAAACTTGGTGACATGATAATTTGACTATTACTAGGAGGAACAATCAACTTTTAATGAGGATTAAATGCATATTGTTTTTCTTACTATAGGCTAGTAAATACATGTATGGTTCTTTATTGTACATGTTAGTGCACTGTAGCCAAAAGTGCTTCACTACTACTATATCAGCATGTGGTATCGAAATAGAGAGAGTTTAAAAAATCATTACTTTTTATGTGGTTTAGTCAAAAAGAAAGTTTTACTTAAGGAGCAAGAAGGGTGTACCTTTCTTCTCTTGCAATAGGGGGCATGCAATACACATAAGATAATTTTGATTATTGCCTATTTAAGAAAACTCATGTCTTCTTAAAATTTTAGTAAACACTCAATTTTTCAACAATAATGTGATTTGTGAATAAATATTTCATGCATTTTCAGTATTTATATGTTCTTTTTTTGGAGGGTGAAGTCTTTAAACCATCTTTGGTATTCATATTCAAAATGAGGAGTTAATTTACGATTAAGAAACTAAATATTTTTTTAGCATTCATATTGAAAGTGGGAGCTGTGTGTAAAATTTTTCTTCTATTCTATATTTGAAGAGATTATCCACTTTGTTATTGACATAAATTGCATTGTTATTTGATTGACAGTACTAGCAAGGATGGTTATGTCTCATGATTTTTTATACATCTACAAGGGGTTATCCACTTCCATTAATGAAAATTCTTTTTGAATATGTATGCTTTAGCAAGGGATCTATTCCTCTCCTCATCTTCATTACTCTACTGTATTAGATTTGACTTCCACATCTCCATTAAGTCCAAACTGCTAGATGAGTGTTAATAGAGGCTAGATGATTGTAGTGAGATCACCTATTTCAATTACGTGACATTCTAGTAGTGGTGCTAATGTTGGAAGTTGAGTTTGGTATTAGGATAGATAAGTTTTTGTTCTTTCAAACCTATCCATCATTAGGGAATCATTGATGGATCACTCCTCTATTGACAAGGAAAATCCTATGATTTTTCTTGGATGTGCATGTTTGTGTGTGTGTATGTCTCTGTGTCCAATAGGGTTGTCTTCTCTCATCTACTTGAAGAGACCCCAATAATTACATTTATGAGGATTTATTAAAGAGTTCATCCCTATCTTATAAAGTCCACTGGAGTCAAAAGAGAGTGATGGGGAACTCTGTGGACTTGGTAGCATCTTGATGACCTCTCAACTAACTTAACCCCCTATAAATACTTCCATTGTTGCAAACTAACAAAAGTCACCATTGGCAGCACGAATATCCCCATGTTCCTCCAATAGTAGGTTTGCCAATATGAGGGCCTACTAGAGCTATGGTAGTGTATTCTTCACATTCTAATGTGTTTTTATATTGAATTGGTGATCTTTGGCTATGTATATGTGAAATCTCTAAAGTTCTAAGAAAGTTTATGTGCCACACTCTCAACAATGATGCTAGATTCTAACTCAATTCTAAGCTCTTATTTTCACTTAGAATTTTGTGCAAATAAATAAACACAATGTTCATTAAAAGGGAAAACTCAACAAACGTTAGTTTAAGAAGTCATTGTGTAAAAGTGGAAACAAGCCTTAGAGTGTGTACTTAGAGAGAATCTATAGTAAACCAATGAAGAGGATAAAACCCCAAATTCAAAAGAAAAATGAGTTTGACTCTAGATATATATTTGGGATAGACTAAAGCATAAGAAAAACCTCATTCAAAAAAGATGGGTATCAAAAGCAAGTTGCAGGGTACATTGATCACCAAGGAACATAACATGTGAGTAGAGAGATTTGGTAAGATGGTGACTTGGTAAGATATTTGGTTATATTGTAAGTACTAAGGCCTTGAAGGTCAAGACGCTAGACAATTTCATAGGGGATTAGAGCTTGAAACTTGTCTTAATGGCAAGGATAGTGATGTAGACAAGCTCAAATTGATGGGCTTGCTCATGGTAGGCACATAAGACAATGGTGGGATTCTTAACCATTAGAGAAGAGGATGAGTTGGGCCTTAATCACTTCTTGGATAGTGAAGGACTATATTAGTAGATTGGATAGGTTGTTTACCTTACAAAAGTTAAGACATGATGGTGCTTGGATCCAAATTCCTTTTCTAGTTTTGAAGGTGAATGTACCTAGCAATACTGGTTTATTATCTTTCCTATGCTAAGATACTTATGTTTAGTATGTTTACTCATTTTCCTGTGCAAAGTGTGGGATCTAGGTAGCATGTACTCAATAAGGTTCAACCTTTTGAGCTCCTCAAATGGATCTTGAAACATTGATGAAGTATGCCCATGAGTGCAAGCAGTTGGAGCAAGAAGATGAAGACGTCCAAGATGTCATGCATGTTTCGATTCTAAAGGTCAAGAGAAAGCTCCTAAATCTAATCTAGATAACATATTTGGCAACTACCACTATGGATTACTAGACAATAGCAACTTATCAAGTACATGCAGCTTTCAATTCTAAGGAAGACTCTTGTACTACTAATGGCCATAGGTCCTTTTCCAGTTTTGAAGGTAATTGAACCTAGTAGCAATAGTTTATTTAGCTTTCATATGTTAACATACATATTTTTATTCTATTTACTCAATTTCATGTGTAATGTTTGGAGACTAGGTAGCATTTAATAATATTTGGCAATTTGAGCTCATTTCTGAAATGGATCTTGAAATGTTGATAAGTATGCCAATGAGTGCAAGGAGCTACAGCAAGAAGATGAGGACATTTAATATGGTATATGTCCCTTCTAATGGTCAAGAACAAGCTCATAAAGCTACTTTGATGACATAGCTGGTGACTATTGTTGTGGACATATAGAAAAAGTAATTACTTATTGTCAACTCTAGAACATGAGAAATGGGACAAGAATGATAGTTTCTTTTATTGTTTTGTAGGAAGGGTGAATGATACTTAAACCAAACTCTAGAGTTTGAAAGTGATTTTCAACAGCCAAGCATGGTTTTTTGTGACAAGCTATTGTTGGAATTTAGTACTAGTATTGTATTTGTTGAAGCATTATCCACCCTCTATTTACACCATGATCAGAATACAACATAAGAAAAATCTCAAGCAACTCTGATTATGCCTTTGGAGGTGCACTAACAGTTGGAACATTTTTGTTGCAATATGCCTAGCTTGATGGGGTGAAGCCTCTTGTTGTGTAAAATAATCTCTATATAATTTTCTAGTTGAAAATTTGCTATATAATTTCCTACCTAGAAATTCACATAAGTAAAAATCAACAAACTAGGAAAAATGCAATATTTTCAAATTAGAGAAAAATTAGAATCACATATGATATTTTCAATATAGGAAAACTTTCATATGTAAGGAAATTTCCCTGTGTAGGGAAGCATATGAATCCTACTTACAAAAGAAAAAAAAGGGAATTCCCTATCAATTCCCTAGTTAAAAATACACATAAGTAGAGAAAGTAAATAATAGGGCAAATAGAACATTTCCTAGTTAGAGAAACTAAAAGGGAATCACACATAGAAATTCCCTTTTATTTCATATGTAGGAAATGATTAAAAGTTCATTGTGTGTGAATTCACTCGACTATGGAGTGCCTTCTCTAAATTGCCAACTCGTTGATCTTCACTCTCGATTACTAGTTTGAAGCGGCTTCCAAGTCATATTCTTCCTCCTAATTCGATTGCACTTCACCACCCCAACATCATGAGTAGCTCGCATACCTCATAGTCCTACATGCGATGATGGCACCCAACTCCCTTCCCATGCTATAAAAGGAGCATTGCTTTCTTGCTCTACTGCAAGCAATCACTTTAAGCAAAGATACAAAAGGTGGCTAACCATGATTGCTTAGGGAGAAGGATGCAAAACAGTTTGTATCATCACCCTTCCCACAACCATCACACAGCAAAAGACTAGCATCATTCCTCTTTTTCCCCCTTATTTTCTCCATGTATGCATCTCCTAGCTTGCTCATCATCTCTCTTCCCTCCTTTGGTCATTAAAGCTATCTTTTCTTGCATGCATGACTCCTCTTTAGTTAAAAGGCATCCACAAATAGCTTCCAAAAGGTTATGATTAGCATTAGCTTACAAAGCTAAGGGTGTATTGACTTATTTTTGTAGCACATATTCCCGAACATCAAAATACACTAGCCACAAGGAAACTCGCATTCTATCACGTCAGTAGACCACTCTCCAAGATGGAAGTCATCAATACTTGTATCCTTTTTACCCTAGTAATACCCAATCAATAGACAACTCATCCTTGGCATGCTTTTGAGCTTTCTTCGATTTTTCATAGGTGGATATATCGCACTATGACAATGTTTACACTTGTAACTTTATGCACCCATCCCAATCCCTCTAAAGACCTTCTATGTATAAAAAATCTAGCAGCTTGTATTGTGTACGCTATACTCTATGATTTTTGGGATATTAGTATTTGTCCCTTATTCATATTGATATGACTTCCAAAGTGATATATGCTTGTTCATTTTACAATACGTAGTACTAGCTATCGTCGGCCAGAGCTATTATAAGTGAAGAGCGAGCGAGTAGATCAGATGGCGGCAGTGCAGGAGGAGGCGCCTGCCTTCGTGAAGCTCAGCAAGGAGGAAGAGGCGGCGACAGAGAAGGCGCTGCGAGCATCGTTTCCGGAGGATGAGGGGCTTGTGAAGGAGGTGTTGGCGACGCTGTCGGCGGCGGGTGCTTTGGATGCGGACAAGGCAAAGCTGTACCTGAGCAAGGCACGCATCCACGAGGGCTTGGTTACTGGCCCGACCTTAGACGACTCCAAAGGGAAGAGGCACACCTTCACGGGTCTCGAAGCAAAAGGCGAAGGTGTTGGCACAGGCGCTGCGACGCCGCTGCCGCCGCCCCACAGCTCCACAATACTGCCCGGCCCCGGCTACTACGACCGCCTCATCCATGAGACCCATTTCTATACCTTCGACCCCGTCCCTCTTACTCGCTTCGGCATTATCACCTTCTACACGAACGCCCACAAGAAGGATGCCACGGGCCGGTGGGCGGGCCGCTTCGCCCCGTCCTCCAAGCTGGTACCCTCCCAAGGCCCCGGCGACTTCAACTGAAAATCAACCTCACGAGGCTTGGCTTGGCGTAAAATGAATGTTGTTGTAGGAATAAGACGACGCGCGGTACTTCCGTGCAGTGCTCTCGTGTGATGGGTGTGACTTCGTATCTAATGCACCATGAATCTCATACTCATAATAAATAGGAAGGATACTTATTATATGCGCCTCCCTCGCTGCTGCTACCATGTGAACCTTTTTTCTAAAATACATAATGCGAGTTTTATACCGAGTTCAGTAAACTATCTAAATTACTCCTGGTGGTGGTGGGGATACATTTGTTTGGTTCGAGCAAATATAATATTATTTCTAAGGCTCCACACATTAAGCAATATGGTTCCTCTAAGGGCATTCGATATTCTTTCAAAAACCTCATTCGGATTGCCTCGGTCACCTAGTGCCCTCTGCTTCCACCCAATTACATGATGCAGTTTTATCTCTTCATCGCCTTCCTGGCCTTCCTCCATAGGGCTTGTATCTCATGGCAATCCCAAAACATGTGCTTTGACTATTTCCTCTTTCCTTTTGATAAAGACACACATCGATGAAACACAACAAAACTTAGCTAGCTTGTCCTTTGTGGCCAACTTGTTTGCTATAATTCTCCATAGCAAAGCATTAACTCTGTCTCGTCAAAAGGGGTAGCCTTCCACGCCTTCTTGAGCCCCCTTTTCCAACTCCTAAAGCCACCTCATGAGTCCTCCTTTCGCCAAGATTCCGTACTCCTTTAGCAACCATCTTGCATTTGGATCCCTCAAGTCATCCCTACCCTTGGTAGCAAATAGAGATTTACCACAAGATTTGATCAAATACCTTCACACGGCCTGATTGGTCATGCAAGTGGAAGTGAGCCAACCTTCTTTCTTTTTAGCTAGCACCTCTTGTAGCCAAGTAGCTTCTTTCTAATTCAGCCCAAACTAAGTTGCTACAGAGCCTAATCATGAGACACGAAGGCACCTGAGTTGTAGTCCCAAATGTCATACCTGCATTCAAGTCCCTTGTACTGCATTTTGCATGGCTGGGATGAATCCATCATCATCGGGAGGTGGTGCTATCCAGATGTTTAGGGCTATTTATGCATCTTCTCTACCTTTGTCCCCACCCTTCCATGTGAATTGAGAGCCCATGTCTTGCCATGTAGCAACGATTTGATTAGTTGTCTTGGATTGATGAATGGCAATGCATGGCCTAGCAAATAAGATATCATACCAGTTGGCATTCGGCCATACTTTGCCTTTTTTTTTGCCACAGTAATCCTATGAATTGTCAACACATTTCCTTTAGCTATTGGTGAGGTATAAGCCTTTGTTGAATGCCATAGGGAGTAGGAAATTCTAGGACAGCCGATACTTTAACATGCTTTGCCCTGCATACATTTATGTGACCACAAATATCCTTCTCACCGCATTTATAACAAAACCCTTTTGAAGTGATATCCTCAAACATGAGACTTGACACATAGGTACCATGTACATTGTTGAATGAGAAAGGATGGATGGGTTCTTCTTCTTCAAAATGACTATCCATAACATGGCTGATGGTACTCTGCATAGTGTATTCCATACACATCATTTGCTCCCATATTTTGCTCATTTGCATAAGGTTGATGCTGCCCCATCAGTCTCATGAAAATAACCATGATTATGATCATATGAATGCTGCCCCATATGGTAATTCCCTACTAACCATAAGGAGAATACCTATGAGATCTATCATCATAAGAACAATCCCCTTCATGCACTTGATGTCTATAGGAATGCTGATGAATGTTGCCTACATACATCATCACCTACATCTGGCAGAGTTAATGCTTTGAACATGAAATGTGACAATTTTGTACTCTTGCAATTCAATCACAAATTTTGTTTTTTAATTGAATCTTTTAGAAATCGAAACACAAAAAAGTAGGAGGTGTGTGGTGAAATTTTTCTACAAGCAAACAAAAAAAATTATTGTGTTTAGGTCACTATTTTTCCACCAATGTGTATCTTCTCCTAGAGAACTTCTTTTTCTTCATGATTGAATATTGTTGGGAGTGCCGAGCTTTCAACACTACATGACATCTTACATATGTAGGAGACACACAGAGGAGGGGGAGAGTTATATTGATGTCTACAAAAGGCCAAATTGTCCTATGAAACAAATGTTACATGAGAGAGAGAGAGAGAGAGAGAGAGAGAGGTTTCGTCACATGAGAAGAAGCAACACTCTAAGAAGAAGGTGAAAAACAATCATGCTTTATAGTTGTCCACATTAGAATGAGTAGAAGAGATGCATTGCATTAACCGATACAATACATTGGTGTAGCTAAGCAAGCACATTTAATGATGTGAAGGATATAGGGAGTAGAACATCAATCTCTTTAAAAATATAATATCAATGGTACAAATTTAACACTTAAGACTTCAGTATTGCCTTGGGTAGGCACATATATGAAGTCATTTCTGAAAATGGAGTGGCTTCTTCATGTTATGATATTGCACCTCAATTCTTTTGTGAGAATAAAACATTAGATTTTTTGCAACTATCATAACTACATAATATTTTGGATACAATTGATCATTAGAATACTAGCAAGGAGCTATTTAAGCATGAAACACCCATGTTAAACTACAAAATATGCTCTATACTCAACCTCAATATTGGATAAAGCAAACATGTATGGGTTGTGTCTTTATTTAGTTGAAATATTTATGAAATTCAAATCATAAAATAATTGTTACTATAAGACAACCTTGCAGGATGTATCGTAGCATTCCAGCCATTCAATCTCATAAAGAAAGTATGCATGATAAGTGAGATATCAACACATGTTTTGATACTAGGCATATTTGGGTCTATCCATGGATTTTCTCAATTGACTATTGACATGTTCAACATCAAGATGAATATGGCACAAATAGATCACACATCTGACTACTTGTCAATACAAAGTGTAATCAAAAGGATCATATTTATCATCCTCTCATGAGACATAAACACTACCTCCAAAGGTTTGCAACTAGGTTACAAACATCAAATTGAAAATATTTCTAAAGGGATTTATATACTTAGAATGACTCATCACTATACCCCTATTTACCTAAGAAAACCGTGTCCCAAGTTAATAATGTAACAACCCCATGTATGATCTAACAAAAAAAGGTTTTATAGCACATATCATGAAATCCAACAATCTACTAGGTAGACTTGCAAGTCAAGTTAAGCATTCCATCTATTGTTAATGATGTCATCTACTCATGTATAATCAGATTTAGCAATCATAGTCAATTATTTAATAAGCATTACATATTGAGCAACAATCATGTTAGCCCACAAATATCAGCTCTATATAACTAAATAAGGATCTAAATTAGGTATTGAATGGCATAACCACTTAGTTTAGATACCATTGAGTTTCTTATTATCCTTGTAGCCATCATAACTATATCACCTCTTGGATATAGTTTTCCCTTACTAGGGTTGTTGATCTCACTAACACAAAATTAGAATATGATGCATTTTCACTGTATTTGCTACCAAATAAACTTTGAGGCTAATGTAACACTAATGAGGCTAGTGAAAAGAGTAGTCAAAAATAAATTAGTTTAATTTTAAGGTTAAATATCAAGTAATTAAGAGATAAAAGCTATATCTATATCTATATTCTATACTTAAATTTAATAAATGCTTTGGGTAGAAAAATGAAGTTCTAAGCTCAGTTATTCAAATAAGTGTGAAAGTGGTATTTATGTAATGCATTTTTTCTCCTCTCTACCATCAACAAAGTAAGAAAGAAAGAACTAGATCCAAACTATTAACATTGATGTGCAAGTGATGAAATAGTGAAATTCCTACTCAAAACCTAATGTCAAAGATCATTGAGGTGTCAATTACAATAAAAGACCTTGACTAACGATTGAATTCGATAGAAAAAATCAAGCAAAAACCTAGCAACAAGCAAACATGACAATGAATCTATGCCTATAGAAGCCTAGGGTATAGCTCTAAGAATGTTTTCTCTTCTCCCACCCCACCATTAATGCATGCACAAGCCCAACATCTCTTTCGATGTTCGCAACTCTTAGTTTAACACAAACAATTGCATACACTCTTACAACAAAGTCTAGATATTTCTTGTCATAGCCAATTTAAAAAACACACAAGCACTAATCAACGAAATAAAACCAACACAAGAACCAAATAGCCTCTTAATGTCCTTTCAATAGCTAACACTCAAAAACAAACAAAACAAATCACTATACAATCATCTAGGCTAGGAAAAGAGCAAGTACTTGTTTGCATTTACAACTTAACAAATGAAAAATGAGATTGCATCAAGTTACCATATACACCAAACTAAGAGGAAAATTGAGTGAACCATGATGTTATTGAGTGAAACACTTTATGAGTTATTATCCTTTGTGTGACGATAACTATGCTAGTCATGTTTAGCTAGTTTTCAAAAGATCCACTATTGAATGCTATAGTAAAAATTTAACAACACAACCTTCCCTAAATAGGATATTTTCATAATAACATAGTATCATAAAAAACTTATGATGTGTGTATATTTGATGCTCAACCTTAGATTGACACAAGCTAACAAATAAGAAAAGCTTATGGGATGGCTTGTTATTCTCAAACTAACATCTTCACAATATACTTATAGTGAGTCCCTCAAAGGCAAGAGAAATAAATTATTTTTCAATTCATAGTAATCCTATAGTAGAAAGTTGAATAACACAACACAAAATTAGATTTGGCTTCCTAATCTTCAATTGATCAAGTTCACAACCTTGTGAGCTTCAAGGAATCAACATCACTACCCTTTTCAAAATATATCACCTTTGCTATTAGTAGATCTCTATGATTGAAGATAGTGGCCTCCACCTTCAGCAATATGACCTAACCACTATCTTCAATCATAAATGTCACCCCCTAGTTAGCTACCCTCACAATCAAGACATAGACTACATGCCACGAATCACGTGGTGGGGCGACTTGCTTGAGCTAATGCATAGAACGCACACAATACACACAAGAGGAAGCTCACTCAAGGACACAAGAAGAGAGATGGAGGCTAAAATGTTTTCTTATTGTTCTTTTTTCACACAATGATGTACACAAAGTATAGATAAAATACAATATAAATGAAAGTTTCGTACTAATTCAAGAAGTGTATAACTAAGTATAGTAATTGACTAACAAATTGAATATAATAAGTAATAAGTTAGTGGCCATGTGAGGATTATAATGACTAGTGACATGCTAACTGTAGATGTGTAGACCCATCTAACCAGTTGGTCCATCATCAATATATGTACTTGTTGAGCTTGCCATCTCAACATTGCA
Source organism: Lygodium microphyllum (assembly GCF_053477565.2). Classification (NCBI taxonomy): domain Eukaryota; kingdom Viridiplantae; phylum Streptophyta; class Polypodiopsida; order Schizaeales; family Lygodiaceae; genus Lygodium; species Lygodium microphyllum. The sequence continues at coordinate 60,265,205 of NC_141153.1, forward strand.
CACGATATCCTATGCTGACTCTTCATGAATCTGTTGATGAGCTATTGTATATAATTATTCCTTTTAACATGTTATGGATGATGTTTTCTATCATGCTAGCTCTTTGGATGGCCTAAATATAACGTGCTCCTTTCTAAACTATAGTACTACAACCACCTTCTTCTGGCTCTAGCAACCCGACGGCTCTTTTCATTGCTCACTCAACCAGTGCGATATAAAAAATAGGCCCCTTTCTAAGGTACTATTGCCTCCCTTTTTGTTGCCACACTAAAGTACCAAAGAATCACTTGCCCATCACTAGGACCTAACACATAAAGATGACAAGTTTTTCCATAATAAACTATATAACTCCTTACTAGCGTCCACTCCTTCAAAATGTAATCTCCCTTCATGATCACAAGTGTACTCTTTTATTAGAACCCACCACCCCACTTAATTATGCCACCTTAGCTTGTTGGCTTAGCTTTACTTTTTCTCTATGCTTTGATATTTTTGAAATAAATAAAAAATGACTTTTTAAACAAATACTAATATATTCATAGAGAAGAAAAGTTTTTCCTTTCATAAAAAAAATAACCTTGGTGTGTTGTGGTACCTAACATTCTTCAACACTCTTCAATATGTGTTTGAAGTAGTCAGCCACGAATAATTTTTTATCTTCTTCATCATATGCCATTTCAGTTTCATTCTCTGCATGTTGAGCCCATTATATGGTTGTTAAAGCTCTTGAACCATACTAATGTGATGCCAAAGATACAAAATCCTATGAGAAGGGCATAATCATGTCCTAGGCCACCCTCGATCTTTGAGAGATTCTTCGACTTGTTTTAAGCCTCCTTACATGGCACATCTAGCAAAAATATGCTTTGAAAATGTATGATATACTCACATATTCATACTTTGGCAAAAAAAATTTCTAGAATATTATGTGGTGCAACTCATTCACAAATGTGGCTCATAAAAGGATGGATGCACCAAAGGTCATACCTAGCCTAGCTCAAGTACCCATGTTATCTATAACAATACAACACATTCTCCTTGATTTAATATTCATGTCATTTACTCTCAGTCACACCTCTCGACCAATGAAGAAAAATATTACTCCACTCTATCTTCCCAAACTCACATCGCCCATGAAAGAATTGGGCATTTGAGGTTGAAATCAATGAGTCCCCTCACCCTCTTTTTTTGAAAAAAAAAACTCTCATTTTTTCATATAAAATAAAAGCTAAAGTAAATTTTTCTATATTAAATGAAATAAAAATTCATTTCTTCCATAGAAAAAAAAATCCCTTAGTTAATAAAACAACAATAGCTTCTCATTCCTAAAACCTCACTAAAAGATGGAACCCTCCTCGCCCCCCGCTCCCTTAGAAACTATTTAAAGGAGGGCCCTTCTTCTCATTTTCAACACACAATGGCAACAAGTTTACTTTTGAGAGAGAGAGAGAGAGAGAGAGAGAGAGAGAGAGAGAGAGAGAGAGAGAGAGAGAGAGAGATGTGTGTGTGTGTGTGTGTGTGTGTGTGTGGACAGTAAACGAGTTAGAGGTGATGAAATTTTGTAAGAAGAAGTTAGCAGTAGTTCACGCTCGGGTAATGACCCCCCACCCAAAAATCCTTTCTTTCCTCTCCCTTTATATCGGAATGGCCTCTCGCAAGCATATCGATGTGGGAGGATCCTTAAATAGCCATGATACCAAAAATATGATCATTAACACACTTCATGTATATTATTATATTTTTAAATTTGATTTTTGTTATATTATTGTTAATTTCAATCATATGAAATCTTTTTTAAGAAATGAAATAATCCTTATCTTCTTTTTCAAAATAAACCAACCTTAAAAAATTAAAATTCTTGAAGTATAACTAGAAATGTTGATTTTGTAGAGTTTTTAATTAAAATTTTATTTAAATATTCTTATTAATATATAGAATTATTGAAAGATTCTTTAAAAAATCTTAATAATAATCTAGGATATTTTTTAATTAAATCATTAGTTCATAATTTTAATTTATTTTCATAAATAGAAAGCATACAATATAATTTTTTTTGAGATAAGATTATTTATTTAATTATCCAATAAAATAAGATAAATGCTCAAATTATTTTAATTTATGGTTCTTTTTATCAAAAATTAATTTAGTTTGTTGTTATTTGATTAGAATACATTCATACACATAGAAATATTTAAGTATGCTTTCATAAAAATAAAAAGAAAGAAAATAGAGTGCAGTTATATGCACACAAGGAAAGTACGAGCAAATATATGTTGAGAGACAAAGAGAAGGATTGGAGCGATAGAGAGGAGCTGTGTGCTCTCATCTCATTTTCCTCATTATTCCCTAACACATATGACTAAAGTGAATACAACACTCTAAGGTCTACAAACCATCCACACACAGCTTAAAGTCACTAGCTTATTTAATGTCCCACACTTGTTGATATAGCTAGACATATGACAGAGAGACAGAGTGTCAGTTACACACATTCTAAAGATAAAAGAGCTTGAAGTCTTAACACTCCCCGTCAACCTCAAGACAACCTTTGTACACCAAGTATCTATCAGAAAACACTGAACTTATCTTTATCCAAAGACTTGGTAAAGATATCTACAACATGTTCATCAATCTTCACATGCATAAGATCTACTTTCCGTGCAAGAACCATCTCTTTGATAAAATGGTAGTGTACCTCAATGTGTTTAGTCTTGGCATGGTATAGTGGATTCGTTGCCAGGAGTACACTACTGAGACTGTCGCATAACAACGTCACTGGAGCATCCACTTGTATGTCCAAATCATCCATAAGCTTGAGTAGCATTATGCTGCCAATGCAACACCCCTGTACTCTGCCTTAGTGCTAGACAATGCAATCATTGGCTGCTTCTTGTTATCAAGGAGTAGTGTGATCTAATCTCATTTCCTTTTTTATTCACAAACACATATAACTGAAGTGAATACAACACTCTAAGGTCTATAGACAATTCACACATAGCCTAAAGTCACTAACTTATTTAATATCCCACACTTGTTGATGCAGCTGGACATATGACGACATAGAGACAGAGTGTCTGTTACACACATACTAAAGATCAAAGAGCCTGAAGTCTTAACAATATACAAAGATGAACTTCATTTGGTTGAGAAATTAGAGAATATTTTGTACTTGTTAATTTTGATTTACTTGAAATATTATTTTGAAATAAATGATTGCTAAAAATAGTAGAAATGGAATGTGGCTCCAACAAAGCCGGATGAGAATGAGGCATGATGTCATCGCCAGGGATGCATCAGCTACTCTCTACCTAGAATACATGTACACTACTTAAGAAGGCAACCAACCATTGCTTAGGCATGTTTGGTCTCCCGTATAGGAAGCTTCCCTGTTATGGTGTGCGAGAACTGGCAAGGCTCTAGTTTGAGTTGTAATCTTGATCTTGGACCTCAAATAGGGTTGGAAACCTACTTGTGCCAAGCATGATTGAGCGCTAAAAGATCGAGGATGAATGGGGCAAGGACATTGTTCACTTTTGAAGTGAGTATGTATTTGAGAACCTCTCAAATGGATTGCTTGCTGTTAGTATCTTAAAGGTGAATTAATGAACCCTATGCAAACACTAATTAATGAAGTAGTTTTTATATGTCATCATAATCTTGTTGTTTGTATCTTAAAGGTGTTCTAATGAACCCCATGCAAACACTAATTAATGAGGTAGTTTTTATATGGCATCATAATCTAGCAACATACTTGTTTAAAATACTAAAATATGCCATGATATCATGTGAAGCAGGTGGAGGGTTTCCAAAAGAAATTGTCCTTTGGTTGGATTGACTCAGTTAGTCAAGTGGATTTTCCCAAATATTAGAGAAAGACTTAGTTATGGGCAGAGGCATTGACACTCAGCTCCCCTTATTTCTCACTCTCATTGAATCAAGTGGGGTACTCGAATACCTCCATCTTTTATGAATCGCAAAATGTGTTCATTTTAAGCTCAATGTTAGATCACTACTAGAGACCATAGTTGTGTCTTTAGGAAACGATCTCATGGAATGAGGCTTGATGCTTCACTGTGGGGTAGACCTAGGGAACACCCAATCACCTAAGTCTGCATGCTCAAGGTTACCCTAGATGGTGGTGAATAGGATTCCTCTCCCTAGATGACTACCAAACCACCCTCGCTTAGAGAATTGAGGGTTGGGTATGTCTCACATGATATCAAAGTGTTAAATTTCAACTAGACTCCACCACTATGCTGATGTTAAAATTGTTAGATAAGTATTTTTGGGTGTGTTATGGTACCTAACATTCTTCAACACCCTTCAATATGTGTTTGAAGTAGTCATCCACTAAGAATTTTTTATCCACTCTTCATCCGATGCCAATTGGGCTTCACCCTCTACACGTTGCCCATTCCATGGTTGTTAAAGCTCTTCAACTATACTAATGTGAATTGTTGATACCAAAGATACAAAATCCTATGAGAAGGGCATAATCATGTCCTAGGCTTCCCCTCAGTCTTTGAGAAATTGTTTGTCTTGTTTTAAGCCTCCTTACGTTGGCACATCTAGCAAAAATATGCTTTGGAAATGTATGATGTGCTCAAATATTCATACTTTGGCAAAAAAACAAATGAAATAATAACAAGGGTATAATTTTCCACTAAATGAGATAAAAATTCCTTTCTTCCATAAAAAACAAAAAAACACCTTAGGTAATAAGACAACAATAGCTTTTCATTCCTAAACCCTCATTAGAAGATGAACCCCCCTCCCCTCCCCCTTAGAAATTATTTGAAGGAGAGCGGTAACAAGTCTATGCTTGAGAGAGAGAGAGAGAGAGAGAGAGAGAGAGAGTGTGTGTGTGTGTGAAAAGTAAATGAGTTAAAGATGAGAAAATTCTACAAGAAGGAGTTAGCAACAGTAGTTCGTATAATGACCCCCTATTCAAAAAGCCTTTCTTTTCTGTCCCTTGGCATCAACAATAGCCTCTCACAAGCATACAACGTCAAAGGATCCTCAAACAGACATGATACCACAAATATGATCATTAACATAGTCCATGTATATTATTTTATTTTTATTATATTATTATTAGTTTTAATCATATGATTTATTTTTTAAATAACAAAATAATTCTCACTACAAGAGAAAGGCCCTATAGACGCGCACTGTACACGCGAGATAGCAGGCACGTTTACCAACACATCTATTGGCGCTAGTATATAGACGCAAAAAACATGTCTATATACCCACGTTTTTAAACGTGCTTATAGATGCGAAAATAAACGCACATATTTTTCATTTCTCATAAAGTCCCTAAATATGACCAAACATCTTAACAGCTAGTATTTTTTAGAATACATTACCAACTTTATTTCTTTCTCAGTATTACAAATATACATCCAATCATTCAAAGCTAATTATATGCTACAATGAATGATCAATCTCATCTTCAATGAGATCAGCCCTTGCTGGACTATCGACCTCTAGGTCTATGTTACCAATAGGCAATGAAACAAATAAGTCTATCCCACTTTCAGATGTATTGCTATGCTCAATTTCTTCATCATCATCTACAACCATATTGTTATCCTCTTCTGCACTTCCTTGAACATCCTCGCGGGGATCATTTTCCACTGCATCATGTATATCATCAATCATGGTATCATCATGTGCATCATCATTGATTATTGGATTTTCATCAACTATCTCTATGTTGGTAGCATTGCGATATATTGGTTTTGAACGATTAGACATGGGGATGACGTGCCACCATCGGTTATTGTTTACCATGGGGTGATACACAACTTGCATTTAAAAAACAAAAGTAAGAAACTTAGATATTTATTGTATTTTGAGAATGTATCAAGAAGTAATATATATGAAAATAAATAGCTTCTAATATACCTGCTCGCATTGTTGAGGTAGTACAAATGTGACATTCTTGCCTTGGTGAAATTTTGTAGAGTCAATCACTACAAAACCACTTGGATGACGTCTAATTGTGCAATGCTCACCCGTTGTTACTACTTCTTTAAACCACTTCACATCTAGTACATATAAAAAATTGCCTAAAGTCAAGCTTCAAAATATCTTGGATCAAGCCACAATAACCTTCCATGGTGCCATTGGTATCCTGGAAGTTTGCAAGGATACCACAATCTTGGGTATTTATCATCTATACATTGAGTTTGAAAATGTTTGCCTTCACACCAAATAGCATTGAACAATGTGCACTAGTAGTACATTGTTGAGATCATATTAATGATTTAGTTAAAGATGAAACATGTGAAATTATTATATCATATATAACTAAAGATAATTTAATTATAAGTATGTCTCACCTTTGATAAGCAACCTCGTGCGTATTCCCACTCCTCTTGCGATATATCCATGGCCTCCTCTTTTTCCATCTTCTCCATTTCTTCATGTAGCCAATCTATATCAATATGACGTGGAAGTGTACTTAAATGTTCTGGATATAGGACATTACATCCATGTCTAGCACGAAATGCTTGCCTTTCGCTTACTCTTCTTGCCCTTGCTTCTTTATATAGTGTCACCCATTTGCTCATTACTTCGCTGTTAAGCACACAAAATACATTTAACTTACGAAGTTCCTCTTTCATTAGCACTTTGCTCCTTCCTTTTCCTTGAGGTATTATGGAGGTCATCCTCAAATCTTCATCATCTTTCCATAATCGTGGTAAAGAGGGGTCCACTTTAGTAAGATATTCAGAGATTTGTACAAGGGATGATTGCACTAACCAACCCTCAGCCATGCTTCCCTCGGGCCGTGCATTTTGCCTTACAAAATCTTTTAGGGTTTTCATAAAGCGCTCTAGAAAAAGCATCCACCTTGCATGAACTACCCCACGAATTGTGATCTCATCAATCAGATGTACGAGTAAGTGTAGTTGAGTAGTCAAAATGGAGCAAGGAAAAGTTTCCTCCACAAACAAACCACCTCAATGGACAATACTCGAGCCTCTTGCAACGTATTTGGATTGATTTCCTTCAAACTCACAAATCTACCAACATGCAATTGAGAACGATGATTGGTTTTGTCCATAAATTCAAGCGGGTTTGCTATGTGATGTACGTAATATGTAAACTAAAAAATAAGTATAATGTATACATATCTCGCGAGCTCACCCATCTTGTAAATGATATTACACATATCTTTCGAAACACAATGGAATATGCTAGTAGGAAGGATGAACTGTATGCAAATATTCATACATTGTTAATTAGTCTACATAGTTATTCCACTAATTAATATATTTATGGCCATGAAAATCCTTACCTGAATCATTTTGTGCCAATCGTGAGACTTCAAACTAGATAGTTGCTCCACACCTCTTTTATTTTTCTTTATGAAGGCTCCCTTGACGCATCTCATATATCCTGTGGGAGTTTGAAAGCTACATAATTGCTGCTTCACCATCTTTTCTTCGGTCTTCGACAACATCCAAGGTGCACGACACGATAACTCGATCTTTCCTCTGGGTCCAATGCATGGCCAAGCTCATCTCATACGTCCAATGCTATGTAAATCCTCCCTTATATTGACAGAATCACGAGCCCCGATTAAGTGATCCCATAATGTAGAGACAACATTCTTGAATATATGCATGGGGTCCAATAGGTGATTGATCTTGAGTTCAGTCCAATATGGGAGACGAAAAAATATAGAGAATCTAAGGCACAAACAATATATTATTTCTCATTCTCATAATGGAGTGTACTTTAAAGAGAAACAAAAGAAGTAAACTAGTTACTCACTCATGCCGAGTGGAGGATGATCATTGGCATGTGTCCAAGTGTCCTTCCAATCTTGAATGGTCAGAGATTGTGGAGTTCTTCCATTAGTGGGGGGTGCATATTTGGGGTGGTCAATAGGAAGAAAACGATGATGATTGTCATAGATAACCTTCTTCAAGCATGTCGGTCTAGAAGAAACCAGAGAGGGACCGCAAATTGGACATGCATCATATCTTGATGTAGTTAAACCTGTAAAAACAAGTGGATTAATGATGACATAAATTTGATTAAGGGTAAAAATGAATAAAATAGAGTACACAACTACCTGAACACTCTCCATAGCCTGGAAAGTCATGCATGGTTCACAACAACATGCCCTTTAAAGTGAAATCTCTAGAGGACAATGATGCACTCACATCTTGCACCTCAATACCTCTCCATAACATTTCTAGGTTCTCGATCAAAGGCTCTAAGTAAACATCCATGTTTTTTACTTTGTATTTTCCAAGAATCAAAAGGGACAACATTACATGTCCTTTTTTTATTGCCATGGATGGTGGGATATTATAGTTCACCAATACCACTGGCCATACACTATATGAGGTGCTTTTGATACCAAATGGATTTATTCCATCTAATCCTAGACCAAATCTCAAATTTCTGGGCTCTTCTTTGAAAGTAGGCCACAAATTGTCTACATGTTGCCAAGCTGGTGTGTCTGAAGGAATTCTCCACTTTCCATCACTTGAATGGTGACTACTATGCCATGACATGAGTCTCGCAATAGATTCACACTTAAACATAAGTTGAATACGTGGAATAATAGGAAAATCTTGCAAAACCTTACGAGGCACATCCATTGATTTCATCTCCTGGTTGTATCTTGGTTCACCACAAATAGGACACTGTAGTGTAGATGCATGATCCCCATGAAAATAGATGCAATCATTAACACATGCATAGATTTTAACATAATCGATACCTCTAAGAGATGTCAAGAAATGCCTTGCTTGCTCCCTTCTAGTTGGTAATTTATTTTCATTTGGAAGTATTTGTAACAATAACTTGCATATATTATGCAAACAGAGTTAAGAAATCGCGAATATTGTCTAGAAGCATTTATGAATTAATATTAAATGATACATACTTCAATAATGCATTCAAGCTAGCACTACTCCATCCATTGTAAGTTCAGTATATCGAGAGATGCACGTAGAACGAAGTATGTGCAACCTTCGTACAATGGAGTTTTCGACGCTATATGTAGCGGGTCATCTGTCTCTCTAGTGGCGCCCTCCCCCCGAACCTCATGGGAAAATAAATCGTGCACCATGTTGTCCAAAATCTCTTCCTCCAAAACTTGATGCGGCATTTGAAGAGGGCTGCTATCCTCGTCATCAGTCTCTACTCTTCTTGAGGACTCTGCCTCCTCGCGTCGATGCTTTGCAGCCTCTCGATGCCCTGGAGGGACCATTTGAGGATGTGGTACCGCATCCTGCTCAATAAAAAAAAGGAGGATTTATTCAATGGTGAAGACACAACATAGACTAATAATATTTGTGCAAATAAAGTGGTAAAAATTACTAGGTCTTTTTCTTGGTCTCACTCTCTGTACATGCTGAGGTGTGACATTGTGATTCGATGTGCTAAAAAAAAACATCCTCGACAACGATCACACATACATTTCATTTTCCGTTGTAGCCAAGCGTCTCGATTGTGAAGACGCTGTCGAAAGGTTTTCGAAAGCAAAGTCGCAACCACAGAGGTCCTTGAGAAATTCCAAGATAGAAGATCAATCAAGCAAATAAGAAAGATGAGAAAATGATGTCAAGTCTCTGTTTTTATTTCTGCCAATAACTGAAGACGAATAGAAAGTCAAATTAGATAATAGTGGCAACCTCCACAACATGTTCTCCACTACCAGTCTCATGATTTCTGCTGATTTGGATTGATCCTGCATCATAATTTTTCCCAAAAGAATTGCGAAAAAGATTGGAAAAATATAGATCTACATTAAGCATGGGCCTGAGAACGAGAATATAAGTTGCATTCTGCAGCTAATATAGGCATATTCTAACCCTTTTGTCCAAAACTTGCTGGTGGAAATGAACCTTATAAAGTTCCCAAAAATCTCACTTGACTTGAGGGATAGTGAAAGAGTAAATCCTTTAGCATCTTCTTGCATATCAAGTAGAACCACAGAAAGGCGATCTAATCCAAAAGCACCAATATCTATAAGCTTTCTCACCCTGTTCTTTCCCAAAACTTTGAAAAGTCTTGTAAAGTTAAGTAGCTGTCCTTTGCATATCCAGATTCTTCCACAGCTCGAACCACTACTTGCTGGCCTTGTTCTTCTGAAAGGAAAGAAAGGAAAGAGCCTGATAAGTCATGGAGAACCTCCAAAATATCTTCACGAGCCACTTTCCCATTGCCATCCGCATCATAGACTTTAAAAATGAACTCCACTTTATTTTTGAAGGCTTGCTTTGGCACTGAAAACTAAGAGAAGGGCCACAAAAATCCTTGAAATTCAAGCCATCCAACATCTTAGCATTCTCTGTGATAACGGGTTAACAACAAACTCTAGAATGGATAGAAAATCCTCAACAGAGATGAAGCCTTTTCCATTGCGATCAAGCTGGCAAAACCTCTCATAGAGGGAGACAATTTCCCGCTGAGAGACTGTTATAAGCGACCACAGCGTTCTTGGATGTCTTCAATGTCATATTGTGTGAGCATAAAGGAGGCGTTTCCCATGCTTGTCTATGGAGCTAGCAAGAAGCGAAAGACTGAAAGGTAGCCACTTCTCTCTCTCTCTCTCTCTCTCTTTGAGGACTAATCCGTTTCTCTATTTGAAGCCCAGTCTTCTTCTGAGACCTTGAGCGTCTATTTGTTCTCGATGCTTCAGACGTATGACAACATGGCCGATACATAGACAAAATCAGTGGATTTGTCTTCACGTGATTCTTGAAAATCTCTCTTCTCTTGCGCAGACGGTCTGAATTTGGGCTCCAGTGTTGTTTGTATTTTTCTCCCCCAGCATTCGATCCCTAAAAAAAACATCTCCCCCCCAATATGGCTCTTCAGCATCAACACGCCGCTTTTCATACAGAAAAGTGGCCCTTCACAATAGCAGTAGATAAAGCTTTTGCCAATTCTGTTTTGCCCACTCCAGTAGGTCCCATGAACATAAAACTAGCGATAGGACGGTTCGAATTAGCAAGCCCAATGTAGCTCTTCATAAAGTGCTGGCTCATGCCTACCAGGACACGGCCAAGGAAAAGCCTATCTGCGCATCCTCGAGATGGGCCAACTACCCATGATCATTATCATCAAGATCCGCGTACAGATCAATCTCTTCATTATCTTTTTCCAGTATATCAGCAAGGTTATTTGTCATATCATCTGTCTCTTCCACAACTGGGGCTCCAATAAAGTACTCCTTGTCACATTTGAGAGCCGTAACAATTCCCAATAAGTCCATCTTGATTTGTGGATACCCTCTGTCTCTCGTTTAGGTCTTTCACCCCAAACCGAATAGCGTACCTGTTTCCATCTGCATCATCTTGACCCACAGCCCAACCTATGCCAATTGGACTAGTGTAAACTGTCAATACAATAGGCCTTCCGCAATTATAATCTACTTTCCTAAGAGTAGGAACAATCTGCAATAACTTCTTCAATTTATGCATGGCTCTAGTGTGGCTCTCATCCCAATAAAGTTTTTGCCCCTTTCGAAGCAGTTGATATAAACAATCTGCTACGTGTGCAAAATGGGGTATCCAAATCATGTAAAACACACATGCTCCAATGAATCTCTGTACCTCTGAAGTGGTAGAACAATACTCCGTAATCTTTCCTATAGCATCCACCTTCTCAGGTGAAGGTTTCCTGCCATAATACCCACACATATGTCCAATAATGACAACCTCATTTACTCCAAAAACAGATTTTTGCCCTAATAGTGTCAAGTTCACTTCTTCTAATCTGGCCAAAATCTTTTCACAAGCTGCAATATAATCAGCCACAAAGTATTTGCATCCCTGCTCATTTAGACTCTCATTCTTCTCTTCTTCTACACACCCCTTAATGGGCACATCATCTAAGAAAGGCATGGTAATCTGAGGTATGTACTCACGAAGGACCTTATGCATGGCATTCATCATATGCGCAATGGAATTAGTGGCACCTTGAGGCAAGGTACACATCCTGACAAGCCCAATAGGAGTTCTCATAGTGGTCATATCCCTGCTTTCCAAGGCCAACTGAAACTGATCATATCCCGAATACAAGTCACCTAAAGAATAGATAGCACGTCCAGCAAATGCTTCTGCAAACTCATCCACAACTGGATCTATACCAACATTCCTGATAGTAACTCTGTTTACTGGCTGCATGTCCTGTATAAATCGGAGACTACCATTCTTCTTTAGAACCGTAAACCACCTATTTGAGTATGGTGCAGACGATGGCTCTAGGATTCCCATCCTGATTTTCTCATTCAACAAGTCAACTAGCTTTGGCAGGTGTGCCCTAGGCACTAGAATAGATTGGAGGTTCCATGGAATATGAGGAATAGTAAAGATCACCATAGGGGCAACAATATCCAGATTCACATATCCAATCTCATGCAAGAAAAAAGTAAACCCCCTTCCATGTCGCTCAAGCATATCCTAGAAACATTGCTTCTCTAAGAATAGCAAGAAATCACTATTTCCAATTATCAATTCAGCAAGAGTCTCTGCTGAAAATTTATGGCCTATATGCTCTGGATTCCTCAAAATTGGCTGCTTGGCAGCCCTCTCTATTTGCTGATCACTGTCAGGTGAGAGCGGTGGCTTCACCTTCTTATCCACAGTCTTGTATTTCGTGTCAACCCTGGCTTCATCATGATCCTCTACATTACTTAAATCTTGCTGTGAATAAGCAATTCTGCCCTCTGGTGGCTAAATATCCTCAGCCCTCTGCTCTATGAACTGCATAGGGACATCCCTAAACTCTAGATGCTGAAATATTTCAACAGTAAACTCTGTTGGCTGAAAGTTTTCAGCCCTTTGTATCTTTGTAGGCTGATCATAATCAGCCGGAAACTCTGTTTGGTAAATTTCTTCATCATTCAATACTTTTTGCTGAGCCACCTCAGTCTCTGACTCTATCTGTGACACAAAATTTGAAATTTCATGAAACATGTCCAGGGACTGCACTGATACATTACTGTGACAACTCTGCATATCAGTTTTCAGCATATTTTCCATCTCTATCATCATATCTGCACAAACCATACTATCATACATCCCATCTATATGCTCATCATCCTCTAAAATACCTGCATTTTTCAAAAATTTCTCCTTCCTGCATATGTACTGCCTGGCAGCTCTAGGCAACTTAGAAATCTTTTGATAACTCATCGAACTGTTTACTGAAATTCCAACAAAATTGGAGGAGAAAACACTACTGCCAAGAGGCGAGAACTCCAACCTCCTCTGCTCTGTACCAGCGTCGTCTCATGGAACAACGGTACCTAATGAAAACCCGAATCCCTCATAGTGGGCAAAAGCGCATCTCGAAGAGTATCCCTATTTCTAGCATGATTTACATACATAGTCATAAACTGGACTGCTCTCATACCATCTTTACTGCAAATCTGTGCATAAGCAGATCCATCATCCATTACTTTCGTCTCCATGCGCATCTCTATGATGAATGGCTGTCCTAGGATTAAGGGGTAAGAGCATGAATCCTGCACAAAGAAATGGAAATCCTCCTCTACATCTCCAATAGAAATCCTGACACTGGGACAGGCAGCATACAAATCACCTGCAGTATTGTTGGCGGCTCTCATACGCCACCCATGCTTTGCATCCATAGGCCATCTATTACTTTCATAAACTCCACGAACTATGATATTAATCTCTGAACCATGATCCACCAAAGCAACATAAGGCACATGTTTCTCTTCAATTTTTACCATTGTTTCAGTAGTTGCCCTAGCCCAATGACTCTGCGGAAAGTGAGTATGCGGTACCAAGATAGGCTCATCAATTTCAGCATAATGCATAGGCTAAACTCTCTTCTCTGTCTGTGGAACAACAGAAGCATTCTCAACAAAAACCTCATCCTCATCCTCATCCAACTCCCTAATCAAAACTCCTTGTGTATCAGTAGTAGGCAATGTATGACTTTTCCTCTTCAAGACTTCTTGGAAATGATCTTGAAACTCTCTTTTCGAGATGCCCAAAACCTCAGAAAAGTAAAAGTTACCTCATTGCCAAGTATTTTGTCATTAAAGATCTTCTACATGTCCGTAGATGTCTCAATATCGGACATTGTTGCTTTCTCTGTCTAGGTCCCTGCATCTTTTCTTTCTTTTGAGCATCCTCCATTTGTCATTCTGGCCATGGTCTCAAAGACGGCCCTGTAGTAGGTGGAGTAACAAACTCACCCCCTCTAGTCTTTTTAGCTGCATTTGGATTCTCTTCATCTCTCTTACGCTTCTCCTCAACAAGTACATATGCTCCCTGAGACTTAGTCAAGTAGGCATAAATAGTGTATCTGCCAACAGGCGAATCCCAACTTGTCTCAGATTTGATGCTAGAACCTGCACTAGTCAAAACAGTCTGCTGAATTTTCCCTTTGTTTGCCGTCTCCATAGCATAGGTCCATAATGCTGACTGACTCTCTGAACCTTTCTCAATCTGGACTCCATATGTAGAAGCATCTCCTCTAGCTGCCACATAAGAAGTACGCGCAGCCATGTCATCTACTAATTTCTTCATTCTGCCTTTCCCAAAATTGGTAGCAAGCGGAGCTCCTGTTTCAGTCAACCAGATCTTGCCATCTTGTTCCCAAAATACCAAATTCTTCCTCCTTGCATCTTGAAAAGATTCTCAATCCCTGCAATGCTGATGATCCATACTATCACACCAAATACATCTTTGATCTCTCTTAGGTGCACTAGGAGCACTAGAAGAAATAGTAGGCACAGTCGAAGCAAATTGCTCTTTCAATTTTCCCACTAATTCTGCTTTAATTGACTCCAGTGTCAAATCCATTATGCCTTTGATTATGTCATCAAGAGAGGAAGGAACCAAAGGAGTGGATGATTTTGGAGCAGAAGGAGCTAGTATCGGTCTTGGAACAGGAGGATTAGAAATAGTAGGCACTGGCATAGGCCAAGTAACTAGCTGAGAAGAGAAGAAATAATAGGGGTAGAAGTAGACATAGGAGCAGAATACGGCGTCGATGTCATAGATCCATTCTGTAGGCGAATCTTCCATATCCGCCTCTTGGTCAAAGTCGAGACCACATCATGGGCATCTTGCCAATCTGTTGTTACCCATAGGCTTCGTGCGATCCTCAAGAAGCTCTTCTAATTCTTCCTGAAGAGCAAGATCTGCAGGTTGCAAGAAAAGCTCAACTTTCTCAATATCCAATGCTCTTTGTTCAATGGCATCAAGCTAACTATACCTCTCTTCAAATTCTCGTATCAATTCTGAAGCAGCTAGACCTTTGTTTGGCATGTAGACTCACTCTCGGAATGACCGCCATGTAGCCATCCCAAAGTCCTCAAGAAAATACTCCTCTTTCAGGGCCTTCTTAAAATCTTGCCAATGCGAATTTTGAAGGAAAAGATCAGTCACTTTTACCCTCAAGGCGGGTGTGACAAGGCGAAGAAAATATTTACTCATTAGTCCTGTTGGTACTCCAAAAAACAACTTCTTCCTCTCCTCATCAAGGATGTGCACATAAGCAAGACAACCAAATACTTTCATGTGACTAATATCAGATCTCATACGTCTTCAAATAAGCCGATACATTACGGCCATCAAATAGCTTCTTTTCATTCTCAACTGCTTCAATCGCCTTAGTCACGCTAATTGCATTCTCTTGCTCCGAATATAGTTTCCTTTCCTGAGACAACTGTTGTTGATGTAACTGCTGTTGCTGCTGCATATACAATTGTGTCTGCTGATTTTGAAGCTGCATATACATAGACATATTCTGCAAAATCTGCTTTAAATCATCCGTAGAAGTACTTGAAGCAGAAGTTGATGATGAAGCTGAAGTAGAGGACAAAGCAGAAATCGTAGAAGAGGCTGAAATTGATGCTGAAATATCTCCCATCCTGAAAAATTTTTAAATGCGACACTCTCACATCGAGTTCACCAAAGATGTCAAAGGGTTTTCAAAAGGAAAGTTGCGACCACACAGGTCCTTGAGAAATTCCAAGATAGAAGATCAATCAAGCGAATAAGCAAGATGAGAAAATGATGTCAAGTCTCTGTTTTTATTTCTGCCAATAACTGAAGACGAATAGAAAGTCAAATTAGCTTACAGTGGCAACCTCCACAACACGTTCTCCACTACCAGTCTCATGATTTTTGTTGATTTGGACTGATCTTGCATCAGAAATTTTCCCAAAAGAATTGTGAAAAAGATTGGAAAAATATAGATCTACATTAAGCATGGGCTTGTGAACGAGAATATAAGCTACATTTTGCAGCTAATATAGGCATATTCTAACCCTTTTGTCCAAAACTTGCTGGTGGAAATGAACCTTATAAAGTTTCCAAAAAACTGACTTGACTTGAGGGATAGTGAAAGAGTAAACCCTTTAGCATCTTCCTGCATATCAAGTAGAACCACAGAAAGGCGATCTAATCCAAAAGCACCAATATCTATAAGCTTTCTCACCCTGTTCTTTCCCAAAACTTTGAAAAGACTTGTAAAGTTAAGTAGTTGTCATTTGCATATCCAGATTCTTCCAGAGCTCGAACCACTACTTGCTGGCCTTGTTCTTCTGAAAGGAAAGAGCCTGATAAGTCATGGAGAACCTCCAAAATATCTTCACGAGCCACTTTCCCATTGCCATCCGCATCATAGACTTTAAAAATGAACTCCACTTTATTTTTGAAGGCTTGCTTTGGCACTGAAAACTAAGAGAAGGGCCACAAAAATCCTTGAAATTCAAGCCATCCAACATCTTAGCATTCTCTGTGATAACGGGTTAACAACAAACTCTAGAATGGATAGAAAATCCTCAGTAGAGATGAGGCCTTTTCCATTGTGATCAAGCTCGCGAAACCTCTCATAGAAGGAGACAATTTCCCGCTGAGAGACTATTATAAGCGACCACAGTGTTCTTGGACGCCTTCAATGTCGTATTGTGTGAGCATAGAGGAAGCCTTCCCCATGCCTGTCTATGGAGCTAGCAAGAAGCGAAAGATTGAAAGGCAGCCACTTCTCTCTCTCTCTCTCTCTCTCTCTCTCTATGGACTGATCCATTTCTGTATTTGAAGCCCGGTCTTCTTCCGAGACCTTGAGCGTCTATTTGTTCTCAATGCTTCAGATGTATGATGACATGGCTGATACACAGACAAAATCAGTGGATTTGTCTTCACCTGATTCTCGGAAATCTCTCTTCTCTTGTGCAAACGGTCTAAATTTGGGCTCCAGTGTTGTTTGTATTTTTCTCCCCCAACATTCGATTCCTAAAAAAAACATCTCCCCCCCAATATGGCTCTTCCGCATCAACACACCACTTTTCACACAGAAAATCGGTGCCTCACAATAGTAGCAGATAAAGCTTTTGCCAATTCTATTTTGCCCACTCCAGTGGGTCCCATGAACATAAAATAGGTGATAGGATGGTTCGGATCAGCAAGCCTAGTGTAGCTCTTCATAAAGTGCTGGCTCATGCCTACCAGGACATGGTCAGGGAGAAGCCTATCTGGATGACCATGGAAGGTCTTCACATAGCTGAAATGTAATCCCAACCCCTGCAGTTTAGCCTTGGAGAGTGCTGCTTCAGTTCATACAGAATCTCATTCATCTAAAAAACTGTTGGAAGAGTATCAATCAGCACAGTAGCTCTTATGCTACCCCCAGGTATGCCTAGCAAGTCTTGTGCTCTTTTAAATACCGAGTTCCAAACTACTGCTTCCCTTGAATGCTGCATCTTAGGCAGATAAAAGAAGGGCCATAGCCATTATGCTTGGATCTAAATACTGCATGGTTATGGAAAAAATACAGGCCAAAGTCAACCAGATAGCCCATTGCAGGCTCTCCATCTATTTCAATATGAGCTTCTAGAAGATGCTAGCCCCTAGGCCGCACAAAAAGGCCTCCATTATGGCACCATTTGTGATCCTCACACCATGATGTAGTTCGTATCTCTCCCTTAATCCCCTGAGAATCGAGATAGTATCCTCCATAGATGGTTGCCCACATAAACTTGTTGGAAACATCTTTCTAGAGCAACATCCTTTTCTAAGTACTTTCGATACTCAATCAAGGTTGTTGCTCCAATATAGCACAACTCACCTCGTCCAAGCATTGGCTTCAACAAGTTGCCAGCATCAAGTGCTCCACTTTGAGCACTTGCTCCAACAACTGTATGAAGCTCATCAATGAAGAGAATAATTTGCCATCAGATCCTGAAACAGCTTTCAGTACAGCTTTAAAGCGGTCCTCAAATTCTCTTTGATACTTGGCACCAGCAATGAGAGCCCCCATATTTAATGAAATTAGCTTCCTGTTGGCTTTGCATAGTCCAAGAGTAACCATACCCACAATGAGACTATCTGGATGCATTTCTACTTTCTGCATTCTGTTGTACATTTCCAATGCATCATCAAATCTTTGTGCCTTAATGAGAAAGTCAATAAGACAAATGCACGTGAAGCTAGCAGCTCACAACCTAGATCACTCATGCGATCAAATAGTTGCAAAGCCTCCTAAATGTGTTCTTGTTGGGTATATCCTCTAATCAAAGAGCTCTATGTCACAACATCTTGATTGGATAGTGTATCAAAAATAACATGTGGATCTGATAAGTTTCCATACTTGGCATACATGCCAACTAGAGCATTACAGATAAGTTCCTCGTGCTCCAAACCCCTCTCCACTATACTGCCCACGCAGAACAAAATGCAAACATGATGACTAAGTATGTACAAAGTAACAAATGTCACACACACAACTTTTTGGTGGATTCCACACCTTGGATGTGCAGCAGCACAACAATGCAATGTCCCGTCCTCATTGAAGGATGTACTGTTTGTTGACTCAGCATGTCCCATACTAGTAGAAGATGACGATATAATTACACCTGAATCATAAGGACATATATGATTTCATTTGGTATATATGTCATATTCCCTAAATATTTTGATACTTACAACATGAAGACAAACATTTTGATATTGAAAGACTAGGAAAGTCATATTGATCCAAAAACAACCATAAGCTAGCATTTAATAAGTTGAATTCTAATTGCACGTTTATCAGCGTGTGTAATATGTTTTATCTGCGCATATAGACGCGCAATTATACGCACTTACAGATGTGCACTGCAAATATAATTTTTAAAAAGAAAAAATTGTGGCTTTCTTTTCAAACCAGTGCTTTCCTGCATTTTTTGCGTGTTTTCTATAGTTTGAGCTCGACATCACAAATCATGTCTATCTATCACTTCATGAAGACAATGAGGGAAGGAAATAAGAGTAAAAAGAGGATAGGAGGAAGAAAGAGCCAAAGAGTAAAGAACAAGAGCCAAACAACAAGGAAGAGAAGAAGAATCAAGCAACCTACCAAGGGAAGGGAGAAGGAGGACAAGGAGCTTGCAACCTAGCCACCACCCGTCGGAACAAGCAAAGAAGGTGAGTTCTTCTTCTCTCTCTCAATCTTGTTTGCTTTCTCTTTGTCTGTTTCTCTCTCTCTCTCTCTCTCTCTCTTTACATGCTTTAGACTGTCATCTATGGAGGTTTTTTGCGCATTTTTTATAACAATTTGCAAAATATTGTCCGGCTTTATGCGTCTGTAGGCGCATCTAGATGACAATGTAGACACATTTTTAGACACGTATATAGACGCGCTGACAGATGCAGGTATAGACGCAAGTATAGACATAGTATGTAATATGTTTTATCTGCACAGGGTAGTAATGGATTTTTGCTTGTGTAGATGTGGAATCCTGGATCCAGTACTGATCCTGAGTTGGAACGCATGAACAACACCTTAGCGGAGTTTTCTAGAGGTGTTAGTGGTTTTTTTGGAGGTTTTCCAAACAAGGAGCAATTCATGGGGGAGATGACCAATTATCTTGGTCGCCCTCCCACTACAGAGGAGGTTTTTAGTGTCACGTTTGGGACACCTATCACATCTTTGCCTAGCACTGCTGCATAAACACCAAACCTTGGCACACCAAACCTTGGTACACCTCTACTAACAAGTACTCCATGCACTATGCATACACACAGATCAGCTGATGCACAGGGTTCAGCTGAAGTACATGGATCGACCAAAGCACGTGCATCTGCAGAAGCACGTGTATCGAGTGAGGTAGAGGGTAGTGCCCATCGAGGGAGGAGGGAGAGTCCTGTGGGAGCACGATGAGGTCGAGGGCTTTGTGGGGGTTGCCTAGGAGGTGGCTCTCGATCACCCTCACCGGGAAATGAGAGAGGTAAGCCTCCACAAATGTACTACTCTGTCACAGATGTTGGTGATATCTTGCATAACCCTCAGGGGAGGGAAGTGATAGCCTACTTGAGGAGTGTCGTGTATGCCACATACAAAGATTGTATGATTTCCTTCAAGCACCAAAAAAATGGTTTGTGGCAAGAGGTGCTGCGGGCAGTATATAGAAGGTACCCTAATCCCGAGAATTCACGATTCTCAGATGATTGGGAACGATCAAAGGTGAGAGACGCACTTCATAACAAGAGGTCTCACCTTATGACGCGTGCCAAGGAGTCACTGCGGAGACAAGAGCAGGGGTGCCCTGGATATGGCCAACCACCCAATTGCCACTATAGGGAGTGGAAAGAGGCCAAGAAGAGAGCAGCAGAGACAAGGACAAGTCGCCAACATACAGAGGCGCGACGTATCCAGATGGCAACCATGGGTTCCTCGCATTATGGATCGGGTAGCAGGGAGTCATGGGAGGTTGAGTTTGTAAGTATTATTTGATTTCTTTTTTTAAATTAAATTTTGTAATTTGTTTCAATTCATTATGTAGTGTGTTCTAATACGTTGTATGCTAAAATTGTTTTGTAGTATCATATCATTGGTAGGATGCCTACTCCTAGAGAGGTAGGCTACCATGGAGGTCATAACCGGGCGTCCACTTGGCACCATTTCTACGAGGAGGGACTGATCACAGAGGAGCAATATAATTGTGCCATGAGAATTTCACAACCAGAAGAGGTATGTTTTATTTTTTACATGAAAAGTATAGGTAACTCTAATTTATTGTTTGTAATGGTATTTATATACCTTAATCCTTTGTGTAGGCGAACCCTAATGCAGTTGAGGATAGCGAAGGGGGGACTAGCAGTAGCGTTGGTGGCAGGGGCAGCGGCACCGGCACCGGCACCGGCAACGGCAGCAGTGGTAGTAGCGACGATGATGCCTCTTTTGAGGAGATGTAGAGGAGCCCCATGCATGCATGCCTCCTCTTGGCTTGTAGTTTTCATTTTTGATATGTATTACTTTCAGCTAGTGCTTGCGACCATGACCATGCTTGAGGTCACAAGCACTAGAACTCGTCATGTAAAAATCTTCAAAATATATACAAATATTTCAGCATAGTACGCTCATCATGTGTTATTATCAATGTATGGACTTTGACTCTCCACATTCTTTTGCTTTCAGTATAATAATCTTTCTCTGTTTTTCCTAAGCATACAATTTGATGTTGATGGGGGAAAAAAAACCAGAGACTCTTTGGTTTTTTTTTCATACCTTTGTTTTGCGCATCTATTTGCGCGTCTAAATTGCAGAAAAAATGTGTGTCTATTATCCTCAAAAAATTGCAAAGTACACACCTTTTTAGACATGCAGTTACACGCGTGTATAGACACAAAATATGAATATATCTACTTTTTTATACATATGATTATATATTTACGGAGCGCGTCAATAGATGCATCTATATACACGTGTAGTTTTTCCTATAAGCATACTTGTAGACACGAAATTTTAGACGCGCTAGTAGACGCAGTAATAAACGTTCTGGCCTTTTTTAAACATAGTTCAAATATTGCGTCTACAAGCGCGTCTATGAAGCCTTTTTGTTGTAGTGTCTCACGTTATTTTTTTAAAATTCTCCATCTTTGAAATTTGAGAATATAGTTAAAATAATATAAAATTTTCTAAAAAATTAAGTTATAAGTTAAAGTATTTTAAAATAATATTTTTGTTAATTTTTTAAATAGAAAATGTTCTTATTATTAATTTTTATCATGAAAACTTATATTTATAATCCTCATGTAATTAAAAAAAATTATTTATCTTTTAAAATAAAAAACATAATAAAACTAGTGTCAAAATGTATTTAAATTTTTATAAAGGTAAAACTAAAAATAAGCTAGATTAGAAAATTTAAAATTCATTAATTATAGTTAAAATTTTTAAATATGTAATTTTTTTAAAAATATTAGTTAAATATTATTATAGATATTCAAAATTATCAAAATATTGATGAAAAATTGTAATAAGAATCGAAGATATTTTTTTAAATTAAATCATTAGGTCATAATTTTAATTTTTTTCATAAATAGAAATCATGTAACATAAAAATTTTATTTCTTGAGATAGGATTATTTATTTATTTAATAAAATAAGATAAGTTCTCAAATTATTGTAATTTATAGTTCTTTTCATAAAAAATTAATTTAGTTTCTTGTTATTTCATTAGAATACATTCACACACAGAAATATTTCAGTATGCTTTCATAGTAAAAAGAAAAAGAAAGAGAATAGAGTGAATTGACATGCACATAAGGAAATGACAGCCAAATATACAAAGATGAATTTATTTTGGTTGAGAAATCAAAGGAAATTTTCTACTTGCTAATTTTGATTTACTCAAAATATTATTTTAAAAGAAATGGTTGTTTAAAAAAGTAGAAAGGAGTGTGGCTTCATTTGCACTAGATAGGAATGAGGCATGTTGCCATCCCCTATAGGGGTGAATCAACTACTATTTACCTAGAGTGCATTCACATTACTTAAGGTGGCTGACCATTGCTTAGATACATTCAGCCTTCCTATAGGAAGCGTCACCTGTATGGCATTCGAGAACCATGGTTTGAGTTGTAATCTTGATCTTGGACCTGAAAAACATATTCATGCCTAGCATGGTTGAGTGTTCAAAGGCTTAGGATGAATATGGCAAGGACATTGCTTACTTTTGAAGTGGCTGTGTATATGACAGTAAAAATAAAAACTATTATGTTTCCATATCTTAAAGGTGTGCTAATAAATCCTATGCAAATACTAATTAATGAAGTAGTTTTAATATGTCATTACAACTTGGTAGCATGCTTGTTTAAAACACTAAAATATGCCATGATATGATGGGAATTATGTGGAGGGTTTCTCGGTAAAATCTTCCTATGGTTGGGTGGACTCAGTTAGTCAGGTGGCTTTTTCCAAAGCTTAGAAAAAGACTAACAAGCGTAACCTTCCTAAGAGTCAGGCCTAGAAATTCTTAAGCACCATTTTAGGGGGCCGATGTGAGACTATGCCTTATCCACAAAGGGGTTGACTCATAGCTCCCCCTTGTTTCTCACTTTCATTGAATAAAGTGTGGTACTCGTCTACCTCCATCTTTTACGAATCCTGAAATTTGTTCACTTTAAGCTCAATGTTAGATCGCTACTAGAGACCAAAGTTATGTCTTTAGGAACCCACAGGTCAATCCTCTTAGAATGAGGTTGGATGCTTCATTGTGAGATAGGCCTAGGGAATGCCCAATCACCTCGGTTTGCATGCTCAAGGTTAGCGTGGATGGTGGTGAATAAGATTGGTCCCTAGATGACTACCGAGCTACCCTCACTTAGAGAATTTAGGGTTGGGTGTGTCTCACATGATATCAAAGTGTTAAATTTTAACTAGACTCCACTAATATGTTTATATTAAAATTGTTAGATAAGTATTTTTATGTTTATTCAGCATTGTAATTAGTGGAGTAAAACTAAAATTTATTTTTTAAGAATTTATTAACCAGAATATATTTTGAGAAATACATTCTATGCATAGCTTGTGGATCTAGTAATTTTTAGTTTAGGCATAACATTGTCTTAACTACTCTCGAAGTCAGTCCTTTGATCTAACTAGTAGGCAATTCAAGAGGAAAGTTGAAAATTGTGTAATGAAATTACCTAGTGGACACTAAGAAGATGAATAACATTCAAAATGATATTTTGAGAGCTCAATTTTTTGAGGAACCTAACTTGGTTGAAATGTTTTAGTTCTTTGAATCCAAGGACATATATAATTATGTTAAATTAACCTACTTTGTCACAAATAGGCTCAAGGTGAACCTTGGTATAATTTACTAGGCTTTCACACTATGTATCAATATTCCGTTGTGCATACATTGGATTATACTTGGCAAGAAGACTTCATGAATATCCTATAAAGTCTTTACTGCCCTTCTGGATATTATAGAGAGAGGTGATGTACGTAGCATAGTGTCTATTGCTTTATTGACATCGAAATGCTAGCCTTCTTGGAGATTGATGGGATGTTGCTCTTGGTGCTATCATTTCCCAAGTTGGCAACAACGATGGTTGAGTTCATCCACACTACAAGATATAGGCCTTATACCGACGTTAAAAGCGACGAAAATATTCATAAAGAAAATTTCTGCCATCGTCACAAAAAGCGTCGTTATTGGCGATGCCATAGAATAGTCGGTATTAACATCGTTATCAGCGTCGCTATTTGTGTCGGTATCTGCACAAATAACACGCTTTGCGATGCTAATAGCGACATGTGCAGTAAATTTGCAACGCTAATAGTGACGGTAACAAGAAAAATAAAATATAAAGTGTACTTAAATCATAACACTGATGCATGAAATAAATACATGATCACATAATGAAAACGACCGGTACAATCATGGCAAAATACTACTACTATATAGAAAATGTCTACACAGATCATGTGACCAAAAAAGAAGGATGTGTGAGCTCCAGGGATCCAAGGACGAGCTATAGATCATCGCTATCCGAAACCTCGTCCCACCGTAAAGGAGCATTGAATGGACTCTCCAAAAAAAGTAACAACTACACATTAGTCCACCATACAATAATGCATTCTAATTAAATATAGTAACTACGGATAAGAAAGATGAGTGACTTATAGGGCCGCCGCGTCCATACAATCGATTGATCAATGCAGTGAGACCATGCCTCTCTGCATATCGAGTCTCAAGGCCAGTGGGATCACAATTTGTAATGGAGTGCTGCAAAGAAAAAAAATACAATTGTTAGAAAAACGATTGTCAGTACAAAGGATATTGCAAAAAAAAAAGCAAGCAAAACGAAATAAAAACTTACAAAGTTCTCCAGATATGTCATGTGGCTGCCACTGCCAAGATGATGGACCACTTTGGCCTCTAGTCGTGCCCTTTTTGCCTCGCTCTGTTGTCTCCAATGTCTTGGAGAATCTGTAGCCTCCTCCCTGAGTCACCGCCATTCATCTGCATCTAGCCACTCAGGCTTTGAATCCCCACTCTTGAGTGCCTTGCGTGCATCCGATCGTCTGTGTGACATATATGCACACATGCACTCCATTATCCAGCCCGTAGAAAACCTATCTATTGCGACTAGTACCAGAAACTCCTCATGCAAGGATGCTATTATGTAGTCCTTGCTCCCCTCCAGTATGTTCTTCCAATGAAACTTGTTGGCATAACTCTCTCATGCAAGCCATCACCCTCCTCCCCTCATCATTCATGATGATGGCTCCTGACCTATCATCTATAAGGTAGGCATATCCCTCTGGGGTATGCCTAAAATGGGTTCTCTCCCACCTGCGACTACGCTCCTGGGCATGTCTAAGAGACTCTTGTACATCTGGTGTACCTACCGGGGTAGTATCTATCGGAGTAGCACCCATAGCGATGCCACTTGTGGATGGCTGAGCAAAAACCGGAGTGAGTGGAGTAGACGTTCGTGCCTCCACAGGAACCACCTGCGCCGCGCTCTTTCGAACTGCTACAAGAGCGAGGAGTAGCACATGTATCCCGAGCCTTACTGCATCCGGATCTCTGTAGCAACATCTCCTTGAACCACTCCCTCCATCTGGCCCAAGTCTGAGCGTCGACCTCGTCTACTAGAAACTGAAGCATCACATCGCGCCGAAATAGATCTAATAGAGTGGCCTGATGGTGTCCGAGAAAGCTCCTAGTCCACCATGTCTCTGAATCTCGCCATTTGATCTAGATACATACGCGTGAAGATTTGCTGCAGCTCCTCATTGCTCATCCCTCGACTCATTATAATGATCTAAATATCCACAAAGATCACCTATACAAACAAAAAATGATGTTAGCATAATCAATATAAATCATACAAAGCACAGTAATATAAATCTTTAAAAAATGATCTTAATTAAAATGCATTTCTTATGTACCCTTATAAGTGATTCGTCAACGAATTGAGTAGGTGGATGCTCCAAGTATGATGTATCTTATGGTCCCATGTCAATCTCTTGACACAACTTTGCATACACTGGAAGGTCGATAGACATATCACTACAAAAGGATGAGTCCACCTTGTTCTCAAAGAATTCTTGGACTCTTGTATTTCCATCATTGTTACCCGATGCTGGCTCCTCTACATGCTCCAAGCTTTCGGTGGCCTCCACTCCTTGCAGTATCACTCCTTGTAGTATCGACCCCTCTATTTACATGATGTCCTCATCTATGCTTGGAACATCGATTTGATCATATACTCTCGCACTTCGGGGAGCTGAAGGTATAATATACCACCATCGAGGTTGTCGGGGGTTTGGATAGAAAATTACATGTTCACAATCACGTATAAGAGAGATTTAACTATTATGACATGTACCATGTCGTAATACAATTAAAAAACACGAGTTCATGTACCTATTCACAATGGGCCGGCAACACAAACATGTCACGCAAATCTGTTTCGAGAAATCTAGATGGACCTTTTGAACTGTTACTCGAGCTCCTTCAAAGTACCACTTTGAACCACTGCATATCGAATAGGATCATGGAGAAGCTACGGTAATCCACCATGACAATACTTTGCAAGTTCCCAAAATTGATGCCAAGAGGCATATTCCACGGTGGATTCTGTGAGGTTTTGCTTTGGATACATTATTGGTAATGGCAGGAAGTTTAGGAATGTTGGGATTTGATTGTGGGGATGGCTTAGGGTTTGGATTTGTGTTTGATGGCAAGGTAGGTGGTCGTGTCCAAGATTTATGGAATGAAGATGGAAGAGAATGACTTTGATTGAATCTTCGAAAATTTGAATTGAATTGTTTGGAACCAAAGTTATCATTAGTTGGAAATTGTTGTGGTCACTTGTCTCGTCCGCGAATTTTGTCTTCAGTGTCATGGGCCAAGGAAATTGCATCTTCAAGGATTGTTGGCTTGAAGATATTGACTTCCGCATGAAAATGTCCAAGTAGGCTAGACATAAACTTGCATTTATGAGTTGCTTCAGGTAGATCTTCGAGCATTCGTAGTTGCAATAGAGCATTCCAAAAACATTCAATGTATTGGGAAATAGGTTCGTGATCCCTTTGTTGTGGAAGATCCCATTGCTTGATTGCTTTTTCGTGGAATTGGGAAGGAAGGAAATTCTGCAAAAATTTCTTTTGGAAAGTCTCTTAGGTAGTGGGACAATCAACGCTTTTGCGGACCCTAGTTCACTATAAGGATGCTCGGTCAACTAAATGGTTAGTGACACATTTAATTTTGTCTTTCTCAGCATATGTTTCTTCATGGAAGTAATCATCAAATTGACTGATAAAAGCAAGTACGGTCTTTCCATTGCATGATCCATTGAAAGTACAAAATTTGAAGCTTCTTTTACTTATCTTTGTTTCTTTGCAAATAGATTGGGCTTCAAGTGTTGCACCGATGGTACATCGTATAAGATCTTCAGGTAATTGCGATCCATCTTGGTTGGTTGTAGATCGTTACAGATTGGCCAATTGAGCTTGCAAAGCTTGTCGTGCTCTTCGTTCCTCTTGCAGCTGCATCATAATCAAATCCAACTTTTGCTCCATTGTTGGTTCGGGTAGATCACCTTCAGCCATAAAATCGTCCATGTTTTGATCAGTCATCCTGCAAAATTCCAAAAGACCTCACACACTCGAAACCTTGTTAGCGGGATGAGCGTAGCTCAAAGGCGGGTTTACAAGGCTTGTATATATATATTTTTAAAGTTTGGCTTTTGTAGTATTTTTTCTTTATGATTGCGAAATTCGATGTCACAATCGTCTCCCAAGAAAAATAATTGTGCGTATAGACTACGTGTTGATGATTGATTGCTGTAATCTGCTTTTGTCAATTCACAGGTGTGAATAGGGGGGCTTCCAGAGAGTAGTAAAGTGGGTCGTATATAATTGAATACGAACTGCCGCTATAGTAGTTGTTGGAGATAACTTGTTAGACTTTAGTAACTTGGGAAACTTGGAGAACTTAAAGCTTTAAGCTTTGGTAACTAAGCTTGATTTTTGAGGACCAGAGGACGTTTTTAACCGATTTGACGACGGGCAGTTCGTCCTGCCCCGCCGTCAACATTTAAAAAACGGATTATGAAGCTTTTATTAAGCTTGTTTTGAAGCTTACTAAGCTTATTACTTAAGCTTGAAAAGCTATGGCTGAAATTACTTATCTGTAATCAACGACTTGATGAAGGAACTATCCGCATGGTTCTTCACCTTGTAGAGGTTGGTCCCTCGCGATCTGAGTGTACAGCAGGGGGTCCTTGACCACCAGGAACACGCTGGTATCGAGGACTCTTTGCCACAAGACTGACTGTAAAGCTCGATTGTTCCAGGAGCTCCGCCTTGGCATGAGATGGTAAGCGATTGGAAGCTCTCGATCTCAGCTTCGCTTTGATACCACTACTGCACAGATGGGACGCCGTATGCGCACGTAATGAGCGTTAGAAGGTCCCCAAGAACAAAATAACTCTACTTTTTGCACAAAAATCAATGAAGAAAGCTTGCACGACATGAACAAGAGACCAATTGGGTGCAATCTCCCCAATGCTAAGAGGCATATTCCATGGTGGATTCCATGAGGTTTTGCGGTGGATTCCGTAAAATTTTATTACCGGGGCTTATACACAAGGTAGATTCTTTGTGCGAGAAGTCGATGAACGCCTATCCTTTTCGGGCAATTTGTTAATTTAATGTGTAAGTGGGTGATTCCATAGCGGGTGATTCCACAAGATACATATTTAAATTAATAAACGTTTATGAGTTTAGAGTACGCACTCGTAATAAATTAAGGTTAGGATTGATTTTTAACCAATTTATTTTTGTAGCTGAAGATTGCTAGGTATTCACTTTTGTCGGTTTAATTGTTTTATTTTTCTAACAATTGTGAATGCTTCAGTTGATGTGTAGAGCAAGAAGCGGTGGCAATGGGAAGCATTGGAGGATAGCGTGTATTCTTCTCTCTCTCTTTCTCTCTCTCTCTCTCTCTCTCTCTCTCTCTACGTTTCGTGTTGATGGAGTGTGTGAGGAATGACTGATGCAGATGTAGAAGGATGGCGCTGGCGATTAGGATGATATGATGCGACAGGATATGGTATTGAATTAGAGGCCGCGAGACAAGATTGGTGTTATGCGGATGCAATAATAAAGATGATGGGCGGGCAAGGAGCAGCAACTATCAATGAAGCAGTTGCAGATGTAGCCTTCAAAATTCCCTCTCTTGTTCTATCCTGGCGGCGTCACGGCTCATTTCCCTCCTCCCCTAGCTCTCATGGCGAAGGGTTTTATAGGGGGAGGGAAGGAGTTCCTCCCTCGTGGCGTGTCGCCCTGCATGGACGTTCTGGATATGCAAGCTCCAACGAGGAGCTTGCTATCCTTACTAAATCCTTACTCCCCTCCAGCACGACCCGCCGCCGAGAGAGGAAAAGAATATTTGATCATATAAAGCCGCTGAGAGAGGAGAAGAATATTTGATATATTACATCCTCTCCCCCTTGGAAGAATCGAGATGTCCCCATCTCAAGATAAACTAGGGATATTGATGGTTGAGAGTGCCTTCATCTACCCAAGTGGCATCCTCTTCGGGATAATCTTTCCACTGGACAAGGCATTCTCTCAAGGTTCTAGATCTTAATTGTCTCTTTCCTAACATCTAAGATCCTATCAGGCCTTAGTTGAAGGACTCCTTGACTAGACATTACAATTTGTTGGTCATCAAGTACATGGTTAGGGTTGGGTACATGTATCCGCATGGGCGCACGATTTAAATACTTGTATTGGACATTGTATTTGGGTATTGCCTGACTTCTTGGGCGCCCAATAGCTTTAATTCTTTAGTGGCACAAAAGCTAAAGCGTGCTATTTTATAAATTGGGCTATTTCTTGAGCTTGAAGATGAATAATATATAAAATACATGCTTTGTGGAGCGCTCACACAAGGCATGGGGGGAGATTGCACCCAATTGGTCTCTTGTTCATGTCGTGTAAGATTTCTTCATTGTTTTTTGTGCAAAAAGTAGAGTTCTTTTGTTCTTGGGGACTTTCTGACGCTCAGTACGCGCGCATACGGCATCCGATCTATGCACCAAAAATACTCCATCTCATCTAAAACCATGTTTGGATCTGTTGCTCATTGTCAGCTCTCTTGCTCAAACCTTGCTATGATACCACAATCTGTTGTGGAGCCCATTTTGTTAATACGCTCCATGCGAAAATGTCGTCCGCATGACCATGCTGTAGTATATATTTTGTACTATACATTGAAACACTCAATTATATAAAATATAGATATAACAAATCCTAATCACGTCATCACCTTTGAACTACATCCCCTCGAGAATTTCCATTCCTTGGTTGAGACCTCTGCCCCTTCGCGAGATGCTGCGAATCAAAGCTCCATGTAACCATCATATTGACATAAACCACGGCATCTCCTCCATGCCCTCGGGATATTGAATTGGTCGATGGCATGTACTACATCGAAATTCAGATCACGCTTCTTCTAAATCTTTCCTAGCTTGCTGGTACCTAGCGAGCCACGTCTCCATAGAGGCATGGTGCAACATACAAAATCGATTCACTTTCTTCTCCATTGCAGCATCCATTCTTTTTTCTACTCCATTTCCAACCTTCACATCTCCGGTCAGTCTATCATCGTCCTTCAACGACCATAGCATACTGTTGTCTGAATCCACCATTGGTAGCCATTGTGAAATATGCACTAGCACCTCAGACACCAACCAACCTTCAGCTATGCTATCTTCTGGCCGAGCTCATTGTCATACAAAGCCTTTTCAGGGTTTTCATGAAGCGCTCCAAGAAGAACATACATCGCGTATGGATAGGTCCAAAAATCTCCACTTCATCTATAAGATGCACAAGAAGGCATATTTATATCGTGAGCATGCTGGTAGGCAGGTATTTCTCAAAGAGACAGACCGTCTCCATTGCTCCCTGCCTCGCAGATTTAATAGAGGACATCTTAATCTCCTTCTGTGAGATCCATTGCACTAAAGTCGACAACTTGTAAATTGGCCCGTGTATTTCTGGAGTAAGGCATCCTGTGATTGTGATTGGTAGTACAAACTGCCACAAACAAGAAAGCATTATGAACAACGACTACACTCTAAATAGCAAAATATGCAAGCCACTTACAATCCATTCGTAGTACAAACTTGACATATCTTATGCCAATCATGGGATTTTATCCCTGATAATTGGTTGTCTTTGGAAAATGCAGACCTGATAGAACGCATCATACCCATCGGAGTGCAGATAGACTTGACTATTTGCTTCACAATGCGCTCTTATTTAGTGGACAAAACCCAAGGAGCATGAGCTAGTTGCAAGCGACCATCAACACTCAACTGCGGCCAAAGCGCCTCCATCTTGCCTACCTCCTTTAAATCCATTCGTGCCCCTATAATGTCTCTCTTTCCTGTGATGTGGTCCCATAGCAACTACCCACGTTCTTGAAAATATGCATGGGATCCAACAAGTGGTTGATCTGTAAGGTCGTCTAATATGGCAACTTGTAGAAAACTGAGAACCATCGCATTCCATTTGGATGTGACTCTATGTGGACCATTTTTAGCTCGCACTAGCTTTGGGCATTCATACGTGTTGGAGGTCATCCAAGAAAACCTTCCTTGAGTTCATGACCCTCTATCAAGAAAGCGGCATATCCTTGATATACCATCTTCTTCATGGTTCGTGACCTTCGGGAGTCTAACTGTGGCCCGCATAATCGACATGCATGATAACCTGAGGTAACCAGACCTATCCCAACACCTCTATCCAGTGAATACAAACTTGAATGAGCTATGATAGATATTACCAAAGAGAACAGAAGCCTGCTTACCTGAGCACTGTCTGAATCCTAGAAAGTCATGCATCATCCACATGAGAATGGCTCGAATATTGGCGGACTGTCGACCATCGTGCTTGCTCATATTTGTATGGTCACCCCCTCCTCCCACAAAATCTTAAGCTCATCAACTAATGGCCAAAGATACACGTCCATATTTTTGACTTTGTAGCGGCCGGGAATGAGTAAGCTAAGGATGAGATGTCCTTTCTTCGTAGAAAGCCATGCAGGGATATTGAAGTTGACAAGGACTATAGGCCACACTGTAAGAAGTTGAGTGTAGACCGAATGGGTTCACACCATCCATTGCAAGACCAAGCCAAAGATTCCTTGGCTCTTCGACAAAGCCTGGAAAGGTAGAGTCAATGTGGCTCCATGTGCATGAATCCACTGATATTCATTGAACTCCATCTATGGACCTATTCTGCACATGCCACGTTGTCAAGCTCGCCTTGCACACTTAGGAGCGTAAGCAGTGTCTTTAGGCGAGATACTCAGCACCCATCATATAATGGTATGAATGCTTTCTCTCTAAGTGGATCAGAAGTCTTGGTATCCATGGGCATCAATGCATCGATCATTGCCTCTATGTTAGGCTCCAAGATTGTAGGTAAGTCTCGAAGGCTGCCTATCTCCTCTGGTATTAACAGTATAGATTGGGTAGTACCTTCCAAGTGGTGGATTGGCTCAGGCACTCCATCCATCGCACGCCCATGAACTCTTCTAGCTGGCCAGAAAGGGTGCACTCCTCCTTGGGTAAATTAGCTTGCAAATACAATGCATGATTGATATAAACTTTTCTTACCGTTTTGCTGAAAATCTAAGATCGCTTGATCAATGATCTCATATTGAAACTCGCCGAAGCGTCGTACGTGTTCTATAGACAATCAATGTTTTCTTCTAATTGCTAGCTTAGATTGAGAGCAAGGACATGGGACACGCTGATTAAGATACGCCTCTCGCGATCATGAATATCATGACCTTCATTTTTTTCCATTTTGTCTACGTTACAACAAATAATTTGTTTTTGTTATCATTCTTTTTTTCTTTCTTAAATTGTTTGAGAAGGGATTTCTTATCTTGTAACTCAGTAAAAATTAACGTATGTAAAGTCTCCACCCACCCACAAATTAACGTATATCGGAGTGTTTCCCGTCTCATGGTATTGCCTTTGCTAGTCATAAATTGGGGATATATGAAGTCAATTATTCTTATATGGAGAAATTGTGCCTTGGAACAAGAAAAGAAGAAAAAACTACTACTACTACTACCACTACTACAACAACAATAACAAACAAGAAAACTAAACAACAATAAACAAGAAAACAAAAAAAACTATTACTACAACAACAACAACAAACAAGAAAACCACCAATACTACTACAACCACGAGTACGATGACTACGACTACGTTTAGACTACGACTATGACTACAACTACGACAAACCACTACCACTACGTCCATTATAATAAATAAGAAAAGAAGAAAAAACAACAACAACTACTACTACTACAATAACAACAAACAAAAAAAGAAGAGAAAACTACTACTACTACTATTAAAAAAAAAACAAGAAAACTAAACAATAATAAACAAGAAAAGAAAAAAAACAACTGCTACTATAACAACAACAAATAAGAAAACTACTATTACTACTACTACAATCATGACTACGACAACTACGACCACGACTATGACTACCACAACAACTTTCTCTATCTACTACTACCACTACAGTAAACAAGAATAGAAGCAAAATCAACAACAACAACAATAACAACAACAACAACAACAACAATAACAACTACAACAACAACAACAAACAAGAAAAGAAAAAAAAACTACTACTACTACTACCACTACTACAACAACAACAAACAAGAAAACTAAACAACAATAAACAAGAAAAGAAAATAAACTACTACTACTACAACAACAACAAATAAGAAAACCACCACCACCACTACTACTACTACTACTACTACTACAACCATGACTATGACTACGAGTACGAGTACGACTACGACTACGACAACAACAAACCGCTACCACTACAATAAAGAAGAAAAGAAGAAAAAAAACAACAATAACAACAACTACTATTACTACTACAATAACAACAAACAAGAAAAGAAGAAAAAACTACAACAACAACAACAACAACAACAACAAACAAGAAAACTAAACAACAATAAACAAGAAAAGAAAAAAAACTACTACTACAATAACAACAAATAAGAAAAGAAGAAAAAACTACTACAACAACAACAACAAGAAGAAACAAGAAAACTTAACAACAATAAATAAGAAAAGAAAAAAAACTACTACTACTACAACAACAAGAACAAGAAAACTACTATTACTACTATTAGTACTACTACTACACTCACAACTACAACAACTACGACCATGACTATGACTACCACAACAATAACAAACTAGAAGAGAAGAAATTAAATAATAACTACTACTATCACTACCACTACCACTACTACCACTTCGACTACCACAACAACAACAAACAAGAAAATAAGAAATTAAACAACAACTACTACAGCTACCGCTACCACTATCACTATCACTACCACTACTACTACTATGATAACCACAAAAACAACAAACAAAAAAACAAGATATTAAATAACAACTACCACTACCGCTACTGCTACCGCTACTAGCACTACGACTACCACAACAATAACAAAAAAAAGAAGAAGAAGAAATAAAACAATAACAACAATAACAACAACCTCTTCCTCCTTCTCTCTCTCCCTCCCTCTCCCTCTCCCTCTCTTTCCCTCTTTCCCTATTATGTTTAATATTTTCTCCCTCTCTCTCTCGTTCCTTCTTTCCTTTTCTCTCTTCCTCTCTCTCTCTCATTTCCTCTCCCTCTCTCAATACACATGATTTTTAACAAAAACAAGTAAAAGAAAAAGAGAAAAAACAAAAATAGAGCAAGAAGGAACAATGCACTCACTGTAAAGGCCTGAGGATGGATTCGGCGGCTCCTCTTCGCGATAGCAACTCCTCTTCGCCCTCCGTACACTTCCTCCTCTTCTTCGCAAACGGCGATGGCGGCGAGAAGCTTTCCTTCTCCCTCTTTCTCTCTTTCTCTCCCTCTCCCTCTCAAATGCAAGATGGAGTTTGCTCTCCCTTTCTCTCTCTTTCGTTTGTTCATGCAAAATAATGTGCTCGGGTTTGGGCCTGCATTTTTTCGTCTGAGCCCATCGCTATTTGCATCGCTATTTGCGTCACATTTGCGACGCTAATAGCGATGCAAATAGCGACACCGCTATTTTTCATCAAAAAGCGCCATTGCTATGCCTTCGTATCCTTGTAGTGCCAGTGGCTTTTCATTCTAAAAAATTGTGAACAACTACAATAAATTATGAAATTCATGATAAGGAACTTTTGGATATTATCAACTCTCTTGGAACATGGCGAAATATGCTAGAGAGGGACACCCCAGGAGATTATAGTCTTTACAAATAATAAAAATCTATAGTTCTTTATGAGTTCTCGAGTTAGACAACAAGCAAGATCGACTACCTTCCTTTCTAGATTTAATTTTGTTATAACATATTAACCTAGCCACCAACAAGAGAAACTAGATGCATTGTCATAGGAGTTTTATCTTGTACCTAAAAAAGGAGATGCTATTCATGACAACCAACACGATTCTCTTATGTTACAATTCCCATTATGTCACAATAACAAGCAAATCTCTAGAAGATGCAAACTCCCTTCTACAAGTGGACAGAAAACTTTTGATCCCTTTTCTTAGAATATCAAGCCAAAAATTCAAGAAAGGTATACAAGTATTTAAGGCTTCTAAGAAGTTAAAGAGGCTTGCTCTCTTATCAAGGGATACTTTATATACCACATGGATCACTGGTTATGTATACTACAAACAAGTCAAGAACTTTCAACTACAAGACATTTTGGGTTTGATAAAACAATAGAGCTCATCTCTCAAGACTATTGGTGGTCTCAAATATGGAAAGTACTAGAAATATTTGTATGTGTATGTGATACATTTGTTGACAAACTTGATTTGAATGGCCAAAAGACATCGAGTCTCAGGAAAGAAGAACTACTAGCACATAATAATGTTCAATAATTGCTTTATCCAACTAATAAGATTATTTGTCTGCTCATCTCTTTCTCTCTCTCTCTCTCTCTCTCTCTCTCTCTCTCTCTCTCTCATATGGAGAATTCAAAATCCCATTTTATATCTCTATCTCCCTCCCTCCAAGAATGCATGACTAGTAGTTCTCTCTCAATTTATATATCCCACTAAAACAAAGCTTATGTGCTCATTGTTGATAATATTTATATGATGTTAGTAGTTCGATGGTGAACACAAAAGTAAAAACAGACAATTATACATTCACATTCCTCTCTCTCTCTCTCTATCTCCTCTCATTTCAAGGATTCAAAATCTAGTTTTATCTCTCTCTCTCTCTCTCTCTCTCTCTCCAACAATGCATTAGTAGTTTTGTCCCTTTAATTACTCTATGTGACTAAGAAGATTTCTTATTTTCTCATATTTTATAAGTACATCCTAATATATTAGTAGTTCAATTGTGCACACATGAGTTAAACCACATACACATGCATATATACTTACACATTCCTCTCTCTCTTTATTTGGCTCTCACTCTCTGCCCCCTCTCTCTCTCCCTCATTGATTAGGCTTACATATAGATTGAAGTTATGTATGCATTTACAATGGAACCTTGAAATGGCTTTCAAATCTATATAAAATATAGCTCCAGATCACTTTGTCATATGTATTAGATATTCCTTCCAAGAATGTTCCATTTTACACTCCAAACTTCAACAATCAAATATTTTATGCATACTTTGATGCACTCATATATTTCACATTCTACTACATGAACTTACTACAAAACAATATAGTCCATTGTGTTTTGTAAGGTAGAGAACTATTGTGTGTAAGGAAATGAATATATTTCTTGCAAACATCAAATATCAATCCAACTCCAATGCTTGAGGATGAAATCGATGTCCTTTAACAAACTCCCTAATTCCCCCATGAAAACTTGCTAACTCTGCTAGATACAGAAGCATATGTTCCAAGAGGACAATATCCATGGCATACTATCCTCTGAGATAAATTCCTAAACTCTCACATGAAACCTTGCTAACATGTCTAGATAGGGAAGCATATGTTCCAAGAGGATAGTATCCATGGGATTTCCTCAAATGAAGGTTTGATATGTAAAGGAGCTAGGTGGGTCTCTTTACATCTTCTCTATGCTATTATTCACCACAAATAGTGTCACTGTATGTTAAAGTGTGCCCACTTAATATCATCCAAACATTTTTAGAAAGTGTGGCTTCACCTAATGCCCTCCTAAAGATTGGGTTATGGGAATTGACTTGCACTTCCTTGATCATATTTAAATACAAACTATGGTGCTTGGATTGTTCTTTATACAATCACTTCTTATAAATTGGAGTAGCTCACTCAATTTCTCCTCCTTCATCGAGCTTCGTATGGAAATATTAAATAATGCATGTACTTCCACCAGAAGCTTGGAAAGGCATGGATGCAGAAATATCTAATATCTACCTATCTATGAAGGTTTGATTGGTAATGATCCCTTCTTTTGCTTCAGATGCCTATGTAGAAGAACCCCATTCACATTGAATACAATAAGCTTCCTAGTTGTTGGGGATAGTTTTGCATATGAATATAAGGGAATATGAGCAAACAATATGTATTGCTATGAAAAGGAGATAGCTCTATTAGGTTTTTTAATTATAGAGTTTTAATTAAATATGTTACCTTCACTCTTAAAAATATCTCCTCTTCGATAGAGCAATATGAATATACAAGCTATCTTTGGAAATCTAGTGCTATTAATGCAAGACTATCATACACCCATTGCAATCTAAGATAGTGTCCCCTTCTCTCGTGTATGTATGCAAACATGACTTCCAAAAAGTCATACCACACTGCATGCCACATGCATCATGCAATTATTCATACCAAGAAATTGGAAGTACACTAAAAATTCAAAAACTAGTTCTCCATTAGTTTTACAACAATGGATCTCATACAAACCTCTCATTGGGACTCCAATTGTATAACACACCTACTTATCCATAGTTATAGCATTTGTCATAGATACCAAAGGCCTAATTACTCCATAGTTGACATTTGTGCATATATATGCTAAAATTTGTATCACATGTCACTGCATTTCAAACATGAATATTAATATTAGATATCATAGTCCATAAAAGGATCTACCAAGTTTTATACTATTCAAACAATTGGCATGATCATATTATAACAAGATTGTAATGTAATGCCACATATCTCTCTACCTCCAATAATTTATTTAGCCATCTTGCTTTCAAAAAACTTGTGCGCTATGCAAGACCAAGCATCTCTACCACCATGACTTAATTTGTTGGCACTAGTTCTTCACAACTTGGTCAAGGAGCTTCACAATGGAGGGTGTTGTGACAATGAAAATTAATGCCATATGTCTTTGAGCAAGAGATCGGCTAGATCTATCAAGTTGACTGGCTCCACCTCATTGTGGGAGTTCCATGATGGAATTCAATTCCCCAATATACACGATACTATTCTTCATCAACCTTGATCATTTTGTGTTGATTAAACTCCTCCAATGCCTCCACCAATTAGGACAACACCTCACTTGATTGATCACTTCTTACATCATTTTCTATTTCAAATGGGTCATAGAGAATGATTTGCCACTCCTTTCTCATCGTTGAATGGTGGGAGACAAAGTCTTATGGATGATGCTTCCACAAGAATGCTAGTATGTCCGACCTCTACAAATAGAGCTAAACATTAGTTATATATTGCTTTTTATGTATATTGCCATATTAAAAATTCATGATTCATGTTTGCTTTCTTGTACAAATATGTAAGCGCTATCTCATCTAGCATTGTTAGTTCTTAATGCTCTTGAATTCATTCCTTTTTTGCGCATGTCACAACATTATTGTTGATTTAGAAAAAAAGAACTAGATTTCAACGGTCACACATCATGTGATTATGACGCTTTCAACCTTACCATGTACATGTTCTAGATTTTGTGTTTGAGTGGGGTGTAATCTTATGTCATTAGCACTTCACTTTGTGCTCCCCACCATTTTTGCACCTCTTCAATGCAAGAGTTGGGAGAAATTCCTCTATCTTCCTTTCCATACCAAGGATATGCACTATATCGCATGTTCAATTTAAAACAAGTATTAATACAGAACATCAAGAACCTCTAACATTGCAAGGATGAATATGCAAAATGTGGTATATTTTCATTGTATAGCCTCCATACATCTATTTTCTTTTGCCCTATTTGTTGCATTGGTGGAATTATGATATGGTCTTCAGTGTTCTTAATTGTAGGGCCTACAAAATTGTAGTCATACGTTATGGTTGGCAATATCTTTCCACTATAGTATACAGAATTGAAGGCTACTAATTATAATATATCAAATCTTTGGGGATTGGAAAAGCCAAATTAATTGGCAACGAGGATTGATCTCTACTCGACATTTATTGGTCAATAGTAGGTGTCCCCTTTCGTTTATATTTTTATTTTCCAACAACTACACTATTGGTATCACTTTCTTATGACTAGCCATCGTTACTTTTGGAGGAGACATGAAAGTGCAATATATTCTAAAGAATACATGTGAAGATAGTTACATCATAAAGGCTCTTTTGCTTAACTGCCTGTGCATTACTACACTAATAGTATCTGCACACCTGTACAATGAAAGTGGTGGGCACCCATCACTATCACTTCATTCCTTATTCTTTCAGTGACAGTTGAATAAGGGTATGCCAATCACACATTATGAGTGTTGGAGTTCCAATATCTTGATTCACTCTCTCTTGGTCTCTTGGTCTTTTGCTCCACCTACCATAGCTCACTCCCCATTGCTTCCGCTTGCTTGGGTGCTTACTTGAGATTCTCTCTTCAACTAGTATCAAAGCCATGATTCTAGAAGCTTTTCTTCATAGTGTGCTTAAAGTCAAATTTGAAACCTACACTGCAAGGTTTAATCATTGCCCCAAAAGAAAATATGCATTAGTCCTATACTTCATAGGCCTCTTCCCGGCTTGTATGGGCTCCTTTCCAACATCAAGTAGACTATGGCTACCAATAGCAATAAAGAGGTTAGCATAGACAACCTAGATTGTATCTATTTTTAGGGCTCTTCTTCTTTGCATTGTGAGAAAAACTTGCTTCTTATTTTGCGCAAGATAGACCCACTCTATCTACTCTATACAAGATA
This sequence comes from Lygodium microphyllum, assembly GCF_053477565.2. NCBI lineage: Eukaryota > Viridiplantae > Streptophyta > Polypodiopsida > Schizaeales > Lygodiaceae > Lygodium > Lygodium microphyllum. The sequence continues at coordinate 60,305,650 of NC_141153.1, forward strand.
GACATGTTGTTTACTTTGTGCAAGATAGACCTACTATTTACTCTATGTAGAATAAACTTGCTATTAACTTTGTGTAGGACAAACTTGCTATTCACTATATTGTAGAAATAGACAAACCTGCTATTCATTATGTTGCACACAGATCTACTATTCATTGCATTGAGGACATACTTGCTATTTATTGTATTCAAGACATACCTATTGTTATTCAAGATATACCTATTATATGGTGTCATCACAAGCTAGTTGATTGTGAAAGTCTATGTCTATTTCCATCTCATGATATTCAGATACTTCACTGGATGTATTGATGTATGGCATTGATGCTATACACTTGGATATGCTTATGGAATTATTTGAGCTTCGAATTTAAGATTATTTATATGTATTGGAGCTTTATCCAGTTGCTATTGTGATCATTGACATTATGTATTTGAAGATTCTCTTGGGTTTTATACTCTCCAGTTTACGCTTGATGTATTTAGAATTTTGGATGGTTGTGTACTTGATGTTTTGAGCTTGCATTTCTCATTTGGCATTCGGTTTTGTTCTATTGGGAGTCACTTGAGCTAATGAGATATTTTGTATTTGAGCAAAGCTTTGGGTTTATGCAAATGCTATTTGGATGTAGTTGTTGCCTAGTGGGCTGGTTTGATTCATACTTTGAGCTAGTACATCTTTGTGAGGTAGTTGTCAATGATGCATTCATCTTGCTTGGCTATGTACTGAGTTTTTTTACACTTTCTCAATCAATTGTGTATTCACCAATTCTCTTCCATTATCTTGAGACCTACTATATGCATGACAATTATGCCTATTGGATGTATCCCACTCTAATACATCCAATTCTCTTCCATTATCTTGAGACCCACTATATGCATGAAAGTTATGTCTATTGGATGTATCCCACTCTAATACATTGAGTTTCAAAAATTTTAGTACTAGCAACAAGCTCAATGATTGCTAGCAATTTTTTCATACCCTACTTCTTGCAGAATACTCTAGGACCTAGATGTTAGATAGAACATAGAGACCCTGACACAACCTATTTTTGGGTGGTCTACTAGAGATCAACATTAATTAATTGATTTCTGCTCTTTATGGATTATGTTATGGTAACATATGCTGGTGAGCCTCTTACCTATGATGAGGCCATATGCAAAGGTGATAGTCCCTCTTGTTGGGAGAGAGACATTCAATTAGAGTATGACTCATTGCAAAAAAATAATACATGGGATTTGGTTCCTTTTCCTAGTGAAAAGCATGCTTTGCCATGCAAGTGGGTATACAAGTTGAAGAGTACTCTATGATGCCCCAAGCTAGCCTATAAGACTATATTGGTTGCAAAGGGTTTTAGGTAGGAGCATGGTGTTGACCTTGATGAACTCTTCTCTCTTATAGTCAAGGTGACCACCGTACACTTAGTTTTGGCTTTGGTTGCCGAACTAGATCTAGACCTCTATTAGATAGATATCAAGATAGCTTTCTTACATGGGGACTTGCATGATGAGGTTTTTATGAAATAGCCCAAGGGCTTTGAGAAAAAATATAGGAAATATTATAGTTCAGAGAGAGAGAGGTGGACCAAGACACAAGTAGTAAGGGTAGCAGTCATACTCCCTTCAATTCATTCCATTCCATCAACACACAGTCCAAAAATTCAACTGTGTATAATACACACTAAAGATCAAAATGACCTAGATCTAACCATGATTAAGTCACTGTGACTTAACCTTATTCACTAAGGTAAACCACTGGCAGAAGAGTAATGAGCTTGAATCTCAACACTCCCCCTCAAGCTCAAGTGGGGTACTTCACTCCAAGTAGCTCTCTAAAGTGCACAAATTTATCTTTACCCAATGACTTAGTAAAGATATCTGCAACTTGGTCTTTTGTCCTCACATGGACCAAATCAATGTCACTTGCAACCACTTTTTCTCTGATAAAGTGATAGCGCACCTCAATGTGATTAGTCCTAGCATGATAGATAGGATTACTAGCTAGGAGCACACTACTCATGTTGTCGCAATAGAGAGTGACAGGCCATGACTTCCTGCATGCCCAAATCATCAAGAAGCTTCATGAGCCATGCTACCTCACATGCAGCTAGTGCAACACCTCTATGCTCTACCTTAGTACTAGAGAGTGTAACTGTAGGCTGCTTCTTACTGCTCCAGCTGATCGTACTACTACCAAGGGAAAATGCATACCCACTAGTAGATCTCCTGTCATAGGTACTTCCTACCCAGTTAGCATTTGTATATCTTGTAAGATCCAAGGACTTACCATGCTCATAGAATAGACCATAATCTTATGTAGCCTTCACATACCTCAAGATCCTCCTCACTGCATCCAAGTGCGGCTTCATAGGTTTCTAAATGAATTGGCTAATCAATCAAACTGAATAGCTAAGATATGATCTAGTAATGGTAAGATAAATCAGACTACCCACCATTTGTCTATACATAGTGACATTCTCAATCTCATGTCCAACATCTGCAAGTAGCTTAACATTTTTTTCCAATGGAGTGCTCAATGCTTTGCAAATCCAACATACCATACTTAGTTAACATGTCTTATGCATACTGCTTCTGCACCAACCAAGTACCATGAGGTGTAGAGACAACCTCAATCCCAAGGAAATATTTCAGTTCACCCAAATCTTTGACCTGAAATTCAGCATGTAACATTTCTATGATCTCTCCAACTCCGATGACATCATCACCTGTAATGATTAAGTCATCCACATAGATGATTAATATCACATAACCAGTCCTTGTCTTCTTTGTGAATAGGCTACGATCAGCCTTGCCCATAGTGAAACCAAGTTTCTGTAGGCATGCACTTATCTTAGCATTCCAAGCTCTAGGTGCTTGCTTCAGCCCATATAATGCTTTCTTCAATCTATGCACACATGTAGGAAAATGTGGATGTACATAGCCCTCAGGTTGATCCATGTATACTTGCTCAACCAAATCACCATTGAGAAAAGCATTCTTCACATCCATCTGATACATACTCCATCCTTTAGATGCTGGCAAAGCAATCACTGTCCTCACGGTTGCCATTTTAGCAACAGGGATGAATGTTTTCTCATAATTAAGACCATATTGTTGTGCATACCCTTTTTCCACAAGTCTTGCCTTGTATCTTTCCAATGTGCCATCTGATTTGCACTTCACTTTGTATACCCATTTTCAACCAATAGACATTTTTCCTTCAGGCAAATCAACCAAATCCCAAGTGTCATTTTCAACCAATGCTCAATATTCCTCATCCATTTCCTTGCACCAATGATCGTCCAAGATAGCTTTAGAAAATTTTGTGGGTTTCTTGAAGCTAGTGACTTTTGCCATATATGCATAGTGCCTCACTATATAACCACTGTATGTAAGCCTATCCATAGGCTTCTTGACTCTTTCTAACCTCCTCAACTGAGGTGCAGTATGAGACTCTCCTCTCTCATGAGGTGGTACATATCTATGTCTCACACCAGGAGTCACAACTGATGGAATACCAAACTCACTATCCAAGCTATTAGTGTTAGGTGAATCATAACCACAAGTGAGTGGCCCTATAACATCATCAAGTTTGCCTTTGCCTTTATCCACATTTCTCCCCCTCACTGACATATCCATGTCAATGGGCAAAGATGCTTAAGTCCTCAATCTACCTGTCCAAGGACTAACTGATGTCTACCTGTCCAAGGACTAACTAATGAAATAGCATCTTTAGAAGGCCCAAAAATTTCTGCACTTTCATTTGTACCTGCATGTACATGAATCTCCTGGCACACATCATCATCATTCAACAAGGTGATCTTCTTCTCATGCCATGATTTTAGCTCATCAAATACCACATCACTTGAGACTAATGTCTCATGAGTATAAGGGTTGTAACATTTGTACACTTTCCTATCTTATGCATTCCCAATAAAGATGGCCTTTTCTCCCTTTGGATCAAGCTTCTTCCTCTTTTCATCTGGAACATGTACATGTGCAAAGCATCTAAACACCTTAAGATGGCTAATGTCTGGCTTTATCCCATAAAGCCTCTCATGAGGAGTCACCTCATGTATACCTGCTATTGGTGTACGATTCATGACATACATTGTAGTCATTACAGCCTCTGCCTAATATGCATTTGGTAGGCTTTTCTCATTCAACATGGCTCTAGCCGATTCCATGATCACCCTATTTTTCCTTTCTACTACACCATCTTGTTGTGGTGTGTACTTGCATGTAAATTTTCTTTTAATCCCATGAGCTAGCAAGAAGTGATCAAAGTCTTTAAAGACATATTCTCCACCATTATCAGATCTCAAGCATGAGATGTAGCAATCCAATTCTTTCTCCACATGTCTCTTGAAGCCCTAAAAAGCATCCATGACATCACTCGTGCTTCAGCACATACAACCATGTATACCTACTATAGTCATCTATAAATGTCACATAGTAATGTGATCCCCCAAGAGATGCACTCTGTGAGAGTCCCCATACATTAAAATGTACAAGCTATAATGGTCTAGTATTAGTGCTTACATGCCTCATAAATGGAAGCATTGATTACTTCCCAAATTGACATGACTGACATACATGTCCCAATTCCGCATGCTTGAACTTAGGGAGTCCAAGTACAACTCGCTTATGCTGCATATTCTTCAGCTTTTGAACATTTACATGACCAATCCTTTTATGCCATATCTCAATGTCCCTAATTGCAGCATTGTCATGTGAGTACATAGCAGCATTCAATGCTGGAATTTTCGTATCCAATGTAAACATCCTACCATTTCTTTTGCCTTTAGCAATGAGTTTGCATCCTTTTCCAACCAAGTCCTGTGTGCCTTTAACCGATCATGTGTTGGAGGTCTATCCTTCGATAGCTTGGGCTCATCTTCAAGACCTGTAACTAGGTCCCAATAGCCTCTTCCAATTAAAAATTAGACATCCTCAATTTCCATAGAGTGAAATTTTTGTAGTCCCAACTATTTGAGTGATAGTATCCTTCTCTCCTATGTTTGCCATTTTCAAGGTCTTCAGCTTTGCAAAACCAATAAATTTCAGTTCACACCGATATCATACACTTCCAAACATGTGGCAAAGCACCAATGCTTGTCTAGCTCTTTAGGCAACAATGCCACATATGCTTGCCACAAATTGTTAACAGTGAGTCCCACTGAAAAAACAGTAGTAAATTAGTTCAAAACTGAGCATTTAATGTTTACAACATTCCACCTTTACAAAACTAGTCAATTTCCAAAAAATGCCAGTAGGAAATGTACTTCAATACCTTGTAATGCAACCAGTTTTTACAAGCAACAACCACTAGACTCAATTTAGAGAGTTTCTTTTTGTCTAACTTCAATTTTCTTAGGCAGTGAAGCCCTTTTTCCTAAAGCACATCATTACCATAACCATGGTTGCTTCCATCAGAAATCATCACACATGAAGACAGCCTTGCATTTGAACATTGAGTTCCCGAACTCGCTTCACAACCTTGAGCAAAAAATCTCTGCAGAGATTATCTTTAGACTCAGTTTGAGATACCAAATTTTACTTGCAAGCTCAACACAAGAACATTGGGAAGGATCCCATATGCAAGTGTAGCCTAATTAAAAAAAACCTCTAGTCATTTAAGGATCTTCTGTTTGCAGTTATGTGCTATGATGTGGAGGTCCATAAAAAATTGATTGCTGTCTTTGCATAACTCTCAGAAATCTTGACCAGTCACTGCATTTTACCACAATACATCATAAATGGTCATCTGAGTAAGAATTGAAATCGGCTCTGTAATTGATCTTCTGCATGGTAAGAGATGAATGCTCCTCATTGCCATCCTGAGCGTGTTTGTGAGGCTGAGATTGGCCCAAGGTCAGGATGGGTTCCCTCAGGATGTAGAGAACAAGTTGCAGAATGCAGAGGTAGAGGCTATTCAAGAATTTCTAGAGCTCAAGAGCTTGGATTTCGATGCACAAGGACTTAGCCTACACAGGCATGGCTTGCTGCATCACGAGATGAGACGGCCCCCAAAAAAATCAACATCATTTGTGTAAACTAAGAGAACACAGTCAACTTCTATCATAAGGGGCTTGGTCAAGCCCCTTATGATAGAAGTTCTAAGAGAACACAGTCAACTTCTATCATGAGGGGGTTGGTCAAGCCACCATTTGGACCCACTATCAGAAGCCTAAGGTAGACATTTGCAATATACAGGTTTCCATTCTTATCGAATCTTAAATTGAAGGTCTTCCACATAGGTCCTCAATCCCCAAGTTCAATACTAGGGGTGATCCACTGTCGTCTTGACTTGTAAGCTGCATTGAAGTTTCTTCAAGTAGCTGCGATTAAGAAATTCAAAGTTGCAGATTATTGTTAAAGACCTGATGTTGATATAGTTGCTCTCCATCCGCATAGCCTCTGGAGATCATTTAAAACTAAGCGTGTTAGTGGCATATCAACATTGGTCTTCTGCTTCATAGATTGAGCACATTTGTAGATATAATCCATCAAGGGAACAATGGCTGCAGTAGCCAGCCCTTTCTTGAAGCTAGCACACTCACCAGCTAGAGGGCATGCTCTGGTTGCTTCTTAGGCTGTGCTTCCAGGACAAATCCTCCTCCAGGAGATTCCTCTCTTACTCTACCTCAATGCACAGCCTGTAGCAAGCTCTGATCAGTATTGCTTCCACTGCACTCGTGCCTGTCCTGGCCCTTACCCATGTTCGTTGTGCCAGGTTTTTATGTTTTATAGCCCTGTGTATGTAGTCTCAGCTACCTCCTGCTCCCATACTCCATTTGTTTGCAAGGCTTTGTCTTTGCTCGAGCTCTGTACTCTCGATTTCAATCGCCAAACTCAAGCCCGATTCCTCATTGCAGCATACAATCTGGCCATTGTGTCTTCCTCCTCACTTAAGCAGGTCTTACAGGGGATGAAAGCTGGGGATGGAAGCTCTGATACCATATTAGAGTTGAGAGAGAGAGAGAGAGGTGGACCAAGACACAGGCAGTAAGGTTAGTAGTCATACTCCCTTCAATTCATTCCATTCCATCAACACATAGTCAAAAAAGTCAATTGTGTACAATACATACTAAAGATCAAAATGACCTAGATCTAACCATGATTAAGTCAGTGTGACTTAACCTTATTGACTAAGGTAAACAACTGATAGAAGACTAATGAGCTTGAATCTCAACAGGGAACACCTAGTGTGCAAGTTGAGAAAGAGCTTTGATGACCTTAAATAAGCACCTAGAGAATGGTACCACAAGTTTGATACTTTCATGCATTCACAAGGATATATCTGTGTAGTGATGACAGCCTTATGATTTTGGTACTCTATATGGATAATATGATGATTGCTAGAAGTATGCACGATAAGTTGGATGCCCTAAAAAGTCAATTGAGGAAGAGATTTGAGATGAAGGACATGGGACGACAGACCTTTCATATTCTTGGGATGTATATCATGCAAGCACGATTACTTCAAGGGGCTCCTTTACTTGTCATAGAAGGAGTACATCCACAAGGTCCTTGAGGGATTTCATATGCAAAGTGTTAAGCCTATTGGTTGTGCTTTGCTTTCTCATGTGAAGTTTACATAGGCTGATTATCTAGCGTAGTTTGATGTGCAGAAGGCCGAGATGGTCAAGATCCATTATGCATTCATAGTAGGTAGTTTGATGTATACCATGATAGCCACTCGTCTTGACATAGTATTTATGGTGGGCATTGTGGCATACTATATGCCTACACCTAGTGGGGGCATTAGGATGCTGGAAAGGGTTATCATGAGGTAACTTAAGGGCTGCAAAATATGTGCATATATTATGGTGGCTAGGATATAGGACTCCTGGGATATACAGACTCTAGTTATGTAGGACATGTAGATAGTAGGAAATCCACCTCAAGCTATATCTTCATCTTTGATGGAAGTGCTATCTCTCAGATATCCAAGGTGAAAAAATGCATAGCCCTATTTACTACAAAGGTAAATTTAGTTGCAATCACTAAGGCCTGCAAAAGGAGGCTATGTAGTTAGGCTCTCTAGTCTCACAAACCTTGGTGTTATTCATGTGATCCCTACATAACACTATATTAGGAAATTTGGGAATTCTCATATAGTCTGGGAATTTCCAATAGAGTTAATATTTGGCTACTTGATCAAATCCTGTCCCCTTACTTGAAAGTGGAGTCTATCCTAATTACTATGTAGGTTGTCTTTCCAAGTTCCACTTTGAAGCATGGGTTAAGATTTAGCCACATGGCCAAATCTTTACCGCTTATTTGAAAGTAGGAATTGGGAGATTCTTGAAATCTCTAATATGGTGTTACATTGCATTTGAATTCTATGACTACTATTCAGTTGGCTAAGAATCTTGTCTTCTATATGAAGACAAAGAAGATTGAGATGTGTTACTACTTTATCAAAGAGGTCATTGAGGATAAGTCCATTGAGCTTGGTCAAGATGTCAAAATTAACCAAAATCTTACAAATCTACTCAATAAAAGTCTCTTAATGGAGCATTTCAACTTGCTTAGAAAGATGATGGGTATTGGATAAGATGGCATCTTTCATTGTCCTATTATACTATATGTACATTTGTACTTTATCACTTTTTCTTGTTCTCTTCTCACTAGGGGCACATTTACCTTTGAGTGGGAGATTGTTGGAGGTAAAGGTACTTGTGCATAATGAGCAATGTATTTCTACACTGACACTGCTCACACACTTGTACATTGTAGGTGGTAGGTATCCCCATACACTTGTACATTTTAGGTGGCAACGCCCATCACTATCACTTCATTCATCATTCTTGCAATGATATTTGAATAAGGGAAGGCCACTAGGCACATATTGTGACTATTGGAGTTTCCATATCAAATAGCACACCCCTTCATTGCTTCCACTTGCTCGTGTTCTCACTAGGTCTTCTCCCTTAAAAATGGAGCTTACTATCTTTAAACAAAATAAGATCCTTGCATCTTTGTAGGTTTTATAGTTGGCATGCTCTATATTGTCATGCGCTAAATACATATATAATCAAAATTTTCTTGGTTTTGAGACCTTGGTTCTAAAGATCATCCTTTTTCTATTAATTGTGCAACTTGTAGCAGCAAATCCTGGATTTTATTTTTTTATTCACCTATCATGTGATCCTTATTTAGAGATGTAGTGACAACTAACTATTTACTCACGAGTTACTCACCTCTCCTATCTTATTTAGAACCAGAACAATTTCTTAAAAGCCATATTATCTCTTCATCCCTATCTTCTAAAAAGCATAGTAACTATATCTTTTCATTGAGAAACATGAATCTTGAGCATGGTTGCCTATGGAGGTCAAAAAGCATGGATAAGAAACATGATGACATGGACAAGAGACAATGACTGTTACGCAAATTAATTAGGTTTCAAGATTAAGTTATTGGACTCATAAACATAATCTTGAGTAGGACATGACAATGAATGAAATGAAAAAGTACAATAGTATTCATTCATTGAAAGTAATATCAAGTACGTTCTTTTATAGAGTAGGATGGTACCACTTTTCTCCACTATGCCTATGGGATTGAGTATCTCTTCTTAGATTCACCTACATGTTGCTTGCCTAGTTGTTCCATACAAAGAGTCATACATGGATGTGATTGTACAAGACTCAACAGCCCTCATCAATCACAATCGTGAAAAGCAATGGTATATATAGAAGTTGTCATGAGTAGAACCTTGCTAAGTGTGGGCATACCACAAAACATGGCTAAGATATCTAGGGGCTATTACAAGGCCTCACTAAGTGTGTAGAGGCTGTAGTGCAAAAATGTTAAATGAGGATTACAAGGCTTATGATAAGAATATTAAGGAAGGTACATACAAGGCTTAAAAGAGTCAATCAGAATAGTGAGAATAAAAGGTTTGGTGAGGCTTGTCCTTCTGCTCTTGAATGTCTTCTTCTTTTTCTTCTTCTTCTTCTTCTTCTTCTTCTTCTTCTTCTTCTTCTTCTTCTTCTTCTTCTTCTTCTTCATGGTCGTCTCCTTCTTTGACAACTACAAGGTAGGCCTTCTATGATCTCTTCGTGGCATGACAAAAATTTTCCATGTGTCTAGTTCTTTTGCAAAAGTCATAAACCAAGTGGTGTTTCTTTCCTTTGTACTTGTTATTGACATACATCACTTGTTCTTCCTTTGAAGTACTTAGTTCTTCTTTGTTTTTTATCTTCCTTTCTTTTTCCAATAAGGAGGCATACCACAAAACATGGCTAAGATATCTAGGGGCTATTACAAGGCCTTACTAAGTGTGTAGAGGCTGTAGTGGAAAAATGTTAAATGAGGATTACAAGACGTATGATAAGAACATTAAGGCAAGTACATACAAGGCTTAAAAGAGTCTATCAGAATAGTGAGAATAAAAGGTTTGGTGAGGCTTGTCCTTCTTCTCTTGAATGTCTTCTTCTTCTTCTTCTTCTTCATGGTCTTCTCCTTCTTTGACAACTACAAGGTAGGCCTTCTATGATCTCTTCATGGCATGACAAAAATTTTCCATGCGTCTAGTTCATTTGCAAAATTCATAAACCAAGTGGTGTTTCTTTCCTTTGTACTTGTTGTTGACATACATCACTTCTTCATCTGAAGTACTTAGTTCTTCTTTGTTTTGATCTTCTTTTCTTCTTCTAATAAGGAGGCTTTAATGTTGACTAGCTTAGGATTTGGCCAGATAATTAGTGTAGTAGAGACATTACCAAATTCAAGAGGAAAATTTTTCAACAAAACACCAATGCAAGCCAAGTTAAAAGACTTTTCAACATCTTCATCTATTTTTATGTTAATCCTTGCAAGCTGAGTTAAAAGAGTTTCCATATAGTTGAGGTGGGTTGCAAGGGATGTGTTAGCCTTCATGTCCAATCTAAAAAAATTCAATTAATAATCCATATTTAGAAGACTTTGATTGGGCACCAAACAATGTGTCCAAGGGATGTATCATATGCATCTGCATGGTGGATATATCTATCATCCAACTCAAGCTTGATGATGGCTTGGGCTTTGTCGTCTCTCTTTTGCTAAGCTACTACAAGAGTAGCAGCATGAGGCTTTTTCTCCTAACCATTGGTGATTTCCCATAAGCCCTTCCTCATCAAGATCAACTTGATCCTTGTTTGCCAAGTGTGAAAGACAACTCCCTTGCAGTGGCGTGATGAGGAATCTTTGCCCATTCAAGATGGTAGAAGTAGCATCAAATAAGCACCAAAATTCTTAGATCCAAGGACCAACAAATGATTTGACATCGGATGTGTCAAGAAATACAAGTGCTAAGAAGCACTAAAATGAGTATCAAGAGATACTATGATTTGAAAAACTTGATGTTGATGTCAAATATTCTTGTTGAGCATGAATCTTCCCCTTCTTATTTTGTTGATTTGATTGTTAAAAGGTGAGTAGTACAGTAGATCAAAGTGGCAGTAGCAAGTTTGAGCTCAGAGAAATGAGAAAGTGAAGATGATTGAAGCTCAAAAGCTATGGAGTTTGAGATTAGGGTTTAGCAAGCTACCTAATCTTTTGGTCATGGCAGTAGAGCATAGGGTGGACCATTTGAGCTAAGGTTTGAATGGGAGATAGCTTAAATAGTAGTCCGTTTGATCTTTTGTTCGTGGTAGTGCGTAGAGTGGACCATTCAAGCTAAGATTTGAATGGGAGGTAGTTTAAATAGCAAGCTTTCAAAGCTCCGTGTGACCATAGTGAAGATTGTGAAGTGTGGAGTGAGAACCAACCATACGGCCCACACTGCACCTATTTGGGACAACGAAGACAAATTTTGGCAATTCTAGGCCTTGCCACACATAATTTCAAGATGCAAAGTAATAGGATGGTGCATCCTCACTCTAGAGAGAAGTCTCCAAAAGGAATCTTGTTGAGATATACTTTGGTTGAGGAGATCTAAGCACTCCAAGGTGGGTAGGTGATGTTGGCTATGGCACACACATAGCATAGAGTGGAGTGGACTGAGGTTATGGAAAGCTAAAGGAAGGATTTTTAGAGCTAGTCCATGCTCACCATGGCTCTGATACCATGCTGAGAAACACTATTTTGAGCATAATTGGCTATAGAGGTCAAAAAGCATGGACTAAAAACATTATGACATAGACAAGAGAAAATATTAAGTGCTTGAACTTATAAACACAATCTTGAGTAGAATATGACAATGACTAAAACGATAAAGTACAATAGCATTCATTCATAGAAAGTGATATCAAGTATGTTCTTTTATAGAGCAGGATTACCACTTTTCTCCACTATGCCTATGGGATTGAGTATCTCTTCCTACATGATTCACCTACATGTTGCTTAGTTGTTCCATACAAAGAGGCATACATGGATGTGATTGTACAAGTCTCACCATCTTTATATTTTTGTTTACTGCAGAACAGAGAAAGCAGAAAAAGAGACATCAACATGAAAAGCGCAAGGTGGAAAAAAGAAAAAGGTATCTTGCAAGAGAATGGGCCTGGAAAAAATCTAAAAGCATAGAAAAAATCACCAAGAGTCCAAGGTGCAACCATGGAAGCTGCAAAGAAGCCAAAAACAAGAAGGTGCACCTTTAAATATAAATGCACGGCCAAAATCTTTGTAAAAGAGCACTAGGCTCCCTCCTGTGGAATTTGTAACCAAGGAGAGGTGGTAGGACTAAGCTAGGAAGTTAGGGCAAAGGAAAAAGGACTGGCCATGTACAAAGGGGATGATCGCCCAAGGGAAAGAGTGCATGTATATAAGATCATATTATATACCAAGTTTTATACTATTCAAACAATTGGCATGATCATATTATAACAAGATTGTAATATAATGCCACATATCTCTCTACCTCCAATAATTTATTTAGCCATCCTGCTTTCAAAAAACTTGTGTGCTGTGCAAGACCAAGCATCTCTACCACCATGACTTAATTTGTTGGCACTAGTTCTTCACAACTTGGTCAAGGAGCTTCACAATGGAGGGTGTTGTGACAATGAAAACTAATGCCATATGTCTTTGAGCAAGAGATCGGCTAGATCTATCAAGTTGACTGGCTCCACCTCATTGTGGGAGTTCCATGATGGAATTCAATTCCCCAATATACACGATACTATTCTTCATCAACCTTGATCATTTTGTGTTGATTAAACTCCTCCAATGCCTCCACCAATTAGGACAACACCTCACTTGATTGATCACTTCTTACATCATTTTCTATTTCAAATGGGTCATAGAGAATGATTTGCCACTCCTTTCTCATCGTTGAATGGTGGGAGACAAAGTCTTATGGATGATGCTTCCACAAGAATGCTAGTATGTCCGACCTCTACAAATAGAGCTAAACATTAGTTATATATTGCTTTTTATGTATATTGCCATATTAAAAATTCATGATTCATGTTTGCTTTCTTGTACAAATATGTAAGCGCTATCTCATCTAGCATTGTTAGTTCTTAATGCTCTTGAATTCATTCCTTTTTTGTGCATGTGACAACATTATTGTTGATTTAGAAAAAAAGAACTAGATTTCAACGGTCACACATCATGTGATTATGACGCTTTCAACCTTACCATGTACATGTTCTAGATTTTGTGTTTGAGTGGGGTGTAATCTTATGTCATTAGCACTTCACTTTGTGCTCCCCACCATTTTTGCACCTCTTCAATGCGAGAGCTGGGAGAAATTCCTCTGTCTTCCTTTCCGTACCAAGGATATGCACTATATCGCATGTTCAATTTAAAACAAGTATTAATACGGAACATCAAGAACCTCTAACATTGCAAGGATGAATATGCGAAATGTGGTATATTTTCATTGTATAGCCTCCATACATCTATTTTCTTTTGCCCTATTTGTTGCATTGGTGGAATACAACAAAACATGGCTAAGATATCTAGGGGCTATTACAAGGCCTCACTAAGTGTGTAGAGGCTGTAGTGCAAAAATGTTAAATGAGGATTACAAGGCTTATGATAAGAATATTAAGGAAGGTACATACAAGGCTTAAAAGAGTCAATCAGAATAGTGAGAATAAAAGGTTTGGTGAGGCTTGTCCTTCTGCTCTTGAATGTCTTCTTCTTCTTCTTCTTCTTCATGGTCGTCTCCTTCTTTGACAACTACAAGGTAGGCCTTCTATGATCTCTTCGTGGCATGACAAAACTTTTCCATGTGTCTAGTTCTTTTGCAAAAGTCATAAACCAAGTGGTGTTTCTTTCCTTTGTACTTGTTATTGACATACATCACTTGTTCTTCCTTTGAAGTACTTAGTTCTTCTTTGTTTTTTATCTTCCTTTCTTTTTCCAATAAGGAGGCATACCACAAAACATGGCTAAGATATCTAGGGGCTATTACAAGGCCTTACTAAGTGTGTAGAGGCTGTAGTGCAAAAATGTTAAATGAGGATTACAAGACGTATGATAAGAACATTAAGGCAAGTACATACAAGGCTTAAAAGAGTCTATCAGAATAGTGAGAATAAAAGGTTTGGTGAGGCTTGTCCTTCTTCTCTTGAATGTCTTCTTCTTCTTCTTCTTCTTCATGGTCTTCTCCTTCTTTGACAACTACAAGGTAGGCCTTCTATGATCTCTTCATGGCATGACAAAAATTTTCCATGCATCTAGTTCTTTTGCAAAATTCATAAACCAACTGGTGTTTCTTTCCTTTGTACTTGTTGTTGACATACATCACTTCTTCATCTGAAGTACTTAGTTCTTCTTTGTTTTGATCTTCTTTTCTTCTTCTAATAAGGAGGCTTTAATGTTGACTAGCTTAGGATTTGGCCAGATAATTAGTGTAGTAGAGACATTACCAAATTCAAGAGGAAAATTTTTCAACAAAACACCAATGCAAGCCAAGTTAAAAGACTTTTCAACATCTTCATCTATTTTTATGTTAATCCTTGCAAGCTGAGTTAAAAGAGTTTCCATATAGTTGAGGTGGGTTGCAAGGGATGTGTTAGCCTTCATGTCCAATCTAAAAAAATTCAATTAATAATCCATATTTAGAAGACTTTGATTGGGCACCAAAAAATGTGTCCAAGGGATGTATCATATGCATCTGCATGGTGGATATATCTATCATCCAACTCAAGCTTGATGATGGCTTGGGCTTTGTCGTCTCTCTTTTGCTAGGCTACTACAAGAGTAGCAGCATGAGGCTTTTTCTCCTAACCATTGGTGATTTCCCATAAGCCCTTCCTCATCAAGATCAACTTGATCCTTGTTTGCCAAGTGTGAAAGACAACTCCCTTAAAGTGGCATGATAAGGAATCTTTTCCCATTCAAGATGGTAGAAGTAGCATCAAATAAGCACCAAAATTCTTAGATCCAAGGACCAACAAATGATTTGACATCGGATGTGTCAAGAAATACAAGTGCTAAGAAGCACTAAAATGAGTATCAAGAGATACTATGATTTGAAAAACTTGATGTTGATGTCAAATATTCTTGTTGAGCATGAATCTTCCCCTTCTTATTTTGTTGATTTGATTTTTAAAAGGTGAGTAGTACAGTAGATCAAAGTGGCAGTAGCAAGTTTGAGCTCAGAGAAATGAGAAAGTGAAGATGATTGAAGCTCAAAAGCTATGGAGTTTGAGATTAGGGTTTAGCAAGCTACCTAATCTTTTGGTCATGGCAGTAGAGCATAGGGTGGACCATTTGAGCTAAGGTTTGAATGGGAGATAGCTTAAATAGTAGTCCGTTTGATCTTTTGTTCGTGGTAGTGCGTAGAGTGGACCATTCAAGCTAAGATTTGAATGGGAGGTAGTTTAAATAGCAAGCTTTCAAAGCTCCGTGTGACCATAGTGAAGATTGTGAAGTGTGGAGTGAGAACCAACCATACGGCCCACACTGCACCTATTTGGGACAACGAAGACAAATTTTGGCAATTCTAGGCCTTGCCACACATAATTTCAAGATGCAAAGTAATAGGATGGTGCATCCTCACTCTAGAGAGAAGTCTCCAAAAGGAATTTTGTTGAGATATACTTTGGTTGAGGAGATCTAAGCACTCCAAGGTGGGTAGGTGATGTTGGCTATGGCACACACATAGCATAGAGTGGAGTGGACTGAGGTTATGGAAAGCTAAAGGAAGGATTTTTAGAGCTAGTCCATGCTCACCATGGCTCTGATACCATGCTGAGAAACACTATTTTGAGCATAATTGGCTATAGAGGTCAAAAAGCATGGACTAAAAACATTATGACATAGACAAGAGAAAATATTAAGTGCTTGAACTTATAAACACAATCTTGAGTAGAATATGACAATGACTAAAACGATAAAGTACAATAGCATTCATTCATAGAAAGTGATATCAAGTATGTTCTTTTATAGAGCAGGATTACCACTTTTCTCCACTATGCCTATGGGATTGAGTATCTCTTCCTACATGATTCACCTACATGTTGCTTAGTTGTTCCATACAAAGAGGCATACATGGATGTGATTGTACAAGTCTCACCATCTTTATATTTTTGTTTACTGCAGAACAGAGAAAGCAGAAAAAGAGACATCAACATGAAAAGCGCAAGGTGGAAAAAAGAAAAAGGTATCTTGCAAGAGAATGGGCCTGGAAAAAATCTAAAAGCATAGAAAAAATCACCAAGAGTCCAAGGTGCAACCATGGAAGCTGCAAAGAAGCCAAAAACAAGAAGGTGCACCTTTAAATATAAATGCACGGCCAAAATCTTTGTAAAAGAGCACTAGGCTCCCTCCTGTGGAATTTGTAACCAAGGAGAGGTGGTAGGACTAAGCTAGGAAGTTAGGGCAAAGGAAAAAGGACCGGCCATGTACAAAGCGGATGATCGCCCAAGGGAAAGAGTGCATGTATATAAGATCATATTATATACCAAGTTTTATACTATTCAAACAATTGGCATGATCATATTATAACAAGATTGTAATATAATGGCACATATCTCTCTACCTCCAATAATTTATTTAGCCATCCTTCTTTCAAAAAACTTGTGTGCTGTGCAAGACCAAGCATCTCTACCACCATGACTTAATTTGTTGGCACTAGTTCTTCACAACTTGGTCAAGGAGCTTCACAATGGAGGGTGTTGTGACAATGAAAACTAATGCCATATGTCTTTGAGCAAGAGATCGGCTAGATCTATCAAGTTGACTGGCTCCACCTCATTGTGGGAGTTCCATGATGGAATTCAATTCCCCAATATACACGATACTATTCTTCATCAACCTTGATCATTTTGTGTTGATTAAACTCCTCCAATGCCTCCACCAATTAGGACAACACCTCACTTGATTGATCACTTCTTACATCATTTTCTATTTCAAATGGGTCATAGAGAATGATTTGCCACTCCTTTCTCATCGTTGAATGGTGGGAGACAAAGTCTTATGGATGATGCTTCCACAAGAATGCTAGTATGTCCGACCTCTACAAATAGAGCTAAACATTAGTTATATATTGCTTTTTATGTATATTGCCATATTAAAAATTCATGATTCATGTTTGCTTTCTTGTACAAATATGTAAGCGCTATCTCATCTAGCATTGTTAGTTCTTAATGCTCTTGAATTCATTCCTTTTTTGTGCATGTGACAACATTATTGTTGATTTAGAAAAAAAGAACTAGATTTCAACGGTCACACATCATGTGATTATGACGCTTTCAACCTTACCATGTACATGTTCTAGATTTTGTGTTTGAGTGGGGTGTAATCTTATGTCATTAGCACTTCACTTTGTGCTCCCCACCATTTTTGCACCTCTTCAATGCGAGAGCTGGGAGAAATTCCTCTGTCTTCCTTTCCGTACCAAGGATATGCACTATATCGCATGTTCAATTTAAAACAAGTATTAATACGGAACATCAAGAACCTCTAACATTGCAAGGATGAATATGCGAAATGTGGTATATTTTCATTGTATAGCCTCCATACATCTATTTTCTTTTGCCCTATTTGTTGCATTGGTGGAATACAACAAAACATGGCTAAGATATCTAGGGGCTATTACAAGGCCTCACTAAGTGTGTAGAGGCTGTAGTGCAAAAATGTTAAATGAGGATTACAAGGCTTATGATAAGAATATTAAGGAAGGTACATACAAGGCTTAAAAGAGTCAATCAGAATAGTGAGAATAAAAGGTTTGGTGAGGCTTGTCCTTCTGCTCTTGAATGTCTTCTTCTTCTTCATGGTCGTCTCCTTCTTTGACAACTACAAGGTAGGCCTTCTATGATCTCTTCGTGGCATGACAAAACTTTTCCATGTGTCTAGTTCTTTTGCAAAAGTCATAAACCAAGTGGTGTTTCTTTCCTTTGTACTTGTTATTGACATACATCACTTGTTCTTCCTTTGAAGTACTTAGTTCTTCTTTGTTTTTTATCTTCCTTTCTTTTTCCAATAAGGAGGCATACCACAAAACATGGCTAAGATATCTAGGGGCTATTACAAGGCCTTACTAAGTGTGTAGAGGCTGTAGTGCAAAAATGTTAAATGAGGATTACAAGACTTATGATAAGAACATTAAGGCAAGTACATACAAGGCTTAAAAGAGTCTATCAGAATAGTGAGAATAAAAGGTTTGGTGAGGCTTGTCCTTCTTCTCTTGAATGTCTTCTTCTTCTTCTTCTTCTTCATGGTCTTCTCCTTCTTTGACAACTACAAGGTAGGCCTTCTATGATCTCTTCATGGCATGACAAAAATTTTCCATGCGTCTAGTTCTTTTGCAAAATTCATAAACCAGGTGGTGTTTCTTTCCTTTGTACTTGTTGTTGACATACATCACTTCTTCATCTGAAGTACTTAGTTCTTCTTTGTTTTGATCTTCTTTTCTTCTTCTAATAAGGAGGCTTTAATGTTGACTAGCTTAGGATTTGGCCAGATAATTAGTGTAGTAGAGACATTACCAAATTCAAGAGGAAAATTTTTCAACAAAACACCAATGCAAGCCAAGTTAAAAGACTTTTCAACATCTTCATCTATTTTTATGTTAATCATTGCAAGCTGAGTTAAAAGAGTTTCCATATAGTTGAGGTGGGTTGCAAGGGATGTGTTAGCCTTCATGTCCAATCTAAAAAAATTCAATTAATAATCCATATTTAGAAGACTTTGATTGGGCACCAAACAATGTGTCCAAGGGATGTATCATATGCATCTGCATGGTGGATATATCTATCATCCAACTCAAGCTTGATGATGGCTTGGGCTTTGTCGTCTCTCTTTTGCTAAGCTACTACAAGAGTAGCAGCATGAGGCTTTTTCTCCTAACCATTGGTGATTTCCCATAAGCCCTTCCTCATCAAGATCAACTTGATCCTTGTTTGCCAAGTGTGAAAGACAACTCCCTTGCAGTGGCGTGATGAGGAATCTTTGCCCATTCAAGATGGTAGAAGTAGCATCAAATAAGCACCAAAATTCTTAGATCCAAGGACCAACAAATGATTTGACATCGGATGTGTCAAGAAATACAAGTGCTAAGAAGCACTAAAATGAGTATCAAGAGATACTATGATTTGAAAAACTTGATGTTGATGTCAAATATTCTTGTTGAGCATGAATCTTCCCCTTCTTATTTTGTTGATTTGATTGTTAAAAGGTGAGTAGTACAGTAGATCAAAGTGGCAGTAGCAAGTTTGAGCTCAGAGAAATGAGAAAGTGAAGATGATTGAAGCTCAAAAGCTATGGAGTTTGAGATTAGGGTTTAGCAAGCTACCTAATCTTTTGGTCATGGCAGTAGAGCATAGGGTGGACCATTTGAGCTAAGGTTTGAATGGGAGATAGCTTAAATAGTAGTCCGTTTGATCTTTTGTTCGTGGTAGTGCGTAGAGTGGACCATTCAAGCTAAGATTTGAATGGGAGGTAGTTTAAATAGCAAGCTTTCAAAGCTCCGTGTGACCATAGTGAAGATTGTGAAGTGTGGAGTGAGAACCAACCATACGGCCCACACTGCACCTATTTGGGACAACGAAGACAAATTTTGGCAATTCTAGGCCTTGCCACACATAATTTCAAGATGCAAAGTAATAGGATGGTGCATCCTCACTCTAGAGAGAAGTCTCCAAAAGGAATCTTGTTGAGATATACTTTGGTTGAGGAGATCTAAGCACTCCAAGGTGGGTAGGTGATGTTGGCTATGGCACACACATAGCATAGAGTGGAGTGGACTGAGGTTATGGAAAGCTAAAGGAAGGATTTTTAGAGCTAGTCCATGCTCACCATGGCTCTGATACCATGCTGAGAAACACTATTTTGAGCATAATTGGCTATAGAGGTCAAAAAGCATGGACTAAAAACATTATGACATAGACAAGAGAAAATATTAAGTGCTTGAACTTATAAACACAATCTTGAGTAGAATATGACAATGACTAAAACGATAAAGTACAATAGCATTCATTCATAGAAAGTGATATCAAGTATGTTCTTTTATAGAGCAGGATTACCACTTTTCTCCACTATGCCTATGGGATTGAGTATCTCTTCCTACGTGATTCACCTACATGTTGCTTAGTTGTTCCATACAAAGAGGCATACATGGATGTGATTGTACAAGTCTCACCATCTTTATATTTTTGTTTACTGCAGAACAGAGAAAGCAGAAAAAGAGACATCAACATGAAAAGCGCAAGGTGGAAAAAAGAAAAAGGTATCTTGCAAGAGAATGGGCCTGGAAAAAATCTAAAAGCATAGAAAAAATCACCAAGAGTCCAAGGTGCAACCATGGAAGCTGCAAAAAAGCCAAAAACAAGAAGGTGCACCTTTAAATATAAATGCACGGCCAAAATCTTTGTAAAAGAGCACTAGGCTCCCTCCTGTGGAATTTGTACCCAAGGAGAGGTGGTAGGACTAAGCTAGGAAGTTACGGCAAAGGAAAAAGGACCGGCCATGTACAAAGGGGATGATCGCCCAAGGGAAAGAGTGCATGTATATAAGATCATATTATATACCAAGTTTTATACTATTCAAACAATTGGCATGATCATATTATAACAAGATTGTAATATAATGCCACATATCTCTCTACCTCCAATAATTTATTTAGCCATCTTGCTTTCAAAAAACTTGTGTGCTGTGCAAGACCAAGCATCTCTACCACCATGACTTAATTTGTTGGCACTAGTTCTTCACAACTTGGTCAAGGAGCTTCACAATGGAGGGTGTTGTGACAATGAAAACTAATGCCATATGTCTTTGAGCAAGAGATCGGCTAGATCTATCAAGTTGACTGGCTCCACCTCATTGTGGGAGTTCCATGATGGAATTCAATTCCCCAATATACACGATACTATTCTTCATCAACCTTGATCATTTTGTGTTGATTAAACTCCTCCAATGCCTCCACCAATTAGGACAACACCTCACTTGATTGATCACTTCTTACATCATTTTCTATTTCAAATGGGTCATAGAGAATGATTTGCCACTCCTTTCTCATCGTTGAATGGTGGGAGACAAAGTCTTATGGATGATGCTTCCACAAGAATGCTAGTATGTCCGACCTCTACAAATAGAGCTAAACATTAGTTATATATTGCTTTTTATGTATATTGCCATATTAAAAATTCATGATTCATGTTTGCTTTCTTGTACAAATATGTAAGCGCTATCTCATCTAGCATTGTTAGTTCTTAATGCTCTTGAATTCATTCCTTTTTTGCGCATGTCACAACATTATTGTTGATTTAGAAAAAAAGAACTAGATTTCAACGGTCACACATCATGTGATTATGACGCTTTCAACCTTACCATGTACATGTTCTAGATTTTGTGTTTGAGTGGGGTGTAATCTTATGTCATTAGCACTTCACTTTGTGCTCCCCACCATTTTTGCACCTCTTCAATGCGAGAGTTGGGAGAAATTCCTCTGTCTTCCTTTCCGTACCAAGGATATGCACTATATCGCATGTTCAATTTAAAACAAGTATTAATACGGAACATCAAGAACCTCTAACATTGCAAGGATGAATATGCGAAATGTGGTATATTTTCATTGTATAGCCTCCATACATCTATTTTCTTTTGCCCTATTTGTTGCATTGGTGGAATACAACAAAACATGGCTAAGATATCTAGGGGCTATTACAAGGCCTCAATAAGTGTGTAGAGGCTGTAGTGCAAAAATGTTAAATGAGGATTACAAGGCTTATGATAAGAATATTAAGGAAGGTACATACAAGGCTTAAAAGAGTCAATCAGAATAGTGAGAATAAAAGGTTTGGTGAGGCTTGTCCTTCTGCTCTTGAATGTCTTCTTCTTCTTCATGGTCGTCTCCTTCTTTGACAACTACAAGGTAGGCCTTCTATGATCTCTTCGTGGCATGACAAAACTTTTCCATGTGTCTAGTTCTTTTGCAAAAGTCATAAACCAAGTGGTGTTTCTTTCCTTTGTACTTGTTATTGACATACATCACTTGTTCTTCCTTTGAAGTACTTAGTTCTTCTTTGTTTTTTATCTTCCTTTCTTTTTCCAATAAGGAGGCATACCACAAAACATGGCTAAGATATCTAGGGGCTATTACAAGGCCTTACTAAGTGTGTAGAGGCTGTAGTGCAAAAATGTTAAATGAGGATTACAAGACTTATGATAAGAACATTAAGGCAAGTACATACAAGGCTTAAAAGAGTCTATCAGAATAGTGAGAATAAAAGGTTTGGTGAGGCTTGTCCTTCTGCTCTTGAATGTCTTCTTCTTCTTCTTCTTCTTCATGGTCTTCTCCTTCTTTGACAACTACAAGGTAGGCCTTCTATGATCTCTTCATGGCATGACAAAAATTTTCCATGCGTCTAGTTCTTTTGCAAAATTCATAAACCAGGTGGTGTTTCTTTCCTTTGTACTTGTTGTTGACATACATCACTTCTTCATTTGAAGTACTTAGTTCTTCTTTGTTTTGATCTTCTTTTCTTCTTCTAATAAGGAGGCTTTAATGTTGACTAGCTTAGGATTTGGCCTGATAATTAGTGTAGTAGAGACATTACCAAATTCAAGAGGAAAATTTTTCAACAAAACACCAATGCAAGCCAAGTTAAAAGACTTTTCAACATCTTCATCTATTTTTATGTTAATCCTTGCAAGCTGAGTTAAAAGAGTTTCCATATAGTTGAGGTGGGTTGCAAGGGATGTGTTAGCCTTCATGTCCAATCTAAAAAAATTCAATTAATAATCCATATTTAGAAGACTTTGATTGGGCACCAAACAATGTGTCCAAGGGATGTATCATATGCATCTGCATGGTGGATATATCTATCATCCAACTCAAGCTTGATGATGGCTTGGGCTTTGTCGTCTCTCTTTTGCTAAGCTACTACAAGAGTAGCAGCATGAGGCTTTTTCTCCTAACCATTGGTGATTTCCCATAAGCCCTTCCTCATCAAGATCAACTTGATCCTTGTTTGCCAAGTGTGAAAGACAACTTCCAAATGGTGTTTTAAAAACTCCTTATTTTGAACTCACGTTATATATACATGCTAAACAAAATTCATGCGAAACAAGCAAACTTTTACTTGAATTTATGCAGTTGACAACGATAATTGCCTAGAGTTATGCATCGTAAGAATCATTTCATGCCTTGCACTTTCCTAAGGATTCCTAGCACGGGCCGGCACTGGCTCATGCACTAGTCGGACCTAAAACGGGCGGCCAGGAGCGTTGATGACACATACATCATACATTGGATTCCTAAATTCCTAAACATCTTGCGTTTGTATCACGTCTCGTAGTCCAACTCTAACCCAATTAACACTCCTCAAAGGGAGTCCCAGTACATTGCCAAATGGCACAAAGTAAAAACATAGGAGGTCCTCCCACGGGGCTGACTGCAACTACCTCACTACGACTCTCCTACATCTTGGGGATTGGCCCCTCGATGCGTCGCTAAACATAAAACACAATATCGCACATATTTCCACTCAAGGTACCAATTGATCGTATCCAGGAATGTACCATTTTCCTCACTTTCTTTCCCCTAGGACCCACGTCTACCTACAGCTTGGGATATCCTATCTCTCACTCAACGCGGGTCATGTTTCTCTAGAAAGCAATTGCCATGCATCCAGGAGTTCCTGATACCTTTAAGTTTCTTTATGATTTATGCAAGTAGTGAACGCCCACGTGCTCAAACAATTAAGAAAATTAGCATTTGTGCACATGTGGAAAACATTTCTTTCAATGATTTTGACTATCGCTCGTATGCGGCGTTGCATGAACCTAGCACCGAGGAGACCTCGTGCTACTAGATCCTTATTTTAAATTAACAATCAATCTTTATGATAAGCATAGATGAAAACAATCAGACTTTTCTTTCTCTCAGGACTTAAACACCACTCGCTTTCTCTCTACCCCCTCGCCGTTTAGATTGTGCACGGTGCATAGGTTTAGGGTAATATTTTCCATGTTTTTTGTTGTATGAAAAGCAATAAAAACTCACTAAAACATAAAGGTAGGGCTGAACTGAGGCTAAACCTCATACTTTAGACCCCCCATACATACACAAATATGAATCTTATTTTTTAGTATTTTTCGCACACTCAAAACCTATTTTTACCCATTTTCCCTATTTTTCTTATATTTTTTGCAATATTAAATAACTAAAAATACAAGATGAATTGTGGGCTATAGCCCTTAGGTTCATTTGCAGCAAAAACACAAATTTAGTTGGTGTGTCTTACTATATTTTCAATTTATATATCAAAAACACCCAATTTTTCCCTATTTCGCGTGTTTTACGGGTTTTACACCATTAATTTCAGTCACAACACTTATGATTTTCTGCTTTTTTGAGCATAAACTGATCAAACTCATAGCAGACAACAACATAATGCATAATCATCCCATGGGAACAAATATTCATGAAGCAACTTGCATAAAACATCAATTTCCTTTGTAAAACATAATATTACCATTCTTTGTGGGTTGCGGGTTTTTATTTGCCATGTCTGGGGACTGATTTATAGCAACCATTAATGCTCATGACAGTCCGGAATTAGCAATCTTCATTCCTCTTGAACCACGGAGCAATCGGGTCTTCATTGGACAAGCATCTGTCATCCATTCTTCTTCTTCTTCTTCACCCCATGAATCTCCCCTTAGAGGAGAGAGAGGGACGAGAGAGAAAGACTGATTTTCTCTCTCTCTCTACAGCCCGCCATTGGACGCGCGAGAGACGGCGATACGGAGTGGAGAAGGAGTGGAGCAGCCTTGCCTCATCATTATTATGGCTTACTTGCAGCCAAAATTTTCATCCATGGGGGGGGGCCGTTTTCCTGATCGCGTGGCTGCTGCACGCCGCCCTCCTCTTCTTTCACTGAATTTGGGGGGGTGCCCCCTTTGAAGGGCACCCCTTCATACCTCAAGTGGCCACCCTTTCAAGTTTTGACCGGTCTTTCGGCCCTTTTCCCGGCCTTTCTCGCATACGGTGTCCGAATCGCGTTCTGAAAAATCCTGGGCGTCTGCCTCAGCATCCTAGACTGTCCGGCAACTTCCCATACTTGCACAGGCACATGGAAAAATTACTAAAAATCTGCAAGTGTTGCACGGGCGTCCTTAGAGCACTTTGACCCTTAAAATCGTCCTAGGTTGAGCCGCCTTTGACGTTGAATATTTTTTCCTTGATATTTGTAATTTTTGGATATTTTTAAGCACTTCTCGGCATCAAAATTTTGCTCTCATTGGCGACCACGGGATAGGGCGACTCAGCCCGTCGAACCCACGAACATATCTGCACATAAACAACCAAAAGAGCATCAAGCTGCTACAAAACAAATATGCAATAAAACACAACACAATAGTCACCCTACCCCTAACAAAACCAAGGCATGAAATCCACGAGGAGGAGGGCTAGCAAAATCCAATAAACGGCCAGAGCTAGTCACTACGTGCTGCTCCAACACGGCCAAGCCTCAAAGGCCTATCAAAGAGGTCATCCTAAGTGGTGGTCTGAACTGCCTACTTAACTAAGGACAACTCAACTAGGAGATCCCACTAGGCGAGGACTCCTATAGCCTGATTCAAAAAGTATTGTCGTTTAACACATTTCTTCTTTTAGGGTTTTTATTTTATTGACATACTCGGGTATGTAAAAAGGAGGGAGCTGAGCGTAGTGACCCAAGGAGAACAGGGCATCGGCCTCAGGTCCTGTCTAGGTACCCAAGAACCTACCAAGCCGTCGCAAGGCGACACTTAATCCTTTTCTGAGGCTCACTTTTATTTTCGCTCCAACCTTCCTTATTTTTCCTTTTTAGCAAGATGCCACCCCTAGGAAGACAAGGTATCAGCCCCGGGTCTGACTCGTCCCTAGGCACCTACCAGGCCTTTGCTAGGCAATGATCGTCTGCTCATAAATTTTGCTTTGTTTTCTTCTTTTGTTTTTATAGGGGTTAGAATCCCTTTTTACATACCTTTGTATTTATTTATTGTCTTTTTAGATATTCAGGGTTTTATTTCCCCTATCATCATTATTTTTCTTCTGGCAGGCTTCTCTAACTGCCTCACAACTAACAAGAACTCCTAGAACAGCCGCCTAGCAGGCTAGCAGAATAGGGTCACTAGGACTTCCGTCTAAAACATGTCTTTTTAATGCTTGACAATGTCTTTACAGGAGGCAATGACTACTCCGACCTCCCTCAAACATACTAAACCTAAACCTGGGACTTCATGCCTTGGACGTCGGTCCCCAACAAGAAACGAAAAACCCCTTAACAAGTACACAAACACATATAGTATAAAAACCACAATACTCATAAAGGAAAGATATCACCTGGATAGGGCCACAAGAAGCTTCCGCGCAACAAAAGGCTCCTTCCAAGCTCTTCTTCAAATCTGTCTAGCACAAAACTCAAACAAGAAACCATTAACCGTACCTGCACTAAATAGAAAACTGGCCCTCTTGGCCTAATGAAATAAAGCACTTCACTACCAAAATTAATCGGCCCTCTTGGCCTAATGAAATATAACAAAGTAGCACCTACACATCCTTCCCTGGAATAGCACAGATATACAATAATAGGCTCCCTCCCAAGGAGGAAAAACAGGCTCATAGCCCTAAACTAAATGCATAAGGTTATGACCCATCCCTCCTGCATATATAGCAAGAGGCGTACGCATAACATGTTGTCTAATTAGCCTATGGGTCCAAGATAATAACGGTAGATTAGTCTCAGCTACTCTTTGCATCACCCATATCAACCATCGTCTGCCATATATCGCATGCTTTGATAACATTCCCCACAAGCGACCGGGTCCTCTTTCATCATTGATCACAATATCCAAACTAGGACCACAATTAAAGAAGAGGTCTTCCTCATAAGCAAGATTTGCTAATGAGTCCGCAAACTGATTCCAGTAATGTGGAATCAGCTGAAAAGACACTCTCTCAAACTCTTCAAGTAGGGTCATCGCAGTCCGATGATACACGCAAAGAATGGGATTCCGCACTGTGTATGTCCCATCTAGCTGATTCAGGATCAACTGGGAATCTCCTTTTACTAACAACCAACGAATACCACCTTGTTTGGCAATATGCAGTCTCATAATCAAGGCTTTATACTCCGCCATATTGTTACTAACTTCATCGTCACTCTATGTCAGGGACCTCGGATTACTACTCCAACACTCCCTTTTTCATTAGGGCCCCTGGACGCTCCATCAAAATATAATGTGTACATCCACAATGGGTTTACACAGTCGGTCATCACGAACTCCTCTATTCGTAATTATGATAATCAAAGTTTAGCATGTTGAGAGGATGAATTGACGGCTCCATCCCACCTTCTTCATTAAACTCCACAGGGATACTCGTCAACAGTCGTAAACAGTGATGGCAGAAGACTTTAATCTCCCACACAAAGGTTCCGTCTTCTTGCTCAATCACTTTGTATCCTTTGCTCCACCAGATAAGTTTCCCTTGATGGTATCTTTGCTCCAGATATGGGTGCTCCAAATAAGGGATTAACCGACCCATCAACCAACTTTAAGCTCTTCCGCAGGTCTCAAATCATCCCCAGCATGGACCTGCAATGCATTTCTCTATATTACCATACTTAGAAATAATAAGGTTTAATCTTATTAAGATTAACCTTATTTTTAAACTCTACTCCCTGTAGATCAGCTAATAGGGCCGTAGATCTATTCTTCCCTAACCTGACAATCTTGTAGGGACCATCCCATTTAGGTTCCAGCTTCCCTGGAAACAACTCCCTACGCGCATCGTAATAGAGGACTAATTGCCATTTTTTGAAGGTATATTTCTTCGCTTGAAGGTCATGCAACTGCTTCATCCGATGCTTAGCTACCTCCTAGTGTAACAAGCTCTGCAACTTCAGCTCATCCAGGTGGGCTATGGTCGTGAAACGTTCAAAAAGGGAGTCCTTATTCCCCAAAGAATGGTTAATTGCAAACCATATGGTCGACAATTAAATCTCAAGGGGTAACACACACTCTTCCCCATAAACCAATTTAAATGGGGTATGGCCGGTAGCTCGCTTGAACGTGGTATTATATGCCCATACTACCACATACAACTTCATGTCCTAGTCTCGTTTCTTCTTAGAGACTATCTTAGACAAGATACCCACAAGCTGTTTATTAGTACTTTCAACTTGCCCATTTGCTTGCGGATTATAAGGAGTCGTTTTATTGTGCTTGATTTGCCAAGCCTCAGTCAAGCTTTTGATCACCTTATTCAAAAATTGAGTTCCACAGTCTGACACTAATTCTCTCGGTGGACCAAAGCGGTAGATAATCTGTTCTAACAGGAAACTTGCAGTCTCTTTTGCATTGTCTTGCCTCGTCGCCCGCGCTTCTGACCATTTTGTAAAATAATCAGTGGCTACTATAATGTACCTCTTCTGGGTAGTAGACGACGGGGTAATAGGACCCACAAAATCAATGCCCCACTTCTCAAACGGAAGGATAGACATGATAGGCGTAAGTGGGCGTTTCCTATTCTCTCTACTGTCATGCCATTGACAGGCATCACATTTCTTTACATATTCAAAAGAATCTTGGAAGATGGACGGCCACCAATATCTGGCTCTTAAAGCTTTCTGCGCCGTCAATCGTCCTGCAAAGTGCCCTCCACATGCAGAGTCATGATACTCCTCCAAGATAAAAGGAACCTCGTCAGGCATCACACATCGACGATAGATATCATCAACACCCTGCCGATATAGCATCCTTGCGCGATTAAGGAAAACTTCAAAGCCTGTTGTTTGATTTTCCTCTTCTCAGACTTTGATAAACCAGCTCCCGTCTCTCCCGTTGATAGACAATGCGTAATAGCAGCATACCAAGATGGGATAGAAGCTGTATCAATTCTAAACATTTCCTCAATATCACTTCCTTTAGCCAAAGTCTCTTTCGGCTCCCCAAAATCCACAAGGCATTCCACAATACCCTGCAACCTCGGTGGCTTACTCTAATGTCATAATCGAACTCCTGCAAAGTGATTAACCACTTCGCCAAATGATCGGGCGGGTGTAGCTTGTTCATAAGAAATCTAAGTCCTTCCGCCTTCCTATAAAACACTATCTTTTCATAGAGAATGTAGTGCCTAAATTTCTTTGTCCCAAAGACCATCGCAAGACACAACTTCTCCATATAGGTATAATTGATCTCTGAAATGCCCAATTTCAGACTAGTGAAAGCTATCAGATTCTAATATTTCCATGTACCATACCGTAAATATTACTTCCCGCACGCCGTGCAAACCCTGTGCAAAGGGTATCTCTCGCATTTAAATTATTGGCCGCGTAATGTGTGAGCCGCACGCGGAAAATAGGGTCCTCTGCGAATGGTAAATCAAACCGGGTGTTCAAAACCGCAAGCCACACGAAAACACCCTCTTGGGAGGGGCAATTTAATTAAATAAATGCAAATTTTTTTTATGTTTATCCCTTCCCCCAGCCGATGCATGGCTGGAGGAAAGGGAGTGTGTGGGGGGAGGATGGCAAAGTGGGGGTTTGCATGGGGGAGTTCCCCACGTGGGTGGAGACCCCCTTCCCCACCCCCAAGGCTATAAAAACACCCCCCATCAAGGGGGTGTGCTTAAGGAGGAGAGAGGAGGGAAGACTGTGAAGGAGAGGCTCTGTGAGAGAGAGAGAGAGCGTGAGTCGCCGCCGTGTAGAAGACCGCCGCCTCGCTGCCGCTGGGTCCACCAGTCCGCCGTGCTGCCACCCAACTCTGCCCCAGTCCGTCTCTGCTGCTGCCATGGCCGCCAGGCTCCTGTAGCTGCCACCATCCCATCCGCCACGTTGATCGCCCACGTGCTCCCTGAAGCAAGCTTCTTTGGAAGCTTCTTTAGAAGCTTCCATAGGGGGCCTCACTAAACCCCCTTCCCACGACCCCTTTTCCACCCTTTTCCACCCATTTCCAAAGGCACTTTCCCACCACAATTTCGAAGAAGGACCATCAACACCTTTTTTTTCGGGAATTGAAGAGGGTCTATAAGGATCCGACTAGACCGACGAAAAGGGTCCCGCGAAGTCCTTTAAGGCCCTTCTCCGCAAGCGACCTACCGTAAAAGGATCTTCCGCCTACGAGGAAAGCAAAGGCCGGAAGGTTGCGTGTCAAAGCAGAACAATCCGTAGGCGACGAAAGCGAGTTCAGAAACCTAACCTACGTGTGCAATGGCTCCACAAAGATCC
The DNA here is from genome assembly GCF_053477565.2 of Lygodium microphyllum. Taxonomy (NCBI): domain Eukaryota; kingdom Viridiplantae; phylum Streptophyta; class Polypodiopsida; order Schizaeales; family Lygodiaceae; genus Lygodium; species Lygodium microphyllum. Next base: position 60,336,260 of record NC_141153.1, read on the forward strand.
CAAGAGGCGACCGCGGGAGGCTCGACTCCGAATGTGCAAGTGGACATCACCCCGACTCCACAAGTCCAGGTTCTTCCGTGTTAATTCTGCATAAGGAAATGATTAGGCGCGCTTAGAAAGGAAATTGCACTTTTACGTTTAGTTTGCATATGGAAATTGAAAGAAATGCATCTTTTGAACATTATGAAAGATTGAACGATTAGACGGTTAGATGCATGTAGTTGGTACCTTATCAAGGTAAGGAATCTAATCCTAAGCAAGGAAACGGAATTTATATGTGCATTATTTGTCATCCTAGATATGGTAGATTAAGCGTATACTGCACATTAGGTAACATACCTCTCGTAATGATTTCATAGGAAAAGGTTAAGCGCCATAAGGTTTCATTCGGAAAGAATTAATAGGGTACTAAAGTGAACGTATGACTTGCAAAATAGTTATAAGATGGAATAGAATAACACTAGTTTCGCTTGTGTTTCACCAACGACTTCGTGGCTAGGAGAATGTTAGAAATTGCGTAGTCGTCATGAGAAAAAGGTCAATCATTAAGAGCAGTAATTAGGTGTAAAAGCATAGGATGAAAAAGGATAAACAACAAGGTTGTAGGTACGACTATTGATGTAAGACCTAGTAGGAGGTCCTAGGAAAAGTTAGTAACCAAATTATCGTGCACCAAGGAAAGATTGTATGATTCGCCAATGCATAAGTTTCGAGAGCATAGACTACAAAGTATAGGCTTGATTAATTAGGAAAGTTAGCGTACAGATTAGCAAGTAATTTTACCTCACCAAGGAAACGGCAATCAATCGCATGTTTACGCGAATTGGATCCCGTTAGATTTGGTTTATCACCCTAGAAGGATCATTCTTGTCGCAGAACAAGCATAATTGAATTGACTAGGTAATATAAACATCAAGGATTCGTATAAACATGACTGAGTCAATATGATAGGAATCCTAAGAGATAACTAGGATTTAGTGCAAGGATAATTCGACCCCGCTTAAGACAAAAACTGTGAGTCTAAGGATCTTACACGCATTCACAAAATGTCGAAGCGATTGGTTGTTTATGCATGAAAGGATCTAAGGTTTTATCCTAAGGATCAGTCGTCTTAATGAAGGAACTCCGAGGAGTTGCATAATCTAGAATCATGAGCCAAACCTAATTAGAAATGACTGGAGGATATCCCAAAATCCTGTTACTCAGCTAGGGTTAAATTCCGTGATCGGAACGCTAAGGAATGGATAGAAGGATTCCGTGGAATAGATGCAATAATTGTGCACAAAGCTGCAATATTGTATAGATTTGGGATTTGTCCGCAAAGAGTCTTGTCATCTCTCGAAATGAGGTTAGCAAGTTATTGAAAGAATTTAACTTACAAGAGGATGAGTAATCATCCTGTTAACTCACTTTTCTTGGGAAGTAATTGCCAAGGGAAAGGAAGATTAGGCGTGGCCTTGAAGCAAATGACCGACAATAAACTAAAGCGACATGGTCGCTGGATCCTGCCACAATAAACCTAATGTATTGGAAGGGTATGACCCTAACCCAAGAATGATAGGAATCTTGCTAAGTTGCAATTGATTCCGGATCGAATGCGGGTTGCATTCGGAGATAAGGAGTCAATCCTTAACAGTTTGCCAGCTAAAAGACCACTGAAATTGATTGTGCTTGTAACAGTTTAGAAAGGACTGTTTGCATTGTTTGCTCAATGAACTAAAGGATGAAAATATATCTAAAGCTTCAGGTTGGTGCCTGAGAGGCAGCTTCAGTTACCCCCGACTGCCTGCCTGACCCTAACCAAGGGGGTTGTGAACCGCGCCGGGAACGTGGACCGAACCCGCCGTGAGAGGTCTCTCCGTTGAGTTCTGCTTGGAGCAGGAGGACGCTTGGGTGCCAGGGGGGGCTCTGGCTGTAAATTCCTCGCCTTCCGGGTCCTGCACAAGAGACTAACGTGACTCGGGATTGGATCTCGAGGCCCGCATACTAGTCTACGGGCGGAAACTTGGGATAGTAATCACAGGAAGGATTACTGGATAGCCTTCGGGCAGATTATGAATACGCCTACGGGCGGGAACTCCTTGTATTCCAAAGATAAAAGGATAAAATGATAATAAAGGAGCTGTTTGGCATTGTTTTCTTTATGTCCTGTGATAAGATTACCTGAAGGAACCAGTGCTTAACAGGGTTAATCAAGAAAGCTGTTTGTATGTGTCAAACTAATGTGGTAGGTAATTACATAACTAAAACAAACCGAGGAAAGTGCGGAGGATGGACCATGGGTCTGTCCTACGGATGGGTGGTCCCGGTTAGCCGGGAACTTTTCTCAAGATCTTCGATGGGCAGAGGATGATCGTCATCACCAAAACAAGCAAGGAGAACAATGACTTGGAAGTACCGATTACCCGATTCAGGCTGTTTTAGGGGAACGGAATGGGACTATGCCTTTTGGCAGAGAGGTCGAGCCTTGCATCCCTCTCGTTTCCCATTCTCCTTGAACCAAGTGCAGCATGAATCCGCTTCAGACCGGGCGTTCTGCGTAAAGTAGTTCGATCAGGTCTGACGCTAGTCGCTGTTAGTAAACAACCAAACAATTCCGTTCGATCCTAAGTGGAAAGCGCCCAGGACACTTCCGTTACGGGGCAGACGCGGAAAGTCCTAGATTACAAAACCCGCAACATTCCATGGGAGTGCCGGGTGGAGTCTTCTAGATAACCTTTCCGATGGACTGCTAAGACGTGTCCTAGAGGATGTTAGTGGACACGTTACACAGATGTTACCACTTTTCCTCCCATATTTGGGCTAAACAGCAGCTAATACTATGCGTGGTGGCTGCTAAAAATATATAGAACACCTCACCCCTTTTAGGTGCTTTTAAAACGGGTGCTTTTACTAGCTCATGTTTCACATCCTCAAAAGCTACTTTACAAAGGTCGCTCCATTCAAATGAACAGCTAAAGGATAATAAATTAGTTAGTGGCAACGTTCTTTCTGCCAAGGCATTTATAAATCTCTGATAATACCCTATTGATGACAGAAAGCTATGTACCTCTTTTGGAGTACGTGATGGACTCATAGCAACTATTACCTTGATCTTTTCAGGGTCAGTTGCTATCCCTAATGAACTGACCACATGGCCTAGCAATAGCCCATAAGGTACTCCAAAAACACACTTCCGTGGGTTAAGAGCGATACAAAATTGTCTGCAGTGCTCAAAGCACTTTCTCAAAATAATCAACATCCTTTCCCTTACAGTGGCTGCCCCCAGGTCATCAAAAAATACTTTCAACTCATCTGGGGAGATGTCACCAAAGGTCTTGTCTGTTGTTCGTTGCCACGATCCAGGTGCATTGCACAAACCAAAGGCCATCACATGGTACACAAAAGTACCAAAGACAGTAATAAAAGTTGTTTTCAACTTGTCCTCTTCTGCAATTTCCATCTGGTTATATCCCGCAAAGCAATCCATAAACGAATATATCTCCCTACCCGCTAATTGATCCAAAATCTGGTCAATGAATGGCAACGGGTAGTAATCCTTAACTGTCTGCTTATTCAGCTCTCTAAAATCCACACATAGTCGGATCTGGTTGTTTTTCTTCTTCCTGATAACAATGGGTGAACACCATTCTGTGTGTTGTACAGGGAAGATTAAACCAGCTTTCCTTAACTTCTGTAACTCCTCAAACAGCCCGTCCCTTAATTCAAAAGGCATACGCCTTACCTTCTGACGCACAGGACGACTGCCTTCTTTTACGGGAATAGTATGAACAGCCAGGCTAGGAGGAATGCCTCTCAGCTCATCATAACTCCAAGCAAAGATATCACTGAATTATTGAATCAAGGACACATAGTCCTCCCTTTCTGCTAAACTGAGCATAGAACCCAATTTAATTGGTCGCGAATCAATCGACGTGCCAAGGTCTAACTCAATCACATCCGCATCTCTTATCCTATCTTGCGGTTCTATCGGCTCATTTAGAGTTATCTGATAGATATCCTCTGTAGTGGACCCCTCTTTAGATTCATCACTGGATGATGTCTCGCTACCAGATGGATCATCTAATGTCTCTAATTCTGTAGAGGATAAAGGATCTCTCTCACTTTGAGGAGACTTAGTATAAGCATTGACTATTACTCGATTAGCACCTCTACCAAGAACCACTCGACCGGCAGATATATCGACTTGACAGTCTATTCGTAAGATCCAAGGCCTACCTAGTAAAACTCGATAGCTAGGGCGTCCTGCAAATCTTATCACCCTAAAGTCCAAGAAACATTCTACACTTATAACTATAACATGGACCTTAGTAACACAACCTTCTGGTTGTCTTAGACTATCATCAGCCATTCTCAGAAGGGTGGAGCTCTCTTTCAGGATGCCTAGACGGAGCCTCTCCATCAATTCTGAACTCATGATGTTGACGGAGGATCCAGTGTCTACAATGGCATGTTCCACTAATATTCCATCTACATAAGCTGGAACCCTAGGGCAGTTCTTTTCAGCATGGTCAAACCAATCTTCCCCTACTCGTGTTATGCCCAGGGGTTCCACAATATACCCGATACGCAGGATCTTCTTAAATTCCTTGCGTACTCCTGGAGATAATTTGATCAATTGCAAGAGATTCACATTGGTTTGACTTCGCAAAGAGAACTCGCTAAATCAAAGTTACGATAAGTAGCCAAAGCTCTCTTTTCTCGCCAAACCATCCTCTCTTTTGGTCTTTGGACTAGTTTTGGTGCTTCTTTCTTAGCTCTTGCCTTCTTTCTTGGCATTTCTTCATCCTTCTTAGGGTCACCTTTTCTATCAACCGGCTTTAGCGGTCCCCCTTCTATACTAGGACTCTAGACTTGCGTCCCCTTATCCCCTTGTTTAGGGTTTGCCTCAACCGGTTTTTCATTATATTTGTCAACCTCTTTAGCCTTTTGGCCTCTTGTCACGGCTCTTAAGTTAGAGGTTTTAGTATCATTGACTCCTACAGCCTCAATAAGGCTGACTCCGTTGCCTTGTGGCAACTCTTCTATATTTGTTTTTCCCCTCTGTAATATTTGCCTAGGTGCATCATTCTGCTGCAAGTTATTTCCTTGCGCTCTATGATTCATTGGGCCCGATTGTTTACTGCCTTGTTGGAGAGAACTAATCTTACTCCCAACAGGTAGCAGCTAGATGGCCTAACTTCCCACAAATGTCACATTTCACATTTGGACAATTCCTGGGGAAGTGCTGTCCACCACACCATTTACAACTAAATCTAGAGGGTCCACCCTCTTTAGCGCATCGACTCCCTATCAAATTTTGTTGCTTCTTCAAGAAATTAACGTCGACGGCTATTTGTCGATATTGTTTAGAAATCATATCGGTATAATGCTTCATCATGTCCTTGAATTCGCCAAGGACATTAGATGCACTCGACTCGTAGCCTCGATCATCAACCCATCGCTCCATTGGCCTAACAATCTAATTTGGCATTGGCTGTTGACCCACAGGAACAACATTCGAATTTGAAACTTGGCCTCCAACATTTGATGGAGCCAACTGACTTGCCATGGGCATAGTCACACTGGGAGGAGCTGGTAATAAAGGTATATTCTGAACCATACTCCCTCTTCCAATAGGATTAGTCATAGGCATCCATTGACTTCCATTCGTCAATGCTGGATTGCCACTAGGTACTAGACCCCCATTAACATTCATTCGAGAGGAGTAGGCCGTTTGTAATCGTGCTTCTACTCCCTCTGCCCGCGCAATAGCGGTGTCTGTATCTGCTAAGGCCACACTGCTCAATTGTACTTGGATATTAAAGTCCAACCCATGCAAAAAGTATTGCAATTGGGCAGCTGGTGGAATGGGAATGTAAGTTTGCAACTTACGGAATACTTCCTTCAACTTCTTAGCATATGCTTTCACGTTCTCATGAGGATCTTGACGTGTTACATTCAAGACCCGCAACCAATATTGACCACTTCTTTCAGGGGCATATTCTGCTCGAATAGCTGCATAGAATTGATCAATGGTGGTTATGGTTCCAGACTCTATGTTGTGATACCATACCGCAACCCTTCCTTTTAACGTCATATTGAAGAACATCATGAGATGTCCCTCGTCTTGGATGCGATAATTGAACATCAATCTTTGAAATTCACAAATGTGAAATTCTGCATCCTCTTCCGCTAACCCATTAAAAATGGGCAAGGGAACTCCTAAGGCTGGTAAATCCGGCGTCCCTGTGTAGGAATCGCAATAGGTTGTGCCATGGTGACAATCGGATTAGCAGTAGGAGCTTGAAGTAACGGATTCACACCCCCACTTGAAGTGGGTAAACTTGGTGGAGAAGAGGAAGAACTTATGCTTCCTCCTGCCCCTAATGGAATAGGTGGAGCAGTTAAGTGACTAAGACCACTGCTTCGTATACGTACTGGACTACTCCTTTGAGGAGAATAATGGCTTATGATCTAAAACCGCCGTCTAGCCCTCTCAGCATATTCTGCTTTCTGGATTTCGGCTTGACGGTCCTTGTCAAAGGACATAAACCAACTTCCTTCTGGTACCTAGAAATCCTAGATCTGAAAACCACCACTTATAAGTGGCTCCTGACAGACGCACCACTGATGGGACCTAAAAGGGGCCGGCACTGGCTCATGCACTAGCCGGACCTCTATCATGTGCTCAACAACCCCACGGCCTCGCGGCCAGGAGCATTGATGACATATACATCATACATTACCTTTCTAAATTCCTAAACATCTTGCGTTTGTATCATGTCTCGTAGTCCCACCCTAACCCAATTAACACTCCTCAGAGGGAGTCCTAGCACATTGCCAAATGGCACAAAGTACAAACATAGGAGGTCCTCCCACGACTGACTGCCGCTACCTCACTGCGACTCTCCTACATCTTGGGGATTGGCCCTCGATGCGTCGTTAAACATAAAACACAATATCGCACATATTTTCACTCAAGGTACCAATTGATCGTATCCAGGAATGTACCATTCTCCTCACTTTCATTCCCCTAGGACCCACGTCTACCTAAGCTTGGGATATCCTGTCTCTCACTCAACGCGGGTCATGTTCCTCTAGAAAGCAATTGCCATGCATCTAGGAGTTCCTGATACTTTTAAGTTTCTTTATGATTTATGCAAGTAGTGAATGCCCTTGTGCTCAAACAATTAAGAAAATCAACATTTTTGCACATGTGAAAAACATTTCTTTCAATGATTTTGACTATCGCTCGTATGCGGCGTTGCATGAACCTAGCACCGAGGAGACCTCATGCTACTAGATCCTTATTTTAAAGTAACGATCAATCTATATGATATGCATAGATGAAAACAATCAGCTTTTTCTTTCTCTCAGCACTTAAACACTACTCTCTTTCTCTCTACAACCTTGCCGTTTAGATTGTGCACGGTGCATAGGTTTAGGGTAATATTTTCCATGTTTTTTATTGTATGAAAAGCAATAAAAACTCACTAAAACATAAAGGTAGGGCTGAACTGAGGCTAAACCTCATAATTCAGACCCCCCATACATACACAAATATGAATCTTTTTTTTAGTATTTTTCGCACACTCAAAACCTATTTTTCCCTTATTTTTACCCATTTTCCCTATTTTTCTTGTATTTTTCGTCATATTAAATAACCAAAAATACAAGATGAATTGTGGGATGTGGCCCTTAGATTCATTTGCAGCAAAAACACAAATTTAGTTGGTGTCTTACTATATTTTCCATTTATATATAAAAAACACCTAATTTTCCCCTATTTCGCGTGTTTTACGTGTTTTACACCATTAATTTCAGTCACAACACTTATGATTTTCTGATTTTCTGAGCATAAACTGATCAAACTCATAGCAAACAACAACATAATACATAATCATCCCATGGGAACAAATATTCATGAAGCAACTTGTATAAAACATCAATTTCCTTTATAAAACATAATATTACCGTTCTTTGCGGGTTGCGGGTTTTTATTTGCCATGTCTCGGGACTGATTTCCAGCAACCATTAATGCTCATGACAGTCCGGAATCAACAATCTTCATTCCTCTTGAACCACGGAGCAATCCGGTCTTCATTGGACAAGCATTCGTCATCCATTCTTCTTCTTCTTCACCGCATGAATCTGCCCTTAGAGGAGAGAGAAAGACTGATTTTCTCTCTCTCTCTGCAGCCCGCCATTGGACGCGCGAGAGACGGCGATACGAAGTGGAGAAGGAGTGGAGCAGCATTGCCTCATCATTATTATGGCTTACTTGTAGCCAAAATTTTCATCCGGGGGGGGGGGGGGGGGTTTCCTGATCGCGTGGTTGCTGCACGCCACCCTCCTCTTCTTTCGTTGAATTTGGGGGGGCGCCCCCTTTGAAGGGCACCCCTTCATACCTCAAGTGGCCACCCTTTCAAGTTTTGACCGGTCTTTTGGCCCTTTTCCCGGCCTTTCTCGCATACGGTGTCCGAATCGCATTCTGAAAAATCCTGGGCGTCTGCCTCAGCATCCTAGATTGGTTGGCAACTTCCTTGACTCGCACAGACACATGGAAAAATTACTAAAAATCTGCAAGTGTTGCACGGTCGTCCTTAGAGCACTTTGACGCTTAAAATCGTCCTAGGTCAAGCCGCTACCTTTGACGTTGAATATTTTTCCCTTGATATTCGTAATTTTTAGCTATTTTTAAGCACTTCTCGGCATCAAAATTCCACTCTCAAAGTGGAATAGTTGAGTTGAATAAGAATCTACATGTGAATCCCATTCGATATTTTCCTTGAGATTCCTTCCTGCATTATTTAGCTTTATTTTGGGGATCTTTTCCTTACCTACACTTTGCAAAAATCATGAGTCCAAACTATAGCTTTCAAAGCTAAACTAGCAATACTATCTTGAGCTTCTTGTATTAGAAGCCCGTAGGTTGTAGCATCCACTACTTCATAGGAATTCTACACAGATAAATCATCAAAAATTTTCTACATACCTCCCTTTCTGAAGTTTGTAGCGAGAGGCAATCATGTCTCATTAGCAAAAATATTGCATCCAAAAATAAAATTCTTGCATAAAGCCTTTTGATGAAAATCATAACATCTATCAGCATGATTTGGATTATCATAGCAAATATATCTATAGATAAATCCCTTCCTAGGAAATTTCCTCAAAGCTACCAATCTTCCCACATCTTCAAGCTTTTCAAGATTAATTTGTAATTCTTGCATATTCTTGAAAAAATCATCAATTACATCATCCTTTGAAGGAATAATAGAAGGTGCTCTCTATGGTTTCTCAGCATTGCCTCTGTCCATGATGCATTAGCAATAGCCTTAGGCATAGTTAACTACTCCCTTCTTCTCTTCTTTTTTAAAATTTAGAAATAGCTTCCTAAACATCATTCCATTCTGTCATAAGTCCCTAGTCTATTGTATTGTCTCCACAAGTTTTGCTAGTTCAATCAATAATATTGGATTTGCAACACTCAAATAGTTCATAATGTTGTTCAAATTCCCTACGCAATTCTAGAGTAGAAAGACCTTTGGTAGGTTTTGCAACCCACTCAAGAAAATTTGTTTTTTTAACTTTGTTAGTATCCTTAATGTAATATTCATCTTTTAGGGATTTCTTGAAATCAACCTAGATTTCTCCATACTCTACATAAATTGCATTCATCTAGGTTCATAGCTCATGGGCCACAATCTTTTTAAAATACCATGGTATCTCATGAGCTAGAACACCAACACTCCAGTTTCCTTGCATTAATTGATCAAAACTATGATATATTCCTTCCGTCAAATTTCTTTAACTTTGCAATCATATCCTCTAAATCTTTGGTAACTGCCTCTTCATATTTGATCATCTCATAAGTGTGTATAAAATCCTTGATATATCTTACTCTGACAATCTCTTTCAATTTGATCTCCCATCTTTCATTTCTAGAGTTGACCTTTCACACTGGGTTCACCAAATATCAAGTTGTGAGACCTAAAACCACTAGGGTCTTGAGAATATGATTTTATAAATGAGAGGAAAAAGAAATTGTAGGCAATATAAGTTTGAAAGAGAGAAATCAAATTGTACCATGTATTACTTGCAAACAACATTTGCTTCAATCTTTGTACAACTTTATTATCATGTTTAGACTTATAACCCGATGACCAAGACAATGTATTGGTAAAATAAAAATTTTGAGATAATAGCTTTGACCCAAACACTTCAATCCAAAAGCTTTAGTGATTGCAATACATCAATCTCCACATGTACAATGCAAGTAGGACCCTAACAACAGGATCCATAGAACCCTATAACATACTTGAATCAAAATGACTCAAAGAACAATGTATTCCTTGAGCAAAAAATTCAAAAATCTTGTATTTTTAGTGTAAAATATTTGTACTCTTTTACCTATAATAGTAGAAAAAGAGAGATCCAAATCTATCCACAAACCATCCCTCTTTTTGGGTACTCAACATGTAAGAGATACCATCCGAATCAAGGCAATAGCCTCTACGAACTCTAAGTTTAGCACTTTAGCCCTATAAATCTTTGTATAGTAGTTCCAAATATCACCCAAATCTATCACAAAAATTCATGCACAAGCATCTGTGTTAGGCTTTTTCATGTTTACTTCAATGCTTTTCCTAAGTTGGTCATCTTTTATGCAAGCCATGTGCTGACTGCAAATCGTTTTGACCATAATCTTGCATATGAACTCAAAATAGGGTCATCCAAGTACTCAAATTGAATCATTTACATGTATTTAAATCCACCTGAACATCTCATTAACTCATTAAGACTTAATACTGGATACTTGGACTATCTCAAAGACCATTTTTATTTCTAGAAAACCATGTAACACTACAAGATACAGGCCTCATACCAACGTTCAAAGCGATGAAAATGTTCATAAAAAATTTTGCCCCCGTCATCGCAAAGAACGTCGATACTAGCAACGCCATAGAACTGTCACTATAATCATCGCTATAGCTGTCACTATTTGTATTGTGACGCAAATAGCGACGCCTATAGCAACGATTTGCGATGCTAACAGTGACGCATGCAGTAAATTTGCAATGCTAATAGCGATGGTTATAGGAAAAAAAAAAATTATCATACAAAAGAGTTAAAGTATAGTGTATACTGCTTGTCAAAATGAGGGCAAAGTGTACTTGAATCCATAAGACTGATACATAAAATAAATATAAGATCACATAATGAAAGTGATGGTAGAATCATGGCAAGATACAAAGGATGATAATAACGTAGTGGATAGAAAATGCCTACATAAATCACATGACCAAAAAAGAAAAGGATGTGTGCTCCACGGATCCAAGGGCAAGCTATAGATCCTCACCATCCGAAAACTCGTCCCACCGCAAAGGAGAATCGAACGGACTCTGTAACAAAAGAAACAAATATACATCAATTCAGCATACAATAATTCATTTTAATTAAAATTAGTAACTATGGACAAGAAAGATGAGTGACTTATTAGGCCACCACGTCCATACAATCAGTTGATCAATGCAGTGAGACAATGTCTCTCTGCATATCGAGTCTCTAGGCTGGTGGGATCGCGATTTGTAATGGAGTGTTGCAAAGAAAATAAAATACAACTATTAGAAACATGATTGTCACTACAAGGGAAATTGCAAAAAAATAAGTAAGAAGAATAAAAGAAAAACTTTCAAAGTCCTCCAAATAAGTCATGTGGCCATCACTCCCAAGATGATGAACCACTCCTGCCTCCACTCATGCCCTTGGTGCCTCGTGTTGCTGTCTCCAATGTCCTGAAGAATTTGTAACCTCCTCCTTGATTCAGTGCCATTCATCTACATCTAGCCATTCATGCTTTGAGGTCCCACACTTAAGTGCCTTGTATGCGTCCGATCATCTGTGTGACATGTACGCACACATGCTTTCTATCATCCAGTCCCTATGGAAAACCTATCTGCTATGAGGGGTACCAGAAACTCCTCATGCAAGGATGCTACTATGTAGTCCTTTCTCCCCTCCGATATGTTCTTCCAATGATCCAAGGCATTGTGCCAAAAATCTTGTTGGCACAACTCTCTCATTCGAGCTATCACCCTCCTCCCCTCATCATTCATAATGACGGCTCCTATCCTATCATCTACAAGGTATCCATACCCCTCTAGGGTATGCCTAAGATGTGTCCTCTCCCACTTGTGACCATGCTCCTGGGCATATTCAAGAGACCCGTGCACATCTAGTGTACCTACGGGGGAAGTATCTCACAGAGTAGCACTCCAGTAGAACGACAAGATGGAAACACTACATCGATACCTCCACAACAACCACCTGAGCCACGCTCTCTGGAACCTACATGAGAGCGAGGAGTAGCACTTGTATCCCGAGACAATTGTGGGCTCATTGTATCCACATCTCTGCATCATCCCCCAGAACCACTCCCTCCGTTTGGCCCAATGCTAGAGCATTGACCTCTTTTATTGGAAATGGAAGCATCTGAGTGCACTGAAGTAGATCTAACAAAATGGCTTGATGGTGTCCGAGGGATAGCTCCTGGTTCACGCCATATCTCTGAATCAAGCCATTTGATCTAGAGACATATGTGTGAAGATCTCTTATAGCTCCTCATCGCTCACATCCCTCGACTCGTCGTGTAGATCCAAATATCCACAAAGATTACCTGCACAACACAAAAATTGATGTTAGAATAATCAATATAAATCAAGCAAAGCACATCAATATAAATCTTTAAAAAATGATCTTACTTAAAATGCATATTGTATGTATCCTTATAAGCGATTCATCAATGAATTGAGTAGATGGATAATCCAAGTATGAAGTATCCTATGATCCCATGTCAATCTCCTGACACAACTCCACATACATTGGAAGGTTAATAGACAAGTCACCAAAAAAGGATGAGTCCACCTTGTTCTCAAAGAATTCTTGGACTCTTGTATTTCTATCATTGTTACCCGATTCTGGCTCCTCTACATGCTCCAAGATTTCAGGAACCTCCGCCCCTTGCAATATCGACCCCTCTATTTGCATATTGTCCTCATCTACGTTGGGAACATTGCTTTCATCGTATACTCTTGCACTTCGGGGAGGTGAAGATACAACATACCACCATTGAGGTTGTCAGGCGTGGATAGGAAATTACATGTTCAAAATTACATACAAGAGAGATTTAACTTTTGTGACATGTACCATATCGTAATGTAACGTGTCCACTAGTATCATCCAGGACACGTCTTAGCAGTCCATCGGAAAGGATGTCTAGAAAGCTCCGCCCGGCACTCCCATGGAATGTTACGGGGTTTGCAATCAAGGGCTTTCCGCATCTGCCACGTAGCAGAAGTATTCTGGCCGTTCCCACTTAGGATCGACCGGAATTAGGGTTTTCCTAATCGGTCATTTCCTAACAGTAACTAGCGTCGGACCCAGGCAAACTACTTTACGCAAAAATGCCATGTCTGAAGCAGATTCAGGCTGCACTTGGTTCAAAGAGAATGGGAAACGAGAGGGATGCAAAGCTCAACCTCTCTGCCATAAGGCATAGTCCCATTCCGTTCCCCTAAAACAGCGTAAATCGGTTAAGACATAACTCTAGGTCAACGCTTTCGTTGTCCGTGTCCTTTGACAATCATCCCGCTATTCCTTTGATTTGAGAAAAGTTCCCGGCCAACCGGGACCACCCATCCGTAGGACGGACCCATGGCCTATCCTCCGCACTTTCCTCAATTTGTTTTAGTTATGTAATTATCTAACACATTAATTAAAGATGTAACAATCAGCTTCTTTAATTAATCCGTTAAGCACTAGTTCTTTCATGTAATCTTATCACATGACATAGAAAAACAATATCAAACAAGTTCTTTATTAACATATCATCATATTTATCTTTGAAATGCAAGGAGTTCCGCCCGTAGGCTTGTCCATAAACCAGCTAAAGGCCATCCAGCAATCCACAGGGATCACTTATTCCAAGCTTCCACTCGTAGACTAGTATGTGGGCCTCGAGATCCAATCTCGAGTCACATTAGCCTCTTGTGCAAAACCCGGAAGGCGAGGGATTTACGGCCAGAGCCCCCCCTGGCACCCAAGCATCCTCCTGCTCCAAGTAGCTCTCAATGGAGAGACCTATCACGGCGGGTTCGGTCCACGTTCCCGGCGCGGTCAACAACCCCCTTGGTTAGGGTCAGGCAGACAGTCGGGGGTAACTGAAGCTGCCCCTCCCTTCAGGCCTTCAACCTGAAGTATAGATATTCATTTAATTTGTAATTCATAAATCAAACAATGCTCTACAATCTCTAGCAAGCACAAACATTTCCATTAATCGATCTTGTTGTTGGCAAACTGCTAAGGAAGAAGTCTTTCCTTTCAAATGCATCTAGCACTCGATCTGGGGTGCCTTGCAACTTGGCAAGATCCTTTATATTCTAGGTTAGGGTGTACCCTATTAACCCAATTTGGTCAACCCTAAAGTTCATTGGATAATTTAGTTTCCGGTTTTTAACCCTCCTTACTTAGAAGGATATCAAAGAATACATCCTCATGCAAGATAACTTGCGTAAGGATCCGCCATCCTTGTTGAGGGTATTTAACCTTTCTTTTTGTGAATCAATCACAAGACCATATGGCTTCGTACTTGCCGCGCAAGTCCTGCATCGTAATATGCGATGAAACAATCCGTTTCAGTTTCTTTAAGCTGACGTTTGTCAGACCTAGGGTCTCCTAACTTTTATTATTTTCTCAGGGATAAACCCTAGTTCTTATTTTTCGGTTATTGACTTTTCAATCTTATACTTCATCTATTTGAGGTTAGGTTAAATCCAACTAATCTTCCCTTTTCTTTGCGAACAAACTCATGCTAAATAAGCAATCTTTCCCTTGCTAAGTTATGCAGTTAGCAATGACAACTTCCTAGAGTTTAAGCATCGCAAGAATCCTTTCATGATTTGCACTTTCCATGATGATTTGTTGTAAAGAGGAATAGGGGTTAATGGTGCAAGATGCAGTTTATATCTTCCAGACTTAACCGAAGTAGACTACTTTAGTGGATAAATAATCTTGCTCATAATTCGTTTCAATGCATAATGCTTTTTTGAAGGAAAACTATGTTTATACTTTATTTATTTTGCATGTTTAATTAAATTAAATTCCTTCATCGTAAATAACTAGGAAAAAATATATATCTTATCCCTAATAATTCATCTTGCATGTTTGAATTAAAACCGATATAAATTAAGAAGGAAAAACCTGGGTTTGGGGTGAGATATCCACATGGATACCGGGAGATGACCCTCCCGCAGCTACTCCTTGGACTTTCTTAGGTGGCATCACAGTTGTAATCCTTCGAATGTGAAAGCAGCTTTACACTCCTTTTCGGAATTCCACCGTCGCTTCAATACTCTTCTTCTTTCTTTCGAGGCAAGGAATCGATAAGGGATTGACCACGAGAAGGGGATAATAAGACCTTTAAGGTCTTAATTTCTTTGGGAGGGCAAGGTTTACAAAGCCTAAAGAAAAGGCCCTATAGGGATTTATACGGGGTGAAAAGGGTGTGTGTGAGTGTGGTTTCAAAAAACATATGAAGGGGCCCTGGGAGATCTTTGGGCTTGGGAGTAAAAGGTATAGGAAGGGGGATTCTTGGAGATGTTTTAGGACACGGAGTAGTAAAGGCTTAGGGATTTAAACCTGGGGTGAAAGGGGAAAGGTGAAGGGTGAAGGCTTATAGCACGGGGGAGGGAAAAGGGTGTGTAAGAAAAAAGGGGACACGAGGGGGGTGAAACACGGGGTTTCAAAAAAAAATACAAGAAGGGGCTTATAAATTTAAGCACCGGGGGGGGGGGGGGAGGTAATAAGGCTTTTCAAGCCTTAGTTCTTTTTAGGGGTTCCATCCATGGGAAGGGGTTTTATGGGGGCTCCACGGGAAGGGGGGCTTAGAGGATTTAAAAAAAAACGGGGGAAAAGATTTGATGAGGCAACAACAAGGGGGGAAAGGGCTTAAGAGAGCCCCCCCTTGGAAGCTTCTAAGAAGCTTCTTAGAAGCTTCTGGGGGAGGAAGTAGGCTTTCTCACGTCGCCTCCTATTCTACTCCCTCAATCTTGGCGTCCTTTGGGAGCCCCGACACGGGGAAGAAAAGGAGGGAGGGACATTTCTGCGGCAACAGGCTCTCTCTCTCTCTCTCTCTCTCTCTCTCTGCGTTTCGTGTTGATGGAGTGTGTGAGGAATGACTGATGCAGATGAAGAAGGATGGCGCTGGCGATCAGGATGATATGATGCGACAGGATATGGTATTGAATTAGAGGCCGCGAGACAAGATTGGTGTTATGCGGATGCAATAATAAAGATGATGGGTGGGCAAGGAGCAGCAACTATCAATGAAGCAGCTGCAGATGTAGCCTTCAAAATTCCCTCTCTTGTTCTATCCTGGCGGCATCACGGCTCATTTCCCTCCTCCCATAGCTCTCATGGCAAAGGGTTTTATAGGGGGAGGGAAGGAGTTCCTCCCTCACGGCATGTCGCCTTGCATGGACGTTTTGGATATGCAAGCTCCAACGAGGAGCTTGCTATCCTTACTAAATCCTTACTCCCCTCCAGCATGACCCGTGAATATTTGATAATGTAAAGCCGCTAAGAGAGGAGAAGAATATTTGATATATTACATTCTCTCCCCCTTGGAAGAATCGAGATGTCCCCATCTCGAGATAAACTGGGGATATTGATGGTTGAGAGTGCCTTCATCTACCCAAGTGGCATCCTCTTCGGGATAATCTTTCCACTAGACGATGCATTCTCTCAAGGTTCTAGATCTTAATTGTCTCTCCCTAACATCTAAGATCCTTTCAAGCCTTAGTTCAAGGACTCCTTGACTAGGCATTACAATTTGTTGGTCATCAAGTACATGGTTAGGGTTGGGTACATATTTTTTCAATAGGTTGATATGGAATACATTGTGAACCTTTAGGTTCTCAGGGAGGTGCAATCTATAAGCATTAGGTCCTAGGCATTTGAGGATCTTGTACGGCCCACAATACCTTGGACTTAGCTTCTTGCAATTTCCTAAGACTAGAGAAGTCTTTTTAGGGCGTATGCGAATGAAGACCATGTCTCCTTCTTCGAAGACCCTTTCTTGACGCTTCAAATCTGAGTATGCCTTCTGTCTATCCTTGGCCGCTTGTATGTCCTGTCTTATTGACCTTATTTGATCATCCATGTCTTCCAACATTTGTCTTGAAGCTTCAACCCTTAAGGTTGGATTTGAGAAGCTTAGGGGACTTCTGCAATCATGACCATACAATGCTTGGAAAGGGGTCATCTGGATGCTCTGCTGGTAAGAAGCATTGTATGCAAATTCTACCAAAGGTAAGTATTGAATCCACCTCTTTGGCTCTCGACAGCAGTATGCTTAAGCATATCCTCGATGACTTGATCAACTCGCTCTATTTGGCCATCCGTTTGGGGATGGTAGGCGGTGCTAAAACAGAGTTGAGTCCCAATAGCTTCAAAGATAGCTCTCCAGAAGTGTGATGTGAAGAGAGAATCACGATCACTAATGATTCTTTTGGGTAAACCATGTAGCTTGAATATCTCCTTGATAAACAATCTTGCAATGTCTAAGGCTTTATAGCTTGTCTTTACTGGAATAAGGTGTGCAACCTTAGTAAGCATGTCAACCACAACCATGATGGAGTTGTATCCTCCTTGGACTTGGGGTAAGCCTACAACAAAATCCATACTGATAAATTCCCATTTCATTTGGGGGATGTCAACAAGTGGTTGCAGTTTCCCTAGCATCATGACATGTTTGGCTTTGATACGTTGGCAAGACAAACACTCAGTGACATATTTGAGAACGTCACCTTTGAGCCTCTCCCAATGGTAGCTCTTCCTAACTGCATTAAGAGTCTTAGCATAGCCAGGATGTCCTGCGAAAGGGGAATCATGAGCTTCCCACATTATCTTCTGCTTAAGTGATTGGCTTGCTGGTATACACAGCCTTGTTCTGTAGTAGACAAGTCCATTATCAATGGAAAATTCCTGATACCTAGCTTGCAACTTTTGATTCTGATCCTTGATAGAGATCTCCTTTAGCATTGATTGGTAGACCAAATCATGGTATGCTTCTTCTCTAGCTAACTCAAGTATAGGGTTGTTTGGCATAGATACCTTTGTAGCTAGAGATCTGGCCGTTGATGGATTCTGCAAGATTAGGGAATTTAGGAATGCCTTGCGACTCAGTGCATCGGCAACTACATTCTCTTTCCCTAGTCGGTACTTGATTTCAAAGTCATATTCCTCCAACACTTCAATCCACCGACGTTGCCTCATGTTGAGCTCTTCTTGGTAAAGATCCATTTGAGACTCTTATGGTCGGTTACTAGAGTAAACTTGTTACCCAACAGGTAGTGTCTCCAGAGCTTTAGAGCATGGATGACAGCTAGTAATTCCAGATCATGCGTAGCATAATTTCTTTCATGACTCTTCAATTTCCTTGAAGAGTACGCTACTGGATGATCTTCCTGCATAAGTACACATCCCAGGGCAAGAATGCTAGCATCAGTTACTACCTCGAATTCCTTATTGAGGTCTGGAAGTTTTAGAATAGGTGTTAATACCAAACTTTTCTTCAATCTGTCGAAGCTATTCTGTTCGGGAATTGACCATGTAATGGAAGTCTGCTTCTTCAGTAAATCTGTCAGAGGTGCTACAATCAAATCATAGTTTTTGATCAAGACCCTATACCATCCTGTCAATCCAAGAAAGCTACGTATCTCTTTGAGTGATACTGGTGTTGGCCACTCAAGCACATCTCTAACCTTGGTTGGGTCTATTGATATTCCTTCTAATGATACTATGAATCCCGGATATTCAATCTGACGCTTGAAGAATGCACACTTCTTCATTTTTGCATACAGCTTATGTGACCTCATTGTCTCAAGGACAATCCAAAGTTGAGGTTCATGATCTTCTTCTTTTTTAGAATAGACTAAAGTGTCATTGAAGAAGACAAGCACGAAATCATCAAGATATGGCCTAAAGATATCCTGCATTAACCTATTGAAGGTGGTATGTGCATTCGTAAGCCCAAATGACATAACTAGGAACTCAAAGTGCCCATATCTTGTATTGAAAGCCGTCTTTGGGATATCTTCTTCCTTGATCCTTATCTGATAGTAGCCTGACCTGAGATCAATCTTGGAGAAGATCTTCACACCCTGAAGATGATCAAGAAGCTCATCTATTCTAGGAATAGGATACTTGTTCTTGACTGTTGATTGATTCAACCCTCAGTAATCAATACATAGTCGAAGTGTCCCATCTTTCTTTTTCTGGAATAGTACTGGAGCTCCCCACGGTGAATTGCTAGGCTGGATGTAGCCCTGATCTAACACTTGCTTGAGTTGTTCCTTCAACCCAATTGTTTCTGGTATGGACATTCTATAAGGTCTCTTTGCAATTGGTGTAGCTCCAGGTACTAACCTAATCTCATGAACCACTTCTCTTTGAGGCGGAAGTTTAGTCAACTCTTCAGGGAATACGTCCGCGTATTCCTTTAGCCAAGAAGGTCCTTCATGAGACTCTTTCTTTTGATCTAATTTGTTGAGTTTGATCAAGTAAACAGGTAATCCTTTTCTGACTCCTTTTATGATCCGAGATACTTTGGCCAATTGGATTCTTGGCACTCCTGCCTCACCTTGAGTTGTGACTAATTCCCTTTCAGAGTTTCGAAAGGAAACTTGACCCTTCCTACAGTGAATGTGGGCGTCGTTAGGCTTAAGTCAATCCATTCCGAGTAGACACTCATGGATACCTAAATTCATAACTCTGAATTTAACCAAAGTCTTCTTTTCTCCCAGAAAGAATTCCACCTTAGCAGTTTTCCTGGTACAAGTAACCTCATGACCATTTGCCAATTCCACAAGCAAGGTAGGTGCTTCTACTATGGCTATTCCTAATCTTTTTGCACATGCTGGTGAGATAAAGGAATGTGTACTGCAACAATCAATCAAGGTCTTGAAACCTTTACCATGATAGTCTGACGGTGTCTGAATCACCGAGAACTGGCGATTCGTCCCTTTCTTGTGTAAAGCGGCATGGACTGTCGCTCGATCGAATTCAGCTTCCATGGTCGGATCTTCTTCTTCTTCTTCTTCACCTCTTTGCCTATTGGCAATGCAGGCGGTTCTTCCTCTTCCTCCGGTAGCGGCCCCTTGACCACGGCCTGTTCCTTGAAAAGGCGCTTGGCGATGTCCTCCGCCGAGCTTGGGACATTTCCTCTTGAAGTGACAAGGTTCGTTGCAATGGAAACAACGGAGGTCTCGGCCATTACTTTGAGTAGGAACAAAGTTGTTGATGTTATTCGTCCTTGCTTTCTTTCTTTGTCCCTGATTATGACCTTGAACTCTCTTCATTTGAGGTCTGAATGCTCCTCTGTTCAGGTCATTATAAGACCAAGTTTTGTTACCCCTTGGTCTAGCTTGCACCTCCTGAATTATAGGTGCCGATCGAATGAGTGCATCCTGAAGATCTGATGGACGCATAGATTCGAGACAGGTACTTACTAGTGGATTTAAGCCCGCACAAAATTTGGACACCTGCTGTGTCATGTCCATCTGTGGCGCATACTTTAAAAGTGAGACGAATTTAGAGTAGTATGCGTCAAGAGTGAGTCCTAGCTGTTTTAGCTCGTAGAACTCGTTTATTTTCTACGTGTGATATGCAGGTGGTAAGTATCTTCCCTACACGGCTTTCTTAAGCTTCTCCCAGGTAACGGATCCCTCAGCAATCCCTTGATCCCTGCACCATTGCTTCCACCAAAGTCTGGCTTCGCCGGTGAGTTTTAACTTTGAGAGCATAGCTTGATTGGCGGGTGCAGCACCGGTTCCTTCAAAGTAATCCTCCATGGATTCAATCCAAATTTCAGCATCAGCCTGAACGAATCTGCCTCTCCCGTCAAACTTGGGTGGCTTAATTTGCTTGAGAAGGAACTTCTTCTCCTAGATCACAGCAGTACTTGATGTAGGAGGTGAATTAGGAACCTGTACTTGGGGGTGTGCTTGAATAAAGGTTTTCTTAACGTTATTATATGATATTCGATGCTAGCTTATATTACATCTTTAATTCAGCTATCTCGTAAATAATGTAGCTACTTAACTTTTTATCAACTCTTATACACAGCCAGACATTGATAAAAGAAGTTTTTATTTGTATTTATATGGGCATAGCCCTTTCGAATACAACGTTTCATGTGATGATAAGCAAATTGTTACATTTAATTTGGGGAGAACAACATTGTATTGCATTTATCTACAGGAACTGTGTAATAGTAAGGGTTTGGGTCATGGATCTTCAGGAATCGATAAGTCATTGGAAGTTCAGGATATCCTTTCCGTTGGAATCCATACTTCTCATGGCGGCCCAACACTTTAATCCTGTCGGCGGGAATTATACGGGTTACTTCCTCATATACATATGAGTTCATCTCAACCCTCCGACCTTGAATATGTAAAGTCGAATTCGCGTGAGCTTCCACAAAAACGAACAGCTTCACGACTTTCAGGTCTTCCAACCACTTGATCCTTTTTAGGTTGTAAGCAAACCGGTGGGCGGCTATATAGTAGATTCTTGAAGAACCCGTCCATCTTCGTTCCATGTACAAAGGTGATGGATTATAGATCTGCTCCAGGATGTTCATCATCCCAATTCTTTGTCTATAAAGTGGAGAATGCATTGCAGTCATAAACATGACCCGAAATACCAAAAACTTGTCCCACGCTTCGTAATTCTACAAGACAGCATTGAAGGTAAGAAAATGTTTGGACAGCAACAATTTCTTTACTTCATTTCATTGAGATTTCATAAAAACAATTCCGTTGTTGGTCGGCTCTAATACCAACTGTAACGTGTCCACTAGTATAATCCAGGACACGTCTTAGCAGTCCATCGGAAAGGATGTCGAAAGCTCCGCTCGGCACTCCCATGGAATGTTATGGGGTTTGCGATCTAGGGCTTTCCACGTCTGCCACGTAGCGGAAGTATTCTAGCCGTTCCCACTTAGGATCCACCGGAATTAGGGTTTTTGTTGAGTGTTGAAATGACCTATTTTTTGGCTGATTTTTGTTGTTTTTGAGAGCTGAATGGTTGATTTTATGAGATGATTGATTGGTTTGGAAGTGGTTTGAGAGTGTTTTGGATAGGTTGGAATGGTTTTATTAAGCTCATGATGTTTATTAGTAGAGATGTGAAGTTCTGATGATGTTCTGATATGTTCTAATTGGTCCTGATTGGTTCTGTTTTGTTCTGTTTTGTTTTGTTTTCTCTCTGTAAGGAGGGATAGAGTATTGATTGATAGGGTTTGAGATTGTTTGGAAGTTTATTGAGTGATTTTTGATGGTTTGGAATGGTTTTGGTATGAGTTATGTGGTTCTGATGCTTTCTGTTGACCTTCTGTAACTCTCTGATGAGCTTCTGTAGACCTTCTATATGCTTCTGTATGTATTCTGATGGATGAGAGTGTAGCTTGGGAAAGTTTTCTAGCCTTGGAAAGAGATGAATATAAGTGCAAAAGAGCTAAAAGAAGTGAAAGAAGTAGATGCTGAAGACTCAAGTAAAGACTGGAGTGAAGTGACAGTGGTGAGCTATGAAAGGACACTGTAGTGGCTCCGGTGCCTCTTCATATCAGACATACCTCTTGGGAAGGGGTATCCACGACCTAAGAAGGATTATTGTGAGTGATATGAGAGATTATAGTAAGGATATGATGTATTATTGATGGAGAGAGAGAGAGAGAGAGTCAGACATAGTCAATTCTACTAAAACAAAGTGATTGTATACAAGAGATTGAGAGAGAAGACTATGAAGATATTGAAGATGAATACTATGTGATGTATTTCCATTCAAAGATGGTGTATTTCTTTGCTTTCTTTGTTCTATTGATGGATTTTGTGAAGATGTTGACGAATATGGTTGATTCTATCAAATCCATGGGAGATCTACATGATGCTGCATGAAGATTTGTTCTGCCTGGTGTTCTTTTCTTCATTGTGATCATATAAAACCTAATAAAAAAGCTTGTTGATGTTACAAGATAGATTTTCTTGCAAGATAATTCCCTTTTCCTTAGTGTTCCTCTTGGGGCTCCATGTTTTTGGTGCGCAACCGGGGAAATCTTACCATCAACAAGCACCAGCGGAGGCTGAAAATGAAGGAAATGGCATTGCCAAGAAGAGAAGAATTCAATGGATGTTTGTAAAGTTCCTTCTTCCACTGAAGAATTGGAATTTCTCATAATCAAAGCCACTTTCCACAAGAAGTTCATCCCACAATGGCGGAAACACATCACCATCATGATGCATGCTCTATGTGGTTGGACAGTTTCCTCTTCCTATTGAAGCAGCAGAAACTTGCATCTTGGTGGCAAACTGTTTGGGAACAAACTGAAGAGCACAAACAGAGAGAATGACCATCCATGGAAGATTTGGCATTCATTGAGAAGTTTTCAGACATCATCAAGTGGGAGATTGTGAAGAAGCTTCAGGAGTCTTGGTCTGTGGAGGTTCACAAAGACAAGAAGGAAAAGAGTTGGAATTTGTTCGTGGATGCTCAACAGCAAGATACGTGGGATGCTTGGTGCACCGATAATCTTCTGTTTGTTCAATTAGCAACCCACTAGAAGTTGATAGATAGAGTGTTTTTTACAACATACACTGTTGAAACCATCAGAAGCTGGCATTACTATGATGATGGCACCACCACAATGCTTAGACGTATGCATTTTGACACCTTCAAAACCGAATACCTTCCTCTGTGCAGTGGCATGAAAGCAGAATTCAGAGACATTGAAAAGGAAGAAGTAGAAGAAATGTTGGCAAGAGAGTCCTCCAGAGACTGAAGCCTTCTGTTATCCCTCTGTGGAGCACTAACAACATAGTGGAGCCAACCCCCTGATGAATGATGCAATAAAGAGGCAAGCGTTAGAACGAGTCCAGAGATACGTGAGAAGAGAGAAAGCAAAAATCAAAGCTGAGAATGAGCTCGCAGCAGAAGCCGCCTTTGACGCCCTTGCGGAACTCTTTATAGAAGTCCCAATGGCACATCAAGCCCTTCCTCCTCCTGCTGGAGGTCCACTTCCAAGCTAGATCCGTCCTGGAAATATTGATGAACAGGCCAGCGAATGTAGTTCCATTGCCAGTTTTTAAGGGAGAGTACAATGAAGACCCTGATCTTCATGTAGTAGAGTTTATGGTAGCATGTGTGGCTAACAATGCCAGAACCCCTGAGCATTGGTTAGCAATATTCCCCACCACTTTCAAGGGCGCGGCATTTCAGTGGTATGAGAGACAAGCAGCAGGAACTTTTGGCACATGGGATGACCTGAAGTTGGCCTTCCTCACTAAATTCAGGCGTGAAGGTTTTGAAGAGCGGATGCAAGAGGAATTTATGAACCTAGGTTAGTCCTCTGGGGAAAGAGTAGAAGCTTATGTCTCACGAATGGAATCCATTCTGAAGAGATGGACTAACCATAATCTAGATGATGGCATTCAGAAGGGGGTGTTTCTCAGAGGATTACAACCAGAAGTCCGTAAGTTTGTGGAGCGGCAAAGACCAACCACACTGCAAGCTGCAACAGAAGGTGCAAGACTGTACGATGAAGTGGAAGCTAGATTGGCGATGAATCCAGGAAGAGGAGTCCTACCTCCTTTGATGCCAGGAATGATGTACCCACCAAATGCAGTCCTAGGGACAATCCCCTACCCCTACCAACAGATGTCCCCAATATCACAGTACAATGCACCAAATCCATAGTGGCCATAATCAATGCCTCAAATGATGGTTCAACCACAACAACAATGGTCCCAACCAATTTCCTCAATGCCAAATTAGCAGCAACAGTGGAACCCTACCAACTGGAGCCAACAGCCAATAGTTCAAACAGGAGCTCTGAATCAGAATCAGAACAGAGACCCCTCTACACCAGCCCAACCTGTTTATGCAGTGATTACAGAGACTCCTCAAAACCCTACTGCCAGTACCTCAGGAGGAGAAAGCTTGAAGGATTATTTATCCAACTCAGTTGCAAATATCAAAAAGGAGTTGATGGATGTGATAACAGAGCAGTTGCAGACGTTGAAAGTGAATACTGTGCTAGCATATCCAACGTGGCAGGAGCAGGAAGAGATGTGATGCCATCAAATACTTGGTGTGGTAAGTGTCATCAAGTAGGCCATTTAGCCACTGAATGTACACGAAAACCAACCATTTTTGGAGCCTTCTATTCCTACTGTTTGCGGAAGAACCATACAGAGGATATTTGCTCTCTGAAGGAGATGCATGATAGGAGAAGGAAGGAAGAAGACGCAAGATTCAACTTGCTGGAATAAAAAATGACAACACAGGATATTGAACCCAAGCCTAGAGAGTTTGGTCGTAATTTCAGACCCATAAGATTTCCCTCACAAAGTTACAGAGGAAGACAGCCTGGCGGTGGTCAGAGATCAGAAGTAGAGTGTTATAGATGCAGAGAAAAGGGACACATTTCACCAAATTGTCCAAATCCCAGAAGGTCACTAGATTACAAGCCCTTATGCAGTCGATGCAAAGGAGAAGGCCACACTGCAAAAGACTGTCCAAGCCCAGCCCCAGTGAAAAACAGTGCTACTGATAATCCAGCCAAGGCCCAAGAGCCTACCTCCAATTTAGTGGAATTGGAAGTTGCTGCCATTACGCGTGCAAAGAAGAAGGAGTTTATGGAGTTGCAAAGACCAGCCACACTGCAAGCTGCAACAGAAGGTGCAAGACTGTACGATGAAGTGGAAGCTAGATTATGATCCCCGCGAGGATGTTCAAGGAAGTGCAGAAGAGGATAACAATATGGTTGTAGATGATGATGAAGAAATTGAGCATAGCAATATATCTGACAGTGGGATAGACTTATTTGTTTCATTGCCTATTGGTAACATAGACCTAAAGGTAGATAGTCTAGCAAGGGCTGATCTCATTGAAGATGAGATTGATCATTCATTGTAGCATATAATTAGCTTTGAATGATTGGATATATATTTGTAATACTGAGAAAGAAATAAAGTTGGTAATATATTCTAAAAAATACTAGCTGTTAAGATGTTTGGTCATATTTAGGGACTTTATGAGAAATGAAAAATATGTGCATTTATTTTCGCATCTATAAGCGCATTTAAAAACGTGGGTATATAGACGTGTTTTTCGCGTCTATATACTAGCGCCAATAGACGTGTTGATAAACGTGCCTGCTATCTCGCGTGTACAGTGTGCGTCTATAGGGCCTTTCTCTTGTAGTGAGAATTATTTTGTTATTTAAAAAATAAATCATATGATTAAAACTAATAATAATACAATTAAAAATAATAATATACATGGACTATGTTAATGATCATATTTGTGGTATCATGTCTGTTTGAGGATCCTTTGACGTTGTATGCTTGTGAGAGGCTATTGTTGATGCCAAGGGACAGAAAAGAAAGGCTTTTTGAATAGGGGGTCATTATACGAACTACTGCTGCTAACTCCTTGTAGAATTTTCTCATCTTTAACTCATTTACTTTTCACACACACACACACACACTCTCTCTCTCTCTCTCTCTCAAGCATAGACTTGTTACCGCTCTCCTTCAAATAATTTCTAAGGGGGAGGGGAGGGGGGTTTATCTTCTAATGAGGGTTTAGGAATGAAAAGCTATTGTTGTCTTATTACCTAAGGTGTTTTTCTATTTTTTATGGAAGAAAGGAATTTTTATCTCATTTAGTGTAAAATTATACCCTTGTTATTATTTCATTTGTTTTTTTGCCAAAGTATGAATATTTGAGCACATCATACATTTCCAAAGCATATTTTTGCTAGATGTGCCAATGTAAGGAGGCTTAAAACAAGACAAACAATTTCTCAAAGACTGAGGGAAGCCTAGGACATGATTATGCCCTTCTCATAGGATTTTGTATCTTTGGTATCAACAATTCACATTAGTATAGTTGAAGAGCTTTAACAACCATGGAATGGGCAACGTGTAGAGGGTAAAGCCCAATTGGCATCGGATGAAGAGTGGATAAAAAAATTCTCAGTGGATGACTACTTCAAATACATATTGAAGGGTGTTGAAGAATGTTAGGTACCACAACACACCCAAAAATACTTATCTAACAATTTTAACATCAGCATAGTGGAGGAGTCTAGTTGAAATTTAACACTTTGATATCATGTGAGACATACCCAACCCTCAATTCTCTAAGCGAGGGTGGTTCGGTAGTCATCCAGGGAGAGGAATCCTATTCACCACCATCTAGGGTAACCTTGAGCATGCAGACTTAGGTGATTGGGTGTTCCCTAGGTCTACCCCACAGTGAAGCATCAAGCCTCATTCCATGAGATCGTTTCCTAAAGACACAACTATGGTCTCTATTAGTGATCTAACATTGAGCTTAAAATGAACACATTTTGCGATTCATAAAACATGGAGGTATTCGAGTACCCCACTTGATTCAATGAGAGTGAGAAATAAGGGGAGCTGAGTGTCAATGCCTCTGCCCATAACTAAGTCTTTCTCTAATATTTGGGAAAATCCACTTGACTAACTGAGTCAATCCAACCAAAGGACAATTTCTTTTGGAAACCCTCCACCTGCTTCACATGATATCATGGCATATTTTAGTATTTTAAACAAGTATGTTGCTAGATTATGATGCCATATAAAAACTACTTCATTAATTAGTGTTTGCATGGGGTTCATTAGAGCACCTTTAAGATACTAACAACAAGATTATGATGACATATAAAAACTACTTCATTAATTAGTGTTTGCATAGGGTTCATTAATTCACCTTTAAGATACTAACAACAAGCAATCCATTTGAGAGGTTCTCAAATACACACTCACTTCAAAAGTGAACAATGTCCTTGCCCCATTCATCCTCGATCTTTTAGCACTCAATCATGCTTGGCACAAGTAGGTTTCCAACCCTATTTGAGGTCCAAGATCAAGATTACAACTCAAACTAGAGCCTTGCCAGTTCTCGCACACCATAACAGTGAAGCTTCATATACAGGAGACCAAACATGCCTAAGCAATGGTTGGCTGCCTTCTTAAGTAGTGTACATGTATTCTAGGTAGAGAGTAGCTGATGCATCCCTGGCGATGACATCATGCCTCATTCTCATCCGGCTTTGTTGGAGCCACATTCCATTTGTACTATTTTTAGCAATCATTTATTTCAAAATAATATTTCAAGTAAATCAAAATTAACAAGTACAAAATATTCTCTAATTTCTCAACCAAATGAAGTTCATCTTTGTATATTGTTAAGACTTCAGGCTCTTTGATCTTTAGTATGTGTGTAACTGACACTCTGTCTCTATGTCATCATATGTCCAGCTGTATCAACAAGTGTGGGATATTAAATAAGTTAGTGACTTTAGGCTATGTGTGAATTGTCTATAGACCTTAGAGTGTTGTATTCACTTCAGTTATATGTGTTAGTGAATAATAAAGGAAATGAGATTAGATCACATTACTCCTTGATGTTGCTCCAACCATTCTATCTGTCTCTCAACATGGTAACTGAGCCATG
Source organism: Lygodium microphyllum (assembly GCF_053477565.2). Lineage (NCBI taxonomy): Eukaryota > Viridiplantae > Streptophyta > Polypodiopsida > Schizaeales > Lygodiaceae > Lygodium > Lygodium microphyllum. Next base: position 60,364,844 of record NC_141153.1, read on the forward strand.
AATGGGCTTTGTGGTGGATAGCATTTTGGAAGGAGACTTGAAGACTCAAGGTCAAGGGTTCCTGTGAATTGCAAGCTACCTACCATTGTTGTTTTTTCAAGGTATGTATTGATTCATATGCCTCCATTGCTTCATGAACTTGGTCAAGACTAGGAGTAGTTGAAGGCTCCATTGAGCATATGTAAGCCATCACAAGGGTCTTCTTCATCAACACATATAGCTTCACACTCCTGCCAGGTTTGCATGATTGCACTATGGATCTCCATGGTTGCTAATCAAGACAATAATCACTACTCAAGTGATTCACAGCTTGCATACATATTTTAGAAGGTAATTTGATGACGTGACATGCCAATGCTTGACTTGGAGATGAGATATGAACTGATCTATAGATACACAGACCGAGAATAGAGCATGAACTACTATAAACAGAGTGAATGTACAACATGCACTGACATTGGAAAGAACTGGAGTACTTGGACATGCTTGGAAGGTCTCATTAGAGCATAGATATGCTCAGGAAGACATATGTATTGTGTCGTATGCATTTGAGTTGCAATTTCTTGAAGAAAATACTTAGATCTGAAAGCATATGATAGGTTGAAAACTAACATCAAACTGTCAACAGTAAGCAGCCATTCGTCCTAAAGCATTACATAATATCGGGTTAGCTTCTTTCAAATGTATGACATGGAATATGTCTGTTGAATGTCTCGAGGACTAAGATGAGCATTGAATGCTCATGAAAGCTAAAGTTTGAAGTTGAAAACAAATGCATTGATATTATCTTGGCTCGTTACAGACAGGAAATGCATTCTATGACATTGCTTTTTGAAGACAAAGTGCCTATGGTTGTCTGTATGGTCATGTATTGACCCCTACACTTGATAGCACATGTATGAAGTATTTTGTGGACATTTTGGAGTTGGATAAATCTGGTTTGACAGAGTATTAGCTGATCGCAACCTGCAAGCAATGTATTTAACACTTGTACTTAACGTATATGCACTGAACTGTGCCCACATGATCATGTATTGACTCCTACATGTACAAGCAGATGTCTAAGAGATTTTGGAGCATGTATGACATGTATAGATCTTAATTTTGGCCATGAAAGAGCTACTGGTCATTGATAGCCTGCAGATTTTAGACTGCATCTTTGGTTGACTGCAGTAAGGTTGCATGATGCAGAGTTACAACAACTACATGGTCTATGTGTTGAGTGATGTATCTACAGATTATTCCACATGTCTATGGATGGTTTTGAGATGTTTATGGGCTGAAATACCCTGATTATAGTAGATAGTTAATTGTAGAAAACTATCATAAATAGTCAAAGACTGCAGTAGGTCAGTTAGACTTGTTGGCTTGCAAGAATTTAGGCACTGACTAGCCCTTGTTTGTTACAATAGACAAGCGCATTGAGCATGGTTGGAGCTCGCAAGGTGCTACACTGGTTATGTTTGTGTATCTCAGATGCTATGGTAATGCAAATCATGAACTACAAGTCACCAGCAGATGCATGGAACATATTGATTAGGTATTATGGCACAACTACCAATGCCCAGAAGATACAATTAAAGCATAAATTCAACAACATGGAGAGAAAAGGTAGATCTATATAGGATTATGTCACAAAGTTTAAGACTATTGTGGATCAATTGACATCCATTGGCACACACATTGAGGATGAAGACATGGTTGCATTGACATTAAATGGTTTGGGATCTGAATATAAGTCATTTGATACTTCCATCTCTATGCGGGCTGAAATCCCAGATTTCAATGAGCTTGTTGCATTTCTCATTCTTGAAGAGGTTAAACTAGGATTAGCTACTATAGGCTCTAGCAGTTCCAAGAGTAAGGATGTTGTCTTCTATTCGAATCAACACGGCTATGGCAGCCATGGTAGAAGTTATGGTTCTGGTAGAGGAGGCCATCACAATATATCGTATGGTAATAACAACTAGCAGGGTGGTTCAAATGCAAGAGGAGGTGGAAATTTCAGAGGCAAGGGGAGATCTAGCCCTAGAGGCAGAGGCTCCTAGCAGCAGTAGCATCCATCTAACAATCCTAATAAGGATAAGGATTGCCACTACTGTGGAAAGTACGGTCATATTGCCAATGATTGCTGGAAGAAGCAGGGAAATCAAAAGGGCAAGCAGCATGGACATTATGCATCATTCGGTCAAATATATGATGTTTTTGGGAATAGACTGTTTGCCATGACATATGTGAAAGACATGGTTGCTAAGAAGTCTACTAAGGATGTTGTTTGGCATATTGATTTAGGGGCATCGAATCATATGACACCTCATGGTGACTAGTTTATTGACATGGTGCCTGACAGGAATGGCTATGTATGCACATGGAGTGACACATAACATATCATTGAACATTAAAGCAAAGTGCCTTTGGTAATCCATGATGGCAAGAAGAAGAACTTACATGATGTATTACATGTCCCATCAATTACTAAAAATATGTTGTTTGTGGGATAGATGATTGAGAAAATTTTGTAGGCTAGGTTTAATAAGCATGGTTGCTTCATTGAGCAGTTTGGTAATGGTTGCAAATTAATTGCTCGTGGTCATAGGAATAGCAAGATGTTTACTCTTGATGCCACTTTTCCACAGTGGAAATCAACCATGTTTGCCCATGGCTCTCGCACAATTAAAGATTTACAAATATGGCACAAGAGAGTGGGACATGTTAGTCTCCAGTGGCTACAAATGATGCAGAAAAAACAGTTTGTTACAGGTCTACCCAAGTTTACCTACACAGATATTGGTCATGTCTGCGATGCTTGTCAGTTTGGTAAACAATCAAGGTTGCCATTAGTCAAGCATGTAAGAAATAGTACGCAACCATTGTAGTTGGCTCACTTTGATGTGTGGGGGCCAACACATAATGCATCTATGGGAGGCTCTAAGTATTATGTGACATTCATTAATGACTCAACACATAATGCATCTATGGGAGGCTCTAAGTATTATGTGACATTCATTAATGACTTTAGTCGCTATACTTGGGTTTATATACTAAAAATAAAGAATGAGATGTTTGTTGTTTTTAAGCAATTTAAGCAGCAGGTTGAAAAGAAATTTGATTGCTATATCTCTTGTTTGAGATCTCACAGTGGTGGAGAGTATGTGTCAAATGAATTTGATAGTTTTTTGGCTGAAAATGGCATATGTAGGAAACTTACATGCAGCTACACTCCATAGTAGAATAGGGTAGCTGAACGAAAGAACAAGGTCTTAATGGAATTGCTCGTACAATGATGAATGAGAAGAAGATGCCACTCTATTATTGGGCTGAGGCTGTAATGATAATCATGTATATCTTGAACATGACTCCCACTACAGGTATTCATGATATGACACCATTTGAGAAGCTGTATGGCTTTATTGGTTATTCACAGGAGAAGAAGGCATATAAATGCTATGATCCCTCTACTCAGGAGACACTAGTGAGCACAGATGTTATCTTTAATGAGATGGCATCTTGGTATGTGTCACCTATTGTAGTGCCATCAGATATGCCATCTATACATGTTTCTACAGTTGATTTGCAGCAGAGTACTACATTGACAGGCCCTAGTGGTATGATGGTATCTCCATGGATAGGGAGATTGAGGAGCTCTAGCTCACTGTCCATTGACACTACTATGTCAGTGAGGGGGAGATATGATGTGGTGGAAAGCGAAGGGAAAGAGCAAGCTTCTGATGATACATCTTGTGTGATGACACCTACCAAGATGACTTCAGGCTATGACTCAGCTGATAGTCTAGACAGTGAGCTTGGTATTCCGACTGTGTATATGCCTGGCACTAGGTAGAATAGGTTCATTCTGCCTCTCATGAGAGAGGAAAATCGAGTAGTGCACCACAGCTTAGATGCTCGCAAAGAGTCAAGTACCTTGTGGATAGACTGAGTTGTGAAGCATTATGCTTACACATGACAAAAGTGATGACAGAGGTCAAAGAACCTACTACATATGCTGAATCAGTGATGGATAAAAGTTGGTGCATAGCTATGGATGAGGAAATATCTACCTTGGCTAAAAATAGAACATGAGATCTTGTACCATTGCGAGAAGAAAAGAAGACCATTGGTTGCAAATGGGTCTAAAAGATTAAATGCAAGTCGGATGGCAATGTGTAGAGAGGTACAAAGCCAAGCTGGTTGCTAAGGGTTATTCCTAGCAGTATGGGTTAGACTATGAGGAAACATTCAGCCATGTTGCCAAGATAGCAACCATACAAATAGTGATCTCATTGGTTGCTACTAAAGGCTAGAAATTGCAGCAGATGAATGTTAAGAATGTGTTTCTCAATGGTGATTTGGCAAAGGATGTTTACATGGATCACCCTGAAGGGTATGTACACCCTAATTTTGATCACTATATATGCAAGCTAAAAAATGCACTTTATGGGTTGAAGCAGGCTCCGAGAGCCTAGCATGCAAGGATCAGTAGTTACTTGCAAAGTTTGGGATTCACTATTGGCAGGGTTGATCATAGTCTATTTAAGAAAAAGATAGACAAAGGTCTAGTAGTGTTGGTTATCTATGTTGATGATTTGATAATCACAGGTGATGATGACTTAAGGATACATCATGTTATTTAGATGCTGAAATTTGAATTTGATATGAAAGACTTAAGTGAGCTGAAGTATTTCTTGGGTATTGAGGTGATCAAGACTGAAAATTATTTTTTGGCTGATGCAAAAAAACTATGCCATGGAAATGCTAAAGAAATATGGCATGGCTGAATGTAAACCCCTGGATACACCTCTTGATCAAAATGTCAAGTTGGACATTAGCACTGGAGCTAAAATTGATGATGTTATTATATACAGACAGATGGTTGGAAGTTTGATTTACTTGAACCATCACCAAGCCTGACTCGAGTTATGTTGTTGGGCTCATAAGTCAGTTCATGTAGAAACCTAGAAAACCACACTTGGATGCTGTTAGGCTAATTATGAGATATGTAAAGTCCATTATAGATTATGGGCTATTTTATGTGAAAGATAAGCCCTTGACATTGGTTGAATACACGGATGCAGATTGGGCAGGATGCTCATATGATCGCAGGTCTACGAGTGGCTATGCCTTCAGCATTGGAAGTGGAATGATCAACTAGAGCAACAAGAAGCAACCAATGATTGCATTGTCTAGCACTAAGGCAGAGTACAGGGGTGTTGCATTGGCAGCATAATGCTACTCAAGCTTATGGATGATTTGGACATACAAGTGGATGCTCTAGTGACTTTGTTATGCGACAGTCTCAGTAGTGTACTCCTGGCAACGAATCCACTATACCATGCCAAGATTAAACACATTGAGGTACACTACCATTTTATCAGAGAGATGGTTCTTGCATGGAAAATAGATCTTATGCATGTGAAGATTGATGAACATGTTGTAGATATCTTTACCAAGTCTTTGGATAAAGATAAGTTCAGTGTTTTCTGATAGATACTGGGTGTACAAAGGTTGTCTTGAGGTTGACGGGGAGTGTTAAGACTTCAAGCTCTTTTATCTTTAGTATGTTTGTAACTGACACTCTGTCTCTCTGTCATATGTCTAGCTATATCAGCAAGTGTGGGACATTAAATAAGCTAGTGACTTTAAGCTGTGTGTGGATGGTTTGTAGACCTTAGAGTATTGTATTCACTTTAGTCATATGTGTTAGGGAATAATGAAGAAAATGAGATGAGAGCACACATCTCCTCTCTATCACTCCAACGCTTCTCTTTGTCTCTCAACATATATTTGATCGTACTTTCCTTGTGTGCATAAAACTGCACTCTATTTTCTTTATTTTTATTTTTATGAAAGCATACTTAAATATTTCTATGTGTATGAATGTATTCTAATCAAATAACAAGAAACTAAATTAATTTTTGATAAAAAGAAACATAAATTAAAATAATTTGAGAATTTATCTTATTTTATTGGATAAATAAATAAATTATCTTATCTCAAAAAAAATTATATTGTATGCTTTCTATTTATGAAAATAAATTAAAATTATGAACTAATGATTTAATTAAAAAATATACTAGATTATTATTAAGATTTTTTAAAGAATCTTTCAATAATTCTAAATATTAATAAGAATATTTAAATAAAATTTTAATTAAAAACTCTACAAAATCAACATTTCTAGTTATACTTCAAGAATTTTAATTTTTTAAGGTTGGTTTATTTTGAGTTTTATATTTATAAAAAATTTAAAGAAATTTTAATGCTATTTTTTCTATATTTCTAATTTTAAAAGAGGATTATTAAGACAAGCTTCCATGATAAAAATTAATAATAATCATATTTTCTATTATTAAAATAAAAAATATGATTTAAAAATACTTTAATTTCTATCATAACTTTCTAGAAATTTAGACATTATTTCAACTATATTCTCAAATTTGAAAGGTGGAGAATTATAAAAAATAAGATGAGGATTATTTCATTTCTTAAAAAAGATTTCATATGATTGAAATTAACAATAATATAACAAAAATCAAATTTAAAAATATAATAATATACATGAAGTGTGTTAATGATCATATTTTTGGTATCATGGCTATTTAAGGATCCTCCCACATCGATATGCTTGCGAGAGGCCATTCTCGATATAAAGGGAGAGGAAAGAAAGGATTTTTGGGTGGGGGGTCATTACCCGAGCGTGAACTACTGCTAACTTGTTCTTACAAAATTTCATCACCTCTAACTCGTTTACTGTCCACACACACACACACACTCTCTCTCTCTCTCTCTCTCTCTCTCTCTCTCTCTCTCTCTCTCTCTCTCTCTCTCTCTCTCTCTAAAGTAAACTTGTTGCCATTGTGTGTTGAAAATGAGAAGAAGGGCCCTCCTTTAAATAGTTTCTAAGGGAGCGGGGGGCGAGGAGGGTTCCATCTTTTAGTGAGGGTTTAGGAATGAGAAGCTATTATTGTTTTATTAACTAAGGGATTTTTTGTTTTTCTATGGAAGAAATGAATTTTTATTTTATTTAATATAGAAAAATTTACTTTAGCTTTTATTTTATATGAAAAAATGAGAGTTTTTTTTTTCAAAAAAAGAGGGTGAGGGGACTCATTGATTTCAACCTCAAATTCCCAATTCTTTCATGGGCGATGTGAGTTTGGGAAGATAGAGTGGAGTAATATTTTTCTTCGTTGGTCGAGAGGTGTGACTGAGAGTAAATGACATGAATATTAAATCAAGGAGAATGTGTTGTATTGTTATAGATAACATGGGTACTTGAGCTAGGCTAGGTATGACCGTTGGTGCATCCATCCTTTTATGAGCCACATTTGTGAATGAGTTGCACCACATAATATTCTAGAATTTTTTTTTGCCAAAGTATGAATATGTGAGTATATCATACATTTTCAAAGCATATTTTTGCTAGATGTGCCATGTAAGGAGGCTTAAAACAAGTCAAAGAATCTCTCAAAGATCGAGGGTGGCCTAGGACATGATTATGCCCTTCTCATAGGATTTTGTATCTTTGGCATCACATTAGTATGGTTCAAGAGCTTTAACAACCATATAATGGGCTCAACATGCAGAGAATGAAACTGAAATGGCATATGATGAAGAAGATAAAAAATTATTAGTGGCTGACTACTTCAAACACATATTGAAGAGTGTTGAAGAATGTTAGGTACCACAACACACCCAAGGTTCTTTTTTTTATGAAAGGAAAAACTTTTCTTCTCTATGAATATATTAGTATTTGTTTAAAAATTCATTTTTTATTTATTTCAAAAATATCAAAGCATGGAGAAAAAGTAAAGCTAAGCCAACAACCTAAGGTGGTATAATTAAGTGGGGTGGTGGGTTCTAATAAAAGAGTACACTTGTGATCATGAAGGGAGATTACATTTTGAAGGAGTGGACGCTAGTAAGGAGTTATATAGTTTATTATGGAAAAACTTGTCATCTTTATGTGTTAGGTCCTAGTGATGGGCAAGTGATTCTTTGGTACTTTAGTGTGGCAACAAAAAGGGAGGCAATAGTACCTTAGAAAGGGGCCTATTTTTTATATCGCACTGGTTGAGTGAGCAATGAAAAGAGCCGTCGGGTTGCTAGAGCCAGAAGAAGGTGGTTGTAGTACTATAGTTTAGAAAGGAGCACGTTATATTTAGGCCATCCAAAGAGCTAGCATGATAGAAAACATCATCCATAACATGTTAAAAGGAATAATTATATACAATAGCTCATCAACAGATTCATGAAGAGTCAGCATAGGATATCCTCTGCAATGTTGAGATGGCAAGCTCAACAAGTACAGATATTGATGATGGACCAACTGATTAGATGGGTCTACACATCTACAGTTAGCATGTCACTAGTCATTATAATCCTCACATGGCCACTAACTTATTACTTATTATATTCAATTTGTTAGTCAATTACTATACTTAGTTATGCACTTCTTGAATTAGTACGAAACTTTCATTTATATTGTATTTTATCTATACTTTGTGTACATCATTGTGTGAAAAAAGAACAATAAGAAAACATTTTAGCCTCCATCTCTCTTCTTGTGTCCTTGAGTGAGCTTCCTCTTGTGTGTATTGTGTGTGTTCGATGCATTAGCTCAAGCAAGTCGCCCCACCACGTGATTCATGGCATGTAGTCTATGTCTTGATTGTGAGGGTAGCTAACTAGGGGGTGACATTTATGATTGAAGATAGTGGTTAGGTCATATTGCTGAAGGTGGAGGCCACTATCTTCAATCATAGAGATCTACTAATAGCAAAGGTGATATGTTTTGAAAAGGGTAGTGATGTTGATTCCTTGAAGCTCACAAGGTGGTGAACTTGATCAATTGAAGATTAGGAAGCCAAATCTAATTTTGTGTTGTGTTATTCAACTTTCTATTATAGGATTATTGTGAATTGAAAAATAATTTATTTCTCTTGCCTTTGAGGGACTCACTATAAGTATATTGTGAAGATGTTAGTTTGAGAATAACAAGCCATCCCATAAGCTTTGCTTATTTGTTAGCTTGTGTCAATCTAAGGTTGAGCATCAAATATACACACATCATAAGTTTTTGATGATACTATGTTATTATGAAAATATCCTATTTCGGGCAGGTTGTGTTGTTGAATTTGTACTATAGCATTCAATAGTGGATCTTTTGAAAACTAGCTAAACATGACTAGCATAGTTATCGTCACACAAAGGATAATAACTCATAAAGTGTTTCACTCAATAACATCATGGTTTACTCAATTTTCCTCTTAGTTTTGGTGTATATGGTAACTTGATGCAATCTCATTTTTCATTTGTTAAGTTGTAAATGCAAACAAGTACTTGCTCTTTTCCTAGCCTAGATGATTGTATAGTGATTTGTTTTGTTTGTCTTTGAGTGTTAGCTATTGAAAGGACATTAAGAGGCTATTTGGTTCTTGTGTTGGTTTTATTTCGTTGATTAGTGCTTGTGTGTTTTTTAAATTGGCTATGGCAAGAAATATCTAGACTTTGTTGTAAGAGTGTATGCAATTGTTTGTGTTAAACTAAGAGTTGCAAACATCGAAAGAGATGTTGGGCTTGTGCATGCATTAGTGGTGGGGTGGGAGAAGAGAAAACATTCTTAGAGCTATACCCTAGGCTTCTATAGGCATAGATTCATTGTCATGTTTGCTTGTTGCTAGGTTTTTGCTTGATTTTTTCTATCGAATTCAATCGTTAGTCAAGGTCTTTTATTGTAATTGACACCTCAATGATCTTTGACATTAGGTTTTGAGTAGGAATTTCACTATTTCATCACTTGCACATCAATGTTAATAGTTTGGATCTAGTTCTTTGTTTCTTACTTTGTTGATGGTAGAGAGGAGAAAAAATGCATTACATAAATAACACTTCACACTTATTTGAAATAACTGAGCTTAGAACTTCATTTTTCTACCCAAATCATTTATTAAATTTAAGTATAGAATATAGATATAGATATAGCTTTTATCTCTTAATTACTTGATATTTAACCTTAAAATTAAACTAATTTATTTTTGACTACTCTTTTCGCTAGCCTCATTAGTGTTACATTAGCCTCAAAGTTTATTTGCTAGCAAATACAGTGAAAATGCATCATATTCTAATTTTGTGTTAGTGAGATCAACAACCCTAGTAAGGGAAAACTATATCCAAGAGGTGATATAGTTATGATGCCTACAAGGATAATAAGAAACTCAATGGTATCTAAACTAAGTGGTTATGCCATTCAATACCTAATTTAGATCCTTATTTAGTTATATAGAGCTGATATTTGTGGGCTAACATGATTGTTGCTCAATATGTAAGGCTTATTAAATAATTGACTATGATTGCTAAATCTGATTATACATGAGTAGATGACATCATTAACAATAGATGGAATGCTTAACTTGACTTGCAAGTCTACCTAGTAGATTGTTGGATTTCATGATATGTGCTATAAAACCTTTCTTTGTTAGATCATACATGGGGTTGTTACATTATTAACTTGGGACACATGGTTTTCTTAGGTAAATAGGGGTATAGTGATGAGTCATTCTAAGTATATAAATCCCTTTAGAAATATTTTCAATTTGATGTTTGTAATCTAGTTTCAAACCTTTGGAGGTAGTGTTTATGTCTCATGAGAGGATGATAAATATGATCCTTTTGATGACACTTTGTATTGACAAGTAGTCAGATGTGTGATCTATTTGTGCCATATTCATCTTGATGTTGAACATGTCAATAGTCAATTGAGAAAATCCACGGATAGACCCAAATATGCCCAGTATCAGAATATGTGTTGATATCTCACTTATCATGCATACTTTCTTTATGAGATTGAATGACTGGAATGCTACGATACATCCTGCAAGGTTGTCTTATAGTAACAATTATTTTATGATTTTAATTTCATAAATATTTCAACTAAATAAAGACACAACCCATACATGTTTGCTTTATCCAATATTGAGGTTGAGTATAGAGCATATTTTGTAGTTTAACATGGGTGTTTCATGCTTAAATAGCTCCTTGCTAGTATTCTAATGATCAATTGTATCCAAAATATTATGTAGTTATGATAGTTGCAAAAAATCTAATGTTTTATTCTCACAAAAGAATTGAGGTGCAATATCATAACATGAAGAAGCCACTCCATTTTCAGAAATGACTTCATATATGTGCCTACCCAAGGCAATACTGAAGTCTTAAGCGTTAAATTTGTACGATTGATATTATATTTTTTAAGAGATTGATGTTCTACTCCCTATATCCTTCACATCATTAAATGTGCTTGCTTAGCTACACCAATGTATTGTATCGGTTAATGCAATGCATCTCTTCTACTCATTCTAATGTGGACAACTATAAAGCATGATTGTTTTTCACCTTCTTCTTAGAGTGTTGCTTCTTTTCATGTGACCAAACCTCTCTCTCTCTCTCTCTCTCTCTCTCTCTCTCTCTCTCTCTCTCTCTCTCTCTCTCTCTCTCTCTCTCATGTAACATTTGTTTCATAGGACAATTTGGCCTTTTAATTTGGCCTTTTGTAGACATCAATATAACTCTCCCCCTCCTCTGTGTGTCTCCTACATATGTAAGATGTCATGTAGTGTTGAAAGCTCGGCACTCCCAACAATATTCAATCGTGAAGAAAAAGAAGTTCTCTAGGAGAAGATACACATTGGTGGAAAAATAGTGACCTAAACACAATAATTTTTTTTGTTTGCTTGTAGAAAAATTTCACCACACACCTCCTACTTTTTTATGTTTCGATTTCTAAAAGATTCAATTAAAAAACAAAATTTGTGATTGAATTGCAAGAGTACAAAATCGTCACATTTCATGTTCAAAGCATTAACTCTGCCAGATGTAGGTGATGATGTATGTAGGCAACATTCCCACATGATCATGACCACCTACATACTAGAAAGAAAAATATTCATGCATGTTATTCCCAAAGAGAGGGAAATTTCTTATGAGCTTGCCTTCTTCTTTGCATTTGAAGACTAGCAAATTAGGTGGAGATCATCTTGATGAAGGAAACCGAATCATCTTCTCTTGCAATGATGTGAAAGCAATGAAGGTTATAATTTGTTTTGGTACGTCTTAAATTCATTGAAGTGCTACTTCATAATGTGCTTGTACTATGATGATTACAAGACTTTCATGTGCATACAAAAAAGAGTGACTCCAACAACCAAAATTTTCATTAGTTGAATGCTCACCATTGTGGATAGGTCACATCTTGACAAATTGATTAAGGTAAGTAGATTGTAGCATGCAACAAGCTAGCTCACCATACTACATGCCATTCACCATACATTCATTCCAATTTACAAAGGTTGTTTATCTGAAATCATGAATAATCATTCAATGAAGATGGGACCAAGTAAATAGAGACTTAAGACGATACATTGAGATGGATAATGATCAAGGAAACAAGGAGGTCCATGTATATGAACAATGAGCATGTGAAGATGCAATGTTTCTTATTTTTTGAGACCCAGATCATGATTTGATTAAAATGACCTCTTTGTGGAGAAACATATAGAGCTTTGCCCAAATTGAAAGACAATATTAGTTTCTAGTAGATGCAACTATGTGTCAACCTCGTGTGGGCATGAACATGAGTACATGCAACACAAAAGATGTGCATTACCAAGGTCGCTATGAGTTAACATAAATTAATTGCATCCACAAAAAGAGAAATTACCATGCATGTGCGTGAGAGAGAGAGAGACCCGTAAGGCAAGGTGAGGGAGCATGGTGTTTTGCCATAGTGTGTGTGTATGTAGAGCAAGGACGAGAACTTTGAAGTATTGCATGACCAAGAGAGGAGCACAAAACATGAAGGTTCAAGAAAGTGTTGTGGTCCTTTGGCGACATCAAAGGGTGATCCACCATTCCATGGGAACAAGTCACTTCTCCCCCACAAGTGAACGGGGAACTTGGGCTAGAAACCTTCAAGGAGTGGGCTTAGAGACTTCTCGTTTCTCTACTCCAAAGGATTGAAGAAGAAGAACTATGGTCTATTCTGATCTACAGCTGGATTACTGTGGCAAAAAAAAAAGGCAAAGTATGGCCGAATGCCAACTAGTATGAAATCTTATTTGCTAGGCCATGCATTGCCATTCATCAATCCAAGACAACTAATCAAATCGTTGCTACATGGCAAGACATGGGCTCTCAATTCACATGGAAGGGTGGGGACAAAGGTAGAGAAGATGCATAAATAGCCCTAAACATCTGGATAGCACCACCTCCCTATGATGATGGATTCATCCCAACCATGCAAAATGCAGTACAAGGGACTTGGATGCAGGTATGACATTTGGGACTACAACTCAGGTGCCTTCGTGTCTCATGATTAGGCTTTGTAGCAGCTTAGTTTGGGCTGAATTAGAAAGAGGCTACTTGGCTACAAGAGGTGCTAGCTAAAAAGAAAGAAGGTTGGCTCACTTCCACTTGCATGATCAATCAGGCCGTGTGAAGGTATTTGATCAATTCTTGTGGTAAATCTCTATTTGCTACCAAGGATAGGGATGACTTGAGGGATCCAAATGCAAGATGGTTGCTAAAGGACTACGGAATCTTGGCAAAAGGAGGACTCATGAGGTGGCTTTAGGAGTTGGAAAAGGTGGCTCAAGAAGGCGTGGAAGGCTACCCCTTTTGACGAGACAGAGTTAATGCTTTGCTATGGAGAATTATAGCAAACAAGTTGGCCACAAAGGACAAGCTAGCTAAGTTTTGTTGTGTTTCACCGATGTGTGTCTTTATCAAAAGGAAAGAGGAAATAGTCAAAGCACATGTTTTGGGATTGCCATGAGATACAAGCCCTATGGAGGAAGGCCAGGAAGGCGATGGAAGAGATAAAACTGCATCATGTAATTGGGTGGAAGTAGAGGGTACTAGGTGAGTGAGGCAATCCGAATGAGGTTTTTGAAAGAATATGGAATGCCCTTAGAGGAACCATATTGCTTAATGTGTGGAGCCTTAGAAATAATATTATATTTGCTCGAACCAAACAAATGTATCCCCACCACCACCAGGAGCAATTTAGATAGTTTACTGAACTCGGTATAAAACTCGCATTATTTATTTTAGAAAAAAGGTTCACATGGTAGCAGCAGCGAGGGAGGCGCATATAATAAGTATCCTTCCTATTTATTATGAGTATGAGATTCATGGTGCATTAGATACGAAGTCACACCCATCACACGAGAGCACTGCACGGAAGTACCGCGCGTCGTCTTATTCCTACAACAACATTCATTTTACGCCAAGCCAAGCCTCGTGAGGTTGATTTTCAGTTGAAGTCGCCGGGGCCTTGGGAGGGTACCAGCTTGGAGGACGGGGCGAAGCGGCCCGCCCACCGGCCCGTGGCATCCTTCTTGTGGGCGTTCGTGTAGAAGGTGATAATGCCGAAGCGAGTAAGAGGGACGGGGTCGAAGGTATAGAAATGGGTCTCATGGATGAGGCGGTCGTAGTAGCCGGGGCCGGGCAGTATTGTGGAGCTGTGGGGCGGCGGCAGCGGCGTCGCAGCGCCTGTGCCAACACCTTCGCCTTTTGCTTCGAGACCCGTGAAGGTGTGCCTCTTCCCTTTGGAGTCGTCTAAGGTCGGGCCAGTAACCAAGCCCTCGTGGATGCGTGCCTTGCTCAGGTACAGCTTTGCCTTGTCCGCATCCAAAGCACCCGCCGCCGACAGCGTCGCCAACACCTCCTTCACAAGCCCCTCATCCTCCGGAAACGATGCTCGCAGCGCCTTCTCTGTCGCCGCCTCTTCCTCCTTGCTGAGCTTCACGAAGGCAGGCGCCTCCTCCTGCACTGCCGCCATCTGATCTACTCGCTCGCTCTTCACTTATAATAGCTCTGGCCGACGATAGCTAGTACTACGTAGTAGGTCGTAGCTGTGCGAACCACCCCAGCTGCATGCCGCATTTTATACGTCCGCATCCCCGAGGCCCCCTTATAATTCTCCACTAGGTAGTGACAGCTATGGCCGCAATATTAATATTCCCCACTGCAAATCATGAGACAACCAGAACTTATTCGATTCTCTGGTCCTTCTCCGCGTATGCGGGCCTGGAAAGGTCGGCTCGATTTAGCACGCCCGGTCCATGTATAATGTTAACCGATCGAGAGACATACATCCAATATTTCCTAGCTTATCTGGTATCGATACACTGTAACACCTTGTTCAGTTTTCCCTTCTTAAGTCGATCTACCACAAAAAAGGCTCTTTGATTGGCCTACTCACGACTACCGCCTCCTTATATTCTTCATCATCCTGGCAGATGCCTTTTTGCACGAGAAAGAACATATGATTGCCTTTTGTAAGATTCGCCGAACAGATAAGAAACGTATGCTTTCATGATCAAATATCTTCTCCTTGGCGTCCCAATTATCAAATCTTCTTCACCTTTCCACATTTGATAAGGCCACTCACCATCATCCCACACACACGTGTACACATGCACAGACTTGTCACTCTCCATATGTGTTTGTGTGTGTACATGTATATCTCTCAAGCATGCACACTTACAAATGAACCTAATGGACCTTATCATAATAAGTGTGGCGAAATTAGATGAGTAGCGAGTATTGGAAACATATTGAATTTACCAGTCCCATAGGAACATAGAATGTGAACCATATAAAAGTTTAAAAAAAAGCATCTTGTAAAATGAACAAGCATATATCACTTTGGAAGTCATATCAATATGAATAAGGGACAAATACTAATATCCCAAAAATCATAGAGTATAGCGTACACAATACAAGCTGCTAGATTTTTTATACATAGGTCTTTAGAGGGATTGGGATGGGTGCATAAAGTTACAAGTGTAAACATTGTCATAGTGCGATATATCCACCTATGAAAAATCGAAGAAAGCTCAAAAGCATGCCAAGGATGAGTTGTCTATTGATTGGGTATTACTAGGGTAAAAAGGATAGAAGTATTGATGACTTCCATCTTGGAGAGTGGTCTACTGACGTGATAGAATGCGAGTTTCCTTGTGGCTAGTGTATTTTGATGTTCGGGAATATGTGCTACAAAAATAAGTCAATAAACCCTTAGCTTTGTAAGCTAATGCTAATCATAACCTTTTGGAAGCTATTTGTGGATGCCTTTTAACTAAAGAGGAGTCATGCATGCAAGAAAAGATAGCTTTAATGACCAAAGGAGGGAAGAGAGATGATGAGCAAGCTAGGAGATGCATGCATGGAGAAAAAAAGGGGGAAAAAGAGGAATGATGCCAGTCTTTTGCTGTGTGATGGTTGTGGGAAGGGTGATGATACAAACTGTTTTGCATCCTTCTCCCTAAGCAATCATGATAGCCACCTTTTGTATCTTTGCTTAAAGTGATTGCTTGCAGTAGAGCAAGAAAGCAATGCTCCTTTTATAGCATGGGAAGGGAGTTGGGTGCCATCATCGCATGTAGGACTATGAGGTATGCGAGCTGCTCATGATGTTGGGGTGGTGAAGTGCAATCGAATTAGGAGGAAGAATATGACTTGGAAGCCCCTTCAAACTAGTAATCGAGAGTGAAGATCAACGAGTTGGCAATTTAGAGAAGGCACTCCATAGTCGAGTGAATTCACACACAATGAACTTTTAATCATTTCCTACATATGAAATAAAAGGGAATTTCTATGTGTGATTCCCTTTTAGTTTCTCTAACTAGGAAATGTTCTATTTTCCCTATTATTTACTTTCTCTACTTATGTGTATTTTTAACTAGGGAATTGATAGGGAATTCCCTTTTTTTTCTTTTGTAAGTAGGATTCATATGCTTCCCTACACAGGGAAATTTCCTTACATATGAAAGTTTTCCTATATTGAAAATATCATATGTGATTCTAATTTTTCTCTAATTTGAAAATATTGCATTTTTCCTAGTTTGCTGATTTTTACTTATGTGAATTTCTAGGTAGGAAATTATATAGCAAATTTTCAACTAGAAAATTATATAGAGATTATTTTACACAACAAGAGGCTTCACCCCATCAAGCTAGGCATATTGCAACAAAAATGTTCCAACTGTTAGTGCACCTCCAAAGGCATAATCAGAGTTGCTTGACATTTTTCTTATGTTGTATTCTGATCATGGTGTAAATAGAGGGTGGATAATGCTTCAACAAATACAATACTAGTACTAAATTCCAACAATAGCTTGTCACAAAAAACCATGCTTGACTGTTGAAAATCACTTTCAAACTCTAGAGTTTGGTTTAAGTATCATTCACCCTTCCTACAAAACAATAAAAGAAACTATCATTCTTGTCCCATTTCTCATGTTCTAGAGTTGACAATAAGTAATTAATTTTTCTATATGTCCACAATAATAGTCACTAGCTATGTTATCAAAGTAGCTTTATGAGCTTGTTCTTGACCATTAGAAGGGACATATACCATATTAAATGTCCTCATCTTCTTGCTGTAGCTCCTTGCACTCATTGGCATACTTATCAACATTTCAAGATCCATTTCAGAAATGAGCTCAAATTGCCAAATATTATTAAATGCTACCTAGTCTCCAAACATTACACATGAAATTGAGTAAATAGAATAAAAATATGTATGTTAACATATGAAAGCTAAAAAAACTATTGCTACTAGGTTCAATTACCTTCAAAACTGGAAAAGGACCTATGGCCATTAGTAGTACAAGAGTCTTCCTTAGAATTGAAAGCTGCATGTACTTGATAAGTTGCTATTGTCTAGTAATCCATAGTGGTAGTTGCCAAATATGTTATCTAGATTAGATTTAGGAGCTTTCTCTTGACCTTTAGAATCGAAACATGCATGACATCTTGGACGTCTTCATCTTCTTGCTCCAACTGCTTGCACTCATGGGCATACTTCATCAATGTTTCAAGATCCATTTGAGGAGCTCAAAAGGTTGAACCTTATTGAGTAGATGCTACCTAGATCCCACACTTTGCACAGGAAAATGAGTAAACATACTAAACATAAGTATCTTAGCAGGTGCATCCACTCTCTTGATCATTTTAGCCCACCTCTATAATGTAGAAATAGCTTCCTTTCACATCTGTAGCGTCTACTTCTAGATACTTTTTTGGGGATCCTTTTAAAAATATCAGTTTGCTTACTTCTCTCTCTTTGATATCATCAACCCCTCCTAGAAAAATTGAGCATGCCATACAAATATATGGAAGACATTGGATTAAAAAATCACTAATTTTGTGCTACATACCCATCATACATGGCAATTTGCATCACTGATAACCATGTCAACATTCGACTATATCCAAGAACATAGCACTGAACACATCCTCTCCTTTGTATTTTGGAGAATATTTTGTTTAGATTACATGAGAGATTCTATCATGTTGCTTTGTTGGTAAAAGAGATCTTCTTTGTTGTAGCCAACATTGTGCTGCAACGATGGAACTATAAGAAGCATTTGGTCGAAACAACTCTATGCATGAGCCATTGTGCCATGCTTACCATAAACATAAATCAAGGCATTTCAAACAATAACATCACCTCTCCAAAGGTCCTTCAACAATGAAACCATGCACAAAGAGACCGATTGTAAGCACTCACTTTTTTAATGAGACTTTAATCTTCATCTTGGGTGTGGGGCTATTAAGGTTACATATGCCCAAAAGATATCGGTCTCTTAGCAATATTTGCTTCATAATAATTGTTGTAGTTGCCATGCCTAGAAATTCTCAGTAGTATATTCACTTCACAGTAATCAATGTTGTCACCATGACTAGAATCAACTTGCAATTGTAATCCATGTGGTCACCATGCCTAGAATAAACTCCCATATAGAATCAATGGAAAAAGACAATATCTTAGCTCACTCTTGTTAATAATTGAAAATGCTTGGTTCTTGACAGTGACCTTCATGTTGGTGGGCAAGGTTGTTAGGGTTACATATGCCCAAAAAGTATTGGTCTCTCAATAGTATTTGATTAATTGTAATCATTCTAGTCACTGTGCCTATAAATTCTTAGTAGTATTCAATTCACAATAATTAATGTTGTCTCCATGCTTGGAATCAACCTATGAGTATAATCCATCTGGTCGCCATGCATGGAATCAATTCCCAGATAGAATCAATGGATAGAAATAATATCTCAACTCAATCTTGTTGATAATAAAAAATGCACAACTCTTGATGGATAAACATTAGGATGGGACGAGGCCTGAGGAAATTTACATTTGGGCAACTTTCTTAGATAGTCCTAGGCTAACTCAAGTGTCAGAGGAAAGTAGAAACCTACCGAATTTGTTGCATTCACAAGGTTCATGGTCATGGATAGTTGCATTTGTAGTTAGGCATATTTCACACTCAAGTGGACAACGAAAATGGAAAGGGGCATTTTGCTAACATGTCAACTCTTTCTTGCTTCTATAAATATGTTAGTGGACAAAAAACTTGATTGGTTTGACCTTGGCACCTAAATTTAGACAAAAGCAACAAGTGCACAGATCAAGATTTGAACCAATGAGTATGCTAAAATGAGGTGACAACTTCCTCATTACACCAATCACCATTTTCTCATTGCTTGTAAATTTTATGCAGTTATCCATTATGTGTGGAAGGCCCCCGCCAGCCTAAGTAATGATACTTCCTTCACTTGCAAGAGATATGAGGATGTAGGAGAGAGAAGAATCCAATACTTGTAAGAAACAATTGTTTTGAGAACTTGAACTCTACCATGGTTTTTGGAGACTAGCACAATTGCTTCCATACATTGGAGCTATCTAAAGTGAAGAGTAAGATAACCTCTTCTTTCTAAAGTCAATGCCATCCTAAGGGTAGAGACAAACCAATCATCATATAAGAAAGATGCATTGAAAACTATACAACCAATCCTTTAGTGAGCTTTATCTTGACGTTCTCCCTCAAAACTAGGTGCATCTCATTTCTTTTGACAGAATCTTGTCAACTCATTTCACAAGGCATTCAACATAGTGATCAATTGGTGAATAAACTCATCTTCTTCTAGATGTCGGCTCCCAAGCTCTTTCCATACCACTTTAGGTGTTTTTTCTTTTGTGGAATTCTTTCACTATCTAAGAAGTGATTAAGGCCCAACTCATCCTCTTCTCTAATGGTTAAGAATCCCACCATTGTCTTATGTGCCTACCATGAGAAAACCCATCAATTTGAGCTTGTCTACATCATTATCCTTGCCATTAAGACAAGTTTCAAGCTCTAATCCCCTATGAAATTGTCTAGCGTCTTGACCTTCAAGGCCTTAGTACTTACAATATAACCAAATATCTTACCAAGTCACCATCTTACCAAATCTCTCTACTCACATGTTATGTTCCTTGGTGATCAATGTACCCTGCAACTTGCTTTTGATACCCATATTTTTTGAATGAGGTTTTTCTTATGCTTTAGTCTATCCCAAATATATATCTAGAGTCTACCTCATTTTTCTTTTGAATTTGGGGTTTTATCCTCTTCATTGGTTTACTATAGATTCTCTCTAAGTACACACTCTAAGGCTTGTTTCCACTTTTACACAATGACTTCTTAAACTAACGTTTGTTGAGTTTTCCCTTTTAATGAACATTGTGTTTATTTATTTGCACAAAATTCTAAGTGAAAATAAGAGCTTAGAATTGAGTTAGAATCTAGCATCATTGTTGAGAGTGTAGCACATAAACTTTCTTAGAACTTTAGAGATTTCACATATACATAGCCAAAGATCACCAATTCAATATAAAAACACATTAGAATGTGAAGAATACACTACCATAGCTCTAGTGGGCCCTCATATTGGCAAACCTACTATTGGAGGAACATGGGGATATTCGTGCTGCCAATGGTGACTTTTGTTAGTTTGCAACAATGGAAGTATTTATAGGGGGTGTAAGTTAGTTGAGAGGTCATCAAGATGCTACCAAGTCCACAGAGTTCCCCATCACTCTCTTTTGACTCCAGTGGACTTTATAAGATAGGGATGAACTCTTTAATAAATCCTCATAAATGTAATTATTGGGGTCTCTTCAAGTAGATGAGAGAAGACAACCCTATTGGACACAGAGACATACACACACACAAACATGCACATCCAACAAAAATCATAGGATTTTCCTTGTCAATAGAGGAGTGATCCATCAATGATTCCCTAATGATGGATAGGTTTGAAAGAACAAAAACTTATCTATCCTAATACCAAACTCAACTTCCAACATTAGCACCACTACTAGAATGTCACGTAATTGAAATAGGTGATCTCGCTACAATCATCTAGCCTCTATTAACACTCATCTAGCAGTTTGGACTTAATGGAGATGTGGAAGTCAAATCTAAAACAGTAGAGTAATGAAGATGAGGAGAGGAATAGATCCCTTGTAAAGCATACATATTCAAAAAGAATTTTCATTAATGGAAGTGGATAACCCCTTGTAGATGTATAAAAAATAACCATCCTTGCTAGTACTGTCAATCAAATAACAATGCAATTTATGTCAATAACAAAGTGGATAATCTCTTCAAATATAGAATACGAGAAAAATTTTACACACAGCTCCCACTTTCAATATGAATGCTAAAACAATATTTAGTTGCTTAATTGTAAATTAACTCCTCATTTTGAATATGAATACCAAAGATGGTTTAAAGACTTCACCCTCCAAAAAAAGAACATATAAATACAAAAAATGCATGAAATATTTATTCACAAATCACATTCTTGTTGAAAATTTGAGTGTTTACTAAAATTTTAAGAAGACATGAGTTTTCTTAAATAGGCAATAATTAAAATTATCTTATGTGTATTGCATGCCCCCTATTGCAAGAGAAGAAAGGTACACCCTTCTTGTTCCTTAAGTAAAACTTTCTTTTTGACTAAACCACATAAAAAGTAATTATTTTTTAAACTCTCTCTATTTAGATACCACATGCTGATATAGTAGTAGTGAAGCACTTTTGGCTACAGTGCACTAACATGTACAATAAAGAACCATACATGTATTTACTAGCGTATAGTAAGAAAAACAATATGCATTTAATCCTCATTAAAAGTTGATTGTTCCTCCTAGTAATAGTCAAATTATCATGTCACCAAGTTTTTATGTATATTGAACTATGCCAATTTCAACTTAGTAATAGCAAGAAAACAATGTGCCACTAATCCTTGCTGCTGTAAGTTGATTGTCCCTTCCTACTAATAGTTAGAATATCATGTCATCTATCTTTTATATGTATTGAACTACGTCCAATGTTGGTTAACATTTAGTTATAATGTATCATAGGTTTCTTTTGGAGCATGATGCACCATTAAAGCCATGTTTTAAAGGAGTAAGGAGAATAAATCTTCAAACACTACAAGGATACGGAGGCATAGTGATGCCGCTTTCTGAGGAAAAATAACAGCATCACTATTTGCATTGCTATTAGCGAGGATGCTCAGACGAAAAAACGGGAGCCGAAACCCAAGCACATTATTTTGTGCGAACAAACAAAAGAGAGAGCGAACTCCATCTTGCATTTGAGAAGGAGAGGGAGAGAAAGAGAGAAAGAGGGAGAAGGAAAACTTCTCATTGCTGCCGTTGCCGTTCACGAAGAAGAGGAGGAAGTGTACGGAGGGTAAAGAGGAGCCGCCGTCACGAAGGGGAGCCGCCGAATCCATCCTTGGGCCTTAACGGTGAGTGCATTGTTCCTTCTTGCTTTGTTTTTGTTTTTTCTCTTTTTCTTTTACTTTTTTTTGTTAAAAATCATGTGTATTGGGAGAGGGAGAGGAAGAGAGAAATAGAAAGAAGGAATGAGAGAGAGAGGGAGAAAACATTAAACATAATAAGGAAAGAGAGAAAGAGAGGGAGAGGAAGAGGGAGGGAGAGAGAGGGAGGGAGAGAGAGGTTGTTGTTATTGTTGTTGTTGTTTTATTTCTTCTTTTTTTTAAAAATTGTTTGTTGTTGTTGTGGTAGTGGTAGTGGTAGTGGTAGTGGTAGTGGTAGTGGTAGTGGTAGTGGTAGGGGTAGCGCTAGCGCTAGCGCTAGGGGTAGGGGTAGCGCTAGGGGTAGGGGTAGCGCTAGCGCTAGCGCTAGCGGTAGTGGTAGCGGTAGCGGTAGCAGTAGCGGTAGTGGCAGTGGTAGCGGTAGCGGTAGTGGTAGTTGTTGTTTAATTTCTTATTTTCTTGTTTATTTTTTTGTGGTTGTCGTAGTAGTAGTAGTCGTAGTGGTAGCGGTAGCAGTAGCAGCAGCGGTAGTGGTAGTTGTTGTTTAATTTCTTATTTTCTTGTTTGTTGTTGTTGTGGTGGTCATAGTAGTAGTAGTGGTAGTGGTAGTGATAGTAGTAGTTGTTGTTTAATTTCTTCTCTTCTAGTTTGTTATTGTTGTGGTAGTCATAGTTGTGGTCGTAGTCGTGATTGTAGTAGTAGTCCTAGTAGTAGTAGTAATAGTAGTTTTCTTGTTTGTTGTTGTTGTTGTAGTAGTGGTAGTAGTAGTATTTATTTGTTCTTTTCTTATTTGTAGTAGTAGTAGTTGTTGTTGTTGTTATTGTTGTTGTTTTTTTTTCTTCTTTTCTTGTTTAATGTAGTGGTATTGGTAGTGGTAGTGGCATAAAGAGAGAGATGTTTTGTTAAAGGAAATTGATAGTAGAGAGAGAGATATGTTTTGTTAAAGGAAATGAGAGAGGGAGAGGAAGAGAAAAAGGAAGAAGGAATGAGAGAGAGAGGGAATAAACATACAACATAATAAAGAAAGAGAAAAAGAGAGAGGGATGGAAGGAGAGGAGAGAATGAATGGATAAAAAAACAAAGAGAGAGTGGTGGCGAGGTTCGGTAAGGTCCGGTGTAATATCACAAGACGGGAAACACTCCGACATACGTTAATTTGTGGGTGGGTGGAGACTTTACATACGTTAATTTTTGCTGAGTTACAAGAGAAGAAATCCCTTCTCAAACAATTTAAGAAAGAAAAAAAGAATGATAACAAAAATAAATTGTTTGTCGTAACGTAGACAAAATGGAAAATGATGAAGGTCATGATGTTCAAGATCGTGAGGCGTATCCTAATCAGTGTGTCCCATGTCCTTGCTCTCAATGTAAGCTGGCAATTAGCCGAAAACATCGATTGTCTATAGAACATGTACGACGCTTTGACGAGTTTCAATCTGAGATCATTGATTAGGCAATCTTAGATTTTGAGCAAACGGTAAGAAAAGTTTATATCAATCATGCATTGTATTTGCAAGCTAATTGAATACCATATACAAAAAGATTAGGTGTGGCTGGCAAATTTTCTATCCAGGGAGGTGATGTCTCGTCCCAAGGAGGAGTTCACCCTTTGCGGCTAGTTAGAAGATTCTGTGGCCGTGTGATGAATGGAGTGCCTGAGCCAATCCACCACTTAGAAGGTACTACCCAATCTATACCGTCAATACCAGAGAGACATGCAACCTTCGAGACTTACCTACAATCTTGGAGCCTGAGATGGAGGCAATAATCAATGCATTGATGCCCATGGATTTCGAGACTTCTGATCCACTTAATTAGAGAGGAACCATCCATACCATTATATGATGGGTGCCGAGTATTTCACCTGAAGACACTGCTTATATTTCTAAGTGTGCAAGCAAAATACAGGTGGAGAGATGGGAGTGTGACCGAGATGATCAGGTACCTTGTACGTACACTTCGTTGATTTCTTTTCGGCACTATCATTAAAAACATTTGTGCTTTTTCAAGGTGTTTTATGATTTTTTTCAAGTTACTGAAGTATCATATATTACCACTTACAAATACTATGCCTGAGTCTCGTGATGATGCACCATATGTTTTACGAAAGCTTGGCATGGACTACAACAACATCCATGCATGTATCAACGATTGCATGCTGTTTCAGGAGAATACAAGACTATGGAGACATGTCCAAAGTGTGGTGCTCACAGGTATCGACAGGACTTGCAAGGGCAAACCATCCCTCAAAAAGTTATTAGACACTTTTCGCTTATCCCCCGCATAAACCACATGTTTCATATGTCTAGCATGGCGAGCTTAACAACGTGGCATGCGCAGAATAGGTCCACAGATGGAGTTCAACAAATATCATGGATTCACGCGCATGGAGCCACATTGACTCTACCTTCCCAGGCTTTGCCCGAGGGCCAAGGAATCTTCAGCTCGGTCTTGCAATGGATGGCATGAAGCCATTCGATCTACGGTCAACTTCTTACAATGTGTGGCCTATAGTCCTTGTCAACTACAATATCCCTCCATGGCTTTCTATGGACATCTCATCCTTAGCTTACTCGTTCCCAACCGCTACAAAGTCAAAAATATGGATATGTATCTTCGTCCATTAGTCGATGAGCTTAAGATTTTGTGGGAGGAGGGGGTCACCGTGCAAGATATGAGCATGTGCAATGGTCGACTGTCTGCCAATATTTGAGCCATTCTCATGATGCATGACTTTTCGGGATTCAAAGAGTGCTCAGGTAAGTAGGCTTCCGTTCTCATTGATAATATCTATCATAGCTCGTTCAAGTTTGTATTCACTGGATAGAGGTGTTGGGACACGTCTGGTTACCTCATGCTATCATGCATGTCCATTGTGCGAGCCACAGTTAGACTCCCAAAGGTCACGAACCATGAAGAAGATGGTATATCAAGGACACGCCACTTTCTTGCCAGAGGGTCATGAACTCAGGGAAGGTTTTCTTGGATGACCTCCGACACATATGAATGACCAAAGCTGGTACGAGTTGGAAATGGTCCACACAGAGTCACATCCAAACGGAATGCGATGGTTCTCAGTTTTCTACGAGTTGCCATATTGGACCCACTTACAGATCAATCGCTTGTTGGATCTCATGTATATTTTCAAAAATGTGGGCAGCTTGCTATGGAACCACATCACAGGAAAGAGACACACTATAGGGGCACGAATGGATTTGAAGGAGGTAGGCAAGATGGAGGCGCTTTGGCCGCAGTCGAGTGTTGATGGTCACTTGCAGCTACCTCGTGCTCCTTGGGTTTTATCCACTAAAGAAGAGCGCATTGTCAAGCAAATAGTCAAGTCTATCCGCACTCCGACGGGTATGATACGTTCTCTTAGGTCTACATTTTCTAAAGACGACCAATTATCAGGGCTAAAATCCCATGATTGGCATAAGATATGTCAGGTTTGTAATACGAATGGATTGTAAGTGGCCTGCGTATTTTGCTATTCGGAGTGTAGTCGTTGTTCATAATGCTTTCTCATTTGTGGCAGTTTGTACTATCGATCATATCCTCTGATGTATTACTCTAGAAATACGCGTGGCAATTCACAGGTTGTCGACTTTAGTGCAATGTATCTCATAGAAGGATACTAAGACGTCCTCTATTGAATCCGCGAAGCGGGGAGTAGTGGAGATGGTCTGTCTCTTTGAGAAATACCTGCCTACCAGCATGCTCACGATACAAATCCACCTTCTTGTGCATCTTGTAGATGAAGTGTAGATTGCTAGACCTATCCATATACAATGGATGTTCTTCTTGGAGCACTTCATGAAAACCGTGAAAGGCTTTGTGCGACAACAAGCTCGGCCAGAAGGTAGCATGGCTGAAGGTTGGTTGGTGTCTGAGGTACTAGTGCATATTTCACAATGGCTACTAATAGTGGATTCAAACAATAGTATTCTATGGTCCCTGAAGGACGATGATAGACTGATCGGAGATGTGGTGGTTGGAAATGGGGTAGAAAAAAGAAGACATGCTGCAATGGAGGAGAAAGTGAATGGGTTTTGTATGTTGCACCATGCCTTTATGGAGACATGGCTCACTAGGTACTAGCAAGCTAGGAAAGATTGAGAGGAAGCACAATCTGAATTTCGACATAGTATGCACCATCAACCGATTTGATATCCCGAGGGCATGGAGGAGATTCCGCAGTTTATGTCAACGTGATGGTTGTATGGAGCTTTGACCACAGTGTCTTGCAAAGGGGCGGAGGTCTAAACGGAGGAGTGGGAACTCTCGAGGGGATGTAGTCCAAAGGTGACGATGTGTTTAGGGTTAGTATTGTCACGGTGGATTATCGTAGCTTCTCCATGATCCTATTTGATGTGTAGTGGTTCAAAGTGGTACTTGAAGGAGCTGGAGCAACAGTTCGACGAGGTCCATCTAGATTTCTTGAAATAGATTCTTTAAAAAAAAGAACGAATTTGCACGACACGTTTGTGTTGTCGGCCCATTGTGAACATGTGCATGAACTCATGTGTTTTTTAATTGTATTACGACATGGTACATGTCACAATAGTTAAATCTCTCTTGTACGTGATTGTGAACATGTAATTTTCTATCCAAACCCCCGATAACCTCGATGGTGGTATGTTATACCTTCAGCTCCCTGAAGTGTGAGAGTATATGATCAAAGCGATGTTCCGAGCATAGATGAGGACAATATGCAAATAGAGGGGTCGATATTGCAAAGGGTGGAGGCCACGGAAAGCTTGGAGCATGTAGAGGAGCCAACATCGGGTAACAATGATGGAAATACAGGAGTCCAAGAAAGAATGAGGTGGACTCATCCTTTTCTGGTGACATGTCTATCAACCTTTCAGTGTATGCGGAGTTGTGTCAGGAGATTGACATGGGGCCATAGGGTACTTTATACTTGGAGCATCCACCTACTCAATTTGTTGACGAATCGCTTATAAGGGTGCATAAGATATGCATTTTAAGTTAGATCATTTTTTTAAGATTTATATTACCGTGCATCAGATTATTTATATTGATTATGCTAACATATTTTTTTTAATGTGCAGGTGACCTTTATGGATATTTAAATCATTAGGATGAGTCGAGGGATGAGCGATGAGGAGCTACACGAGATCTTTACGCGTATGTCTCTAGATTAGATGGCGAGATTCAGAGACATAGCGGACTAGGAGCTGTCTCAGACACCATCAGGCTGCTCTATTAGATCTACTTCAATGCGATGTAATGCTTCAATTTCTAGCAGACGAGATCGACACTCCAGGCTTGGGCCAGACGGAGGGAGTGGTTCAGGGGGATGCTGTAGAGATCCGGATGTAGTGAGCCCGTGGTCGGCTCGAGATACAGGTGCTACTTCTCGCTCTCGTGGCAGTTTGAGAGACCGTGGCTCAGGTGGTTGCTGTGGAGGTATGAACGCGGTGTCTCCATCTCTTCGTTCTGCTGGAGTTGCGTCACCTCCGGGATTTGTCACACCTGTGGGGACATCTACTCCACTTACTCTCGCTTTTTCTCAGCCATCCATAGGTGGCACACCTGTGGGGACATCTATTCCACTTACTCTGGCTTTTTCTCAGCCATCCATAGGTGGCACACCTGTGGGGACATCTACTCCACTTACTCCCGGCTTTTGCTCAGTCATCCAAAGGTGGCACCTCTATGGGTGCTACTCCAATAGATAATACCCTGGTAGGTACACCAGATATACAGGGGTCTCTTGGATATGCCCAAGAGTGAGGTCGCAGGTGGGAGAGGACCCATCTTAGGCATACCCTACAGGGGTATGCCTACCTTGTAGATGATAGATCAGGAGCCATCATCATGAATGATGAAGGGAGGAGGGTGATGGCTCGCATGAGAGAGTTGTGCCAACAAGTTTTTTGGCACAATGTCTTGGATCATTGGAAGAACATACCGGAGGGGAGCAAGAACTACATAGTAGCATCCTTGCATGAGGAGTTTCCAGTACCAACTACAGCAGATAGGTTTTCTACAGGCTAGATGATGGAGTGCATGCATGCATATATGTCACACAGATGATCCTCGAGGGATTCACTATAATATATTCTCTATATAACATGCGTTCATGGCCTATTCATAAATATCCTAATCTGTGAATTTTTCTTGAATAAATTACAACCCTTTTCTATTGAATCTGTAAGTTACCCCTTTATATGACACCCTTCTATATGTAAAAAAAATGTATAAAAATGGTGTTTTAAAAACTCCTTATTTTGAACTCACGTTATATATACATGCTAAACAAAATTCATGCTAAACAAGCAAACTTTTACTTGAATTTATGCAGTTGACAACGATAATTGCCTAGAGTTATGCATCGTAAGAATCATTTCATGCCTTGCACTTTTCTAAGGATTCCTAGCACTTTCCATGATGATTCATTGCGAAGAAGATATGGCTTAATAATGCGATATGCAGTTTATACTTCCATGTTTAAACGAGGTACACTATTTTAACTCCGTTCTATAACAATGGACATTAATCTAATTTTAATTCATTGCACTTTCTAAATCATTTAAGATAAAAAATGCATCCTATTTCCAATAATTATCATTTGCACGATTGAATTATAACAATACCAAATAAAAATGAGGAAGGAAAACCTGGACTTGGGGTGAGATGTCCACATGGATGGTAGGAGACGACCCTCCTGCGGCGGCGGCTGCGGCTTGGGCTTTCTTAGGAGGCATCACGAATGCAGTCTTTCGGTCATGGATGCAGCTTTACAACTCCTTTTTGAAATTCCATCGTGGCTCCCTTTTTCGATAACTTGCACCGTCCGTCGAAAGCGGTTTTAGAAGGCTTCCTCCTTGAAGTAGGGATTTCGAAAAGGGGGTGTTTCAAAATCTTTCGCGAATAAGGCCCATTAAAGCCATGGGAAAGGTTTAATGGTCTTATAAAGATTCACACGAACGGGAAATAAAAGGCGTAGAAACCCTTACGAGGGCTTTTGTAGAAGGGGTCGCAAAAAAAACCTTAACAACCTCTTTCTTATACGTGTGGGGGAAAAAAAACAAGGTATGAAAAGGGCTAAAAAAGTATTTTTTGCATGGGGGAAAGAAAAAAACTAAGAGGGCCCTTAGGGGGATTTGAGATACGGGGGAAGCAAAAAGGCTTTTAAGGTAAAAACTTTTGAGGGGTGAGAAAGGGCCTAAGGGGTCCAAGGGGGAAATTTGAGGGGGGAAGGAAAAAGGGCTAAGGGGGGGCCCCTTAGGGGGGAAATTCCAAGGGGGAAAAGAGTCCCTAAGGGAGCCCTTAGGGAGGAATTTGTTTTTAAGGGGGAAAAAAGTAGCCTTTAAAGGCTATAGGAAAGGGGCCTAAGGCCCTTGGGGGAAAAATTGGAGGGAGGGGGTAGTCCCAAAGGCCATAGGAAGGAGGGCTCACAAGGCCACATGGGGGTGTTTGGAGGCCGTCAGATGGCGGTGAAGACCAGGCGGTTGGGCGCGGCAGCTGGACGGCAGCGCCCTCCTAGCAACGACTTGCAGCGCCTCCTCTCCACTCCTCCTCTCCCTCTCACAGCGGAGGCAACGCGTTGATGTCCTTTCTCTTCCTCACAATACTCATAGGGTCTTGGCTCCTTTTGCCCCTCCAAGGCTACCATAGCCACTAGCTTTATAGGGAGAGGGAGGGGTTCCTCCCTCCCCATGCGTCGAGGCGCATGATCCAAGGCCTTAGGCAAGCTCCAGCAAAGGAGCTTGCCTACCATACTATTCCCCTCTTCCTCCAGATCGACAGTCGATTGGAGGAGAGGGGAAATAATTTAAAAATTTTACTTTTATCAAAAGAATTATCCAATTCCATTATCCTCTATTGAGGTAGTTCACGCATGCTTGCGCCTTCGAGATATTACATTCTCTCCCCCTTGGAGGAATCGAGATGTCCTCATCTTGAGATAAACTGGGGATATTTATGGTTGAGAGTGCCTTCATCTATCGAAGTGGCATCCTCTTTGGGATAATCTTTCCACTGCACGAGGCATTCTCTCAAGGTTCTCGATCTCAATTGTCTCTCCCTAACATCTAAGATCCTGTCAGGCCTTAGTTCAAGGACTCCTTGACTAGGCATTACAACTTGTTGGTCATCAAGTACATGGTTAGGATTAGGTACATACTTCTTCAATAGACTAATATGGAATACATTGTGAATCTTTAGGTTCTCAGGGAGTTACAGTTTGCACTTGAGGATCTTGTACGTCCACAATACCTTGGACTTAGCTGCTTGCAATCTCCTAAGAATAGGGAACTCTTCTTAGGGCGTATGCAAATGAAGACCATGTCTCCTTCTTCGAAGACTCTATCTTGACGTTTCAAATCCGCCTATGCCTTCTGTCTATCATTGGCAGCTTGGATGTCCTGTCTTATTGACTTTATTTGGTCATCCATCTCTTCCAACATCTGCCTTGAAGCTTCAACCCTTAAGGTTGGATCTGAGAAGTTTAGGGGACTTCGACAGTCATGACCATACAATGCTTGGAAAGGGGTCATCTGAATGCTTTGTTGGTAAGAAGCATAGCAGACAAATTCAACCAAAGGTAAGTATTGAATCCACCTTTTTGGCTCACAACAACAGTATGCCCTAAGCATATCCTCGATGATTTGATTGAGTCGCTCTGTCTGGCCATCCGTTTGGGGATGGTAAACTGTGCTAAAACAGAGTTGAGTTCCAATGGCTTCAAAGATGGCTCTCCAGAAGTGTGATGTGAAGAGAGAATCACGATCACTAACGATTCTTCTTGGTAGCCCATCTAGCTTGAATATTTCCTTGATAAACAATCTTGCAATGTCCGAGGCTTTATAGTTTGTCTTCACTGGAATAAGGTGTGAAACCTTAGTTAGCATGTCAACCACAACCATGATGGAGTTGTTGTTGAGATATCGAGCTCCACTCGTGATACGCCAGGGTGACCGTTGTGTATTTATGTTACCGACTTGTCAGTTGCAGACGCGGTTGGTACACCGCCCATGAATAATAGCTACATGATAGCTATCCTTATCTACTCTAGTTTGTGGCTCAGTTAGTATGCCACCTTAGTTAGTTGAGTTTGGTTTGAGACCCATATATAGGGTTCTTCTATTTCTTTATACTTGAGCTCTTTTGGCTTACACAACTAAGAAGAGGAAAACTGTTTTCAGCCTCCACCCTTGTGTGTATTCCCCCATTGTGCAAGCAAGAAAGCTTCAAGTGAGACTCCTTCCTTCTCTCCCACAATCTTGACATGGTATCAGAGCCTTGTTCGTGGTAAGGAGCTCAAGAAAGCAAGCCAAGCTCGCGGTATTCTGGTAAGAGGAGCAGTGTTGCTTTCATTTTTTGTTTTGGGAGCAGATCTCTGCAGGTAGCACAGCCGGAAAGTGCATGAGTGCATTGTCTCAGGTTGAGACACCCTTCGCGATGAAGCAAGAGGGCAGTATATGCTGCGGCTACGGGCTTTAGCCCTCAGCGACCTTGTTTTTTTGATTTGAGGCCATTTCGGGGTCTGTTTTGGAGGCGGAAGTTTTCTGCACGCACTCAAGAAAAGGCCTAGTTTTATGCTGTGCATCCACTGTTCTACAGGTCGGTGAAAAGTTACTGTAGAAATTGCATCGTATGCTTGTGCGCAGAGACATTGGGAGTTTCAGTCTTGCAGATTTGCCTTTGTGAGGCTGAAGCTGTGTTCTTTGCAGTGACAGAATTTTTTGCAGTGTTCTGTAATGGCATCTGATTCTCTCTCACAGATTGTCACTGAAAAGCTTGACAAGAACAACTTCCAAGCATGGAAGTTTAGAATGACGAATTTCCTTATGGGAAAAGGATATTGGGAATTTGTTGCAGGAAATGAAGAAGAACCAGTTCTTCCTGATGTTCCCAATCAACAGCAAATGCAGGCATTTAAAGCATGGCATGAGAGAGCTAGGAAAGTTATGTACTGGCTGTCTATCAGTATTTTAGACTCTATGATTGTGCATATTCAAGATGCAAGTATGCCAAAGGAGGCATGGGATACTTTGTCAAAAATGTATAGCACAAATACGCAAGCCAGGAAAATGCAGCTCAAGCAAGAGTTGCATAATGTGCAAAGAGAAAATATGAGCATCAATGACTACCACATGAAGGTGAAGAAGATTGCAGATGCACTTGCTTCCATTGGGTCGCCAGTGGAAGATGATGATTTAGTTTCTGTGACCTTGAATGGTCTAGGAAAGGATTATGCACAGTTCCAAACATCCATTTTCGTCCGTGAAAGATTTTCTGATTTTGAGGAGTTGATTGCTCTTCTAATTTCTGAGGAGCAGAGAAATGGTGGTGCATCTTCTTCACGAGGAACTTCAAAAGAAGCTGTCTTCTACTCAAATGCTGGAAGAGGTAGAGGCAGAGGTAGAGGAGGCCGATATGGAGGCCGTGGTAGAAATCAGAATATGCAGCAAACTCAAGAAAACCAGTCCTATGGAGGAGGACGTGGTAACTCTATAGGCAGGGGGAGCCAAAGAGGTCGTGGTGGATGGCAAAGAGGCCAAAATGCAAACAGTAATGTTGAATGCTACTACTGTGGTAAAATGGGTCATATGGATAAAGACTGCTATAAAAAGCAGAATGACATCATGAATGGAAAACTGCAACAAGGGAATTATGCATCTTCTAGTAGACAAGGTGATGACAGAAATGAGCACTTGTTTATGATGCAGTACATGAACAATTCTGTGACAAGTGTAGAAGAAAGCAATGATGTATGGTATGTTGACTCAGGTGCATCAAACCACATGACATGTCATGCAGAATGGATGGAGGATGCAAGAAAAATGGAAAAACCAGGATTTGTGGAGACTGGTGATGATACTGCACATCCTATTGTGCAGATTGGAAAATTTTCTTTATCTATGCAGGATGGGAAAAAGAAATATCTATCCGATGTATTTCATGTCCTGAATATCACCAAAAATCTGATTTCTGTTGGTCAAATGGTTGAGCAGGGCTTGCAGGTCAGATTTAATCCTCATGGATGCTTTGTTGAGGATATGAAAAATAAAGGTCGCTTGATAGCAAAAGGAAAGAAGAAGGACAGAGTGTTTACATTGGATGCAGACATGTCTGAATTGAGTGCAGCAATGTTTGCACATGGGACCGGTGTAGTTGCAGATATTGATATCTGGCATAAATGCATTGGTCATGTTAATGTACAGCGACTTAAATCAATGCAGGCCCAAAATATTGTTGCAGGTTTGCCTAAATTCAAGGTTGCAGAAATGCATAAGGTATGTGAAGCCTGTCAGTTTGGAAAACAGACAAGGAAACCATTTCCTAGACATGTTCAAGAGAGTGAGAAGCCATTGGAATTAATCCACTCTGATGTGTGGACTACTAAAGCTGCATCTCTTGGAGGCTGTTATTATTTTGTCACTTTTATTGATGACTATAGCAGAAAAGTTTGGGTGTATTTTATGAAAAAGAAAGTGAAGTTTTTGGGCATTTCAAAACCCTTAAAGCTATGGTTGAAAAAGAAACAGGCCTGCAAATAAAATGCCTAAGGTCAGATGGAGCGGGAGAGTATCTCTCAAATGAGCTTGCAAGGTTCCTGCAGGAGCATGGCATAAAGCAGCAATATTCATGCAGTCATACCCCACAACAAAATGGAATTGCAGAAAGGAAAAACAGGCATATTGGGGAAGTATCTTGTGCCATGCTCAATGAAAAAGACTTGCCAGATTTTTATTGGGCTGAAGCAGTTGCTACAGCAGTCTACATAATGAACAGGACTCCCACTGCAGCAATACATGGAATAACTCCAGAGGAGAGGTATACTGGTAGGAAACCAGATATTTCTCATTTGAAAATTTTTGGTTGCATTGCCTATGTACATGTGCCAGATGAGTTGAGATCCAAGTTGGATCCAAAAGCTGAGAAGTGCATCTTTATTGGTTACTCTCTGCAGGCAAAAAGGGTATAGATGCTATAACCCTTCTACTCGTAAGTTTACAGTAAGCAGAGATGTTGTTTTTGATGAGATGAGTAGCTGGTATAAACCAGTAAATGTGATTGATGATGTAGATGCACAAAATGGTAATGATGCACAGAATTCACAGCAGCAGTCACAAAATATTAGTGGACCTGGAGCGTCCTCTAGCAGTGGTTCACATTCTTCGCCATGGACAGGAAGATTGAGATCAGGAGAATCTTCTCAAAGCAATGCAGATAGTGGTATGTAGGTATCACGAAAAGGAAAAGAGAAGGTTGATCAGCCCATGTTTGATGTGAATGCAGGTCACTCTTATGTGGATGGTGAATCCAGTGGCTCAGAACAGAGCATTGATGATGAGTTGGGTATTCCTTCTATTGTTACACCTGGAGTAAGGAAGACCAGGGATGTTTTGAGAGCACCTGGGAGTGAACCTATTTTGCGCAGGTCTACGAGAGCTAGGTATCCTGTGCATAGGCTGAAATATGATGGATTTACAGCCATTTACTATGCATATATGGTTAGAGTGATACAGGAACCAGAACCCACTTCTTTTGAGGAAGCCATGGGAAAAGAAAAATGGGAGAAAGCCATGGATGAAGAAATGGATGCCTTGGAAGAAAATGCTATATGGGAATTGGTACCTTTGCCTAAAGGTAAAAATGCAATTGGCTGTAAGTGGGTTTATAAGGTGAAGCACAAAGCAGATGGTTCTGTGAACAGATACAAGGCAAGATTAGTAGTCAAGGGGTATGCACAAACATATGGCATTGACTATGAAGAAACATTCAGTCCGGTTGCAAGGATGGCAACCGTAAGAGTAGTCATTGCTATGGCTGCATCAAAGGGATGGTCTTTACATTAGATGGATGTAAAGAATGCCTTCTTGCATGGTGATTTGCAAGAAGAGGTCTATATGGAGCAGTCACCAGGTTATGTGCATGCTGTTCATCCTGAGTTTGTTTGCAGGTTGAAGAAAGCCTTGTATGGCTTGAAGCAAGCACCTAGAGCATGGTCTGACAAGATAGGACATTATCTTGTCACTATTGGCTTTCAGATTTCCAAGGCAGATTTCTCACTTTATGTGAGAAAAACAGAGAAATGTATTATGCTACTTGTCATTTATGTTGATGATTTGATTATGACAGCTGACAGTGATGAAGATATCCTTCATGTGAAAATGCTATTGAAGCAGAAGTTTGAGATGAAGGATTTGGGAGAGCTGCGTTATTTCTTGGGCATTGAGGTGATTAGATCACCAAGTGGGATACAGCTCTTGCAGAGGCAGTATGGATTGGACATGCTGTCCAAATATGGGATGACAGGCTGTAAGCCTATTTCAGTTCCTTTGGAGCAGAATGTGAAGCTGAGCACATATGCAGGTGAGCTTCTAGAAGACCCTACTATGTACAGACGCATAGTAGAAAGTTTGATTTATATGACTATTACCAGGCCAGATTTGAGCTATGCTGTTGGATTGGTAAGTCAGTTTATGCAAGCTCCAAGGAAACCACATTTGGATGCGGCTAGATGCATACTCAGGTATGTGAAGTCCACATTGCAGTATGGACTATTTTATGAGACTGGGGTTTAGATACAGTTGCATGGATACACTGATGCTGATTGGGCTGGTAGTATTTCTGATAGACGATCTACCAGTGGATATGTGTTCTCTTTTGGGAGTGCTGCAGTCACTTGGAGCAGCAAGAAACAGCCTACAGTTGCCTTGTCGAGCACAGAGGCTGAGTACAGGGGTGCAGCAATGGCTGCATGTGAGGTATTGGTTGCATAAGCTACTTTATGATATGCATCACTCTATAGATGGGCCAGTTGTCATTTAGTGTGACAACATGAGTAGTATACACTTGGCAAATAACCCAGTCTATCATGCTAGAACAAAGCACATTGAGGTGCATTATCACTATGTGCGAGAGAGGGTTTTACTAGGTCTTATTGATCTAGTTTATGTCAGCATAGAGGATCAGGTAGCTGACATATTCATGAAGGCATTGGGCGCAGAGAAGCTGCGCAAGTTCAGAGACCTGCTTGGTGTGCAGGAATTCAGATTGAGCTCGAGGGGGAGTGTTGAGATATCGAGCTCCACTCGTGATACGCCAGGGTGACTGTTGTGTATTTATGTTACCGACTTGTCAGTTGCAGACGCGGTTGGTACACCGCCCATGAATAATAGCTATCCTTATCTACTCTAGTTTGTGGCTCAGTTAGTATGCCACCTTAGTTAGTTGAGTTTGGTTTGAGACCCATATATAGGGTTCTTCTATTTCTTTGTACTTGAGCTCTTTTGGCTTACACAATAAGAAGAGGAAAACTGTTTTCAGCCTCCACCCTTGTGTGTATTCCCCCATTGTGCAAGCAAGAAAGCTTCAAGTGAGACTCCTTCCTTCTCTCCCACAATCTTGACAGTTGTATCCTCCCTGAACTTGGGGTAGGCCAACAACAAAGTCCATACTGATGAATTCCCATTTCATTTGGGGGATGTCAAGCGGTTGTAGCTTCCTTGGCATCTTGACATGTTTGGCTTTGATACGTTGACAAGATAAACACTTGGTGACATACTTGAGAACGTCACCTTTGAGCCTCTCCCAATGGTAGCTCTTCCTAACTGCATTGAGAGTCTTGGCATAGCCAAGATGTCGTGCGAAAGGGGAATCATGAGCTTCCCACAAAATCTTTTGCTTAAGTGACTGGCTTGCTGGTATACACAGCCTTGTTCTATAGTAGACAAGCCCACTATTAATAGAGAATTCATGATACTTAGCCTACAGCTTTTGGTTCTGATCTTTGATAGAGATCTCCCTTAGTATTGTCTGGTAGGCCGGATCATGGCATGCATCCTCTCTAGCTAACTCAAGTATTGGGTTGTTTGGCATAGATACTTTTGTAGCTAGAGATCTAGCTGTTAATTGATTCTGCAAGATTAGGGAATTAAGGAAGGACTTGGGATTGAGTGCATCGACAACTACATTCTCTTTTCCTGGTCGGTACTTGATTTCAAAGTCATACTCCTCCAGTACTTCAATCCACCGATGTTGCCTCATGTTGAGCTCGTTCTGGGTAAAGATCCACTTGAGACTCTTATGATCAGTTACTAGAGTAAACTTGTTACCCAACAAGTAGTGTCTCCAAAGCTTCAGAGCATGGATGACAGCTAACAATTCCAGATCATGGGTAGCATAATTCTTCTCATGATTCTTCAGTTTCCTTGAAGAGTAAGCTACCGGGTGACCTTCTTGCATGAGCACACATCCCAAGGCAAGTGTGCTGGCATTAGTTACTATCTCAAACTCCTTATTGAGGTCTAGAAGTTTTAGGATAGGTGCTGATACAAAACTTTGCTTCAATCTGTCGAAGCTATTTTGTTTGGGAGTTGACCATGCAATGGCTGTTTGCTTCTTCAGTAAGTCTGTCAAAGGTGCTGCAATCAAAGCATAATTTTTTATGAAGACCCTATACCATCCTGTCAATCCAAGAAAGATGTGTATTTCTTTAACAGATATTGGTATTGGCCATTCTAGCACAACTCTGACCTTGACTGGGTCCACTGAGATTCCTTCTGCTGATACG
The DNA here is from genome assembly GCF_053477565.2 of Lygodium microphyllum. Classification (NCBI taxonomy): domain Eukaryota; kingdom Viridiplantae; phylum Streptophyta; class Polypodiopsida; order Schizaeales; family Lygodiaceae; genus Lygodium; species Lygodium microphyllum. The sequence goes on from NC_141153.1 coordinate 60,403,074, forward strand.
ATGAAACCCAGATATTCAATCTGACGTTTGAAGAATGCACACTTCTTCATCTTAGCATACAGCTTATGCGCCCTCATTGTCTCAAGGACAATCCGAAGTTGGGGTTCATGATCTTGTTCCTGTTTAGAATAGACTAAAGTGTCGTCGAAGAAGATGAGCACAAAGTCATCAAGATATGGCCTAAAGATATCCTGCATTAACCTGTTGAAAGTGGCAGGTGCATTCGTAAGCCCGAATGACATAACTAGGAACTCAAAGTGTCCATATCTTGTATTGAAGGCCGTCTTGGGGACATCTTCTTCCTTGATCCTTATCTGATAGTAACCTGACCTGAGATCAATCTTGGAGAAGATCTTTGCCCCTTGAAGATGATCAAGAAGCTCATCTATTCTAGGAATAGGGTACTTATTCTTGAGCGTTGATTGATTTAGTCCTCTATAATCAATACATAGTCGAAGTGTTCCATCTTTCTTTTTCTGGAACAGTACTGGAGCTCCCCATGGTGAACTGCTAGGACGGATGTAGCCGTGTTCTAGCAGTTGCTTGACTTGTTCCTTCAGCTCAATTGCTTCTGGTATAGACATTCTATAAGGTCTTTTTGCAATCGGCATAGCTCCTGGTACTATCTTAATCTCATGATCCACTTCTCTTTGAGGCGGGAGTTCTGTCAACTCTTCAGGGAATACGTCCGCATATTCCTTTAGCCAAGAAGGTCCTTCACTAGACTCTTGCGTCTAATCTAACTTGTTGAGCTTAATTAAGTAGACATGTAATCCTTTTCTGACTCCTTTTATGATCCGAGATGCTTTGGCCAATTGGATTTTTGGCACTCCAGCCTCACCTTGAGTTGTGACTAATTCCCTTTCAGAGTTTCAAAAGGAAACTTGGCCCTTTCCACAATGAATGTGGGCGTCATTAGGCTTAAGCCAATCCATTCCAAGTAGGCACTCATGGATACCTAAATTCATGACTTTGAATTTGACCGAAGTCATCTTTTGTCCCAGAAAGAATTCCACCTTAGCAGTTTGCCTGGTACAAGTAACCTCACGACCATTTGCCAATTCCACAAGCAAGGCAGGTGCTTCTACTGTGGCTATTCCTAATCTTTTTGCACAAGCTGGTAAGATAAAGGAATGTGTACTGCCACAATCAATCAAGGTCTTGAAACTTTTACCTTGATAGTTCGACGGTGTCTGAATCACCGAGAACTGGCGATTCAAGCCTTTTTTGTATAGAGCGGCATGGACTGTCGCCCTTTCAAACTCTGCTTCCATGGTCAGATCTTCTTCTTCTTTGCACATTTACATGTTGGCAACGTAGGCGTTTCTTCCTCTGCCTCGCATAGCGGCTCCTTGACCATGGCCCGTTCCTTGGAAAGGTGCTTCGCGATGTCCTCCACCAAGCTTGGGACATTGCCTCTTGAAATGCCCGGGCTCGTTGCAGTGGAAACAACGGAGGTTTCGGCCATTGTTTTGAGTAGGAAAAAAGTTGTTGACGTTATTAGCCCTTGCTTTCTTTCTTTGTCCCTGATTATGACCTTGAACTCTCTTCATTTGAGGTCTGAATGCTCCTCTGTTTGGGTCATTATAAGACCAAGTTTTGTTACCCCTTGGTCTAGACTGCACCTCTTGAATTATAGGTGCAACTTGAATGAGTGTGTCCTGAAGATCTGATGGACGCATAGATTCGAGACGGGTATTTACTGGGGGATTTAAACCAGCACAAAATTTGGACACCTGCTGTGTCATGTCCATTTGCGGCGCATACTTTAAAAGTGAGACGAATTTAGAGTAGTATGCATCAAGAGTGAGCCCCAGCTGTTTTAGCTTGTAGAACTCATTCATTTTCTGCGTGCGATATGCAGGTGGTAAGTATCTTCCTTGCACGGCTTTCTTCAGCTTCTCCCAGGTAATGGATCCCTCCGCAATCCCTTGATACCTACACCATTGCTTCCACCAAAGCCTAGCTTTGTCGGTGCGCTTTAGCTTGGTGAGCATAGCCTGATTGGTGGGTGCAGTACCGGCTGCTTCAAAGTAATCCTCCATGGATTTAATCCAAATTTCAACATCTGCTTGGACGGACCTGCCTCTCCCGTTGTCGAAGGGTTTCGAAAGCAATGTCGCGACTTCAGAAGTCCTTGATAAATTTCAGGATAGAAGATCAAGCAAGTGAATGAAGTCAAATCTGTTATGACTGCAATTACTTCCTGTCGAAGCAAACTGCTCTTTCAACTTTCCCACCAACTCCGCTTTGACTGACTCCAGTGTCAAATCTGTTATGCCTTTGATTATGTCATCAAGAGAGGCACCGATGGAGCGGATGGTTTTGGAGCAGAAGGTGCAGGCATCGATCGTGGAACAGGAGGAATAGGTGGAGTGGAAACAGTAGGCACTAGCATAGGCCAAGAAACTGGCTGAGGAGGAGAAGAAATAACAGGGATAGAAGCAGGCATAGGAGCAGATGATGGTGTAGGTGTCATGGAACCATTCTGTAGGCGAGTCTTCCATATCCTCCTCTTGGTCAAAGTCGAGACTGCATCGTGGGCATCCTGCCAATCCGTTTTAAGACCCATAGGCTTCGTGCGATCCTCAAGAAGCTCACCCAACTCTTCTTGAAGAGCAGGATCTTCAGCTTGCAAGAAAAGCTCAAATTTTTCAACATCCAATGCTCTTTGTTCAATGGCATCAAGCTGACTATACCTCTCTTCGAATTCTCGAATCAACTCTGAAGCAGCTAGACCTTTGTTTGGCATGTAGACCCACTCTTGGAATGACCGCCGAGTAGCCATATCAAAGTCCTCAAGGAAATATTCTTCTTTCAAGGCCTTCTTAAAATCTTGCCAAAGTGTATTTTGAATAAAAAGATCAGTCACTTTTGCCCTCAAAGCGGGTTGACAAGACGAAGGAAATACTTGCTCATAAGTCCAGCTGGAACTCCAAAAAACCCCATCTTGATTTCATGTCTTCAAATATGCTGAAACATTACGGCCATCAAATAGCTTCTTCTCATTCTCAACTGCTTCAATAGCTTTAGTCGCGCTGTTTGCATTCTCTTGCTCCGAATAGAGTTGCCTTTGCTGAGACAACTGCTGTTGATGCAATTGTTGCTGCTGCTGCATATACAATTGTGTCTGCTGATTTTGGAGCTGCATATACATGGACATATTCTGCAAAATCTGCTTTAGATCCTCTGTTGAAGTACTTGACACAGCAGTCATTGATGGAGCTGAAGTAGAGGACGCAGATGGAATTGTAGAAGAGGCTGAAATAGAGGCTGAAGTATCTCCCATCCTGAAATTTCTGTGACGCTTTCACGTCGGGTTCACCAAAGATGTCGAAGGGTTTCGAAAGCAATGTCACGACTTCAGAAGTCCTTGATAAATTTCAGGATAGAAGATCAAGCAAGTGAATGAAGTCAAATCTGTTATGACTGCAATTACTTCCTGTGATGTTGATCAGTTGGAAAGATAAAAAATATTCATGATCATATATAATTCTTTGTATTGAATGAACCAGTAATCCTTCAAAAACATAGAAGAGTTCTGTATGGTATATATCATGTGTTTGCTGTAAATTCACTGTTTTTTTTAATTCAGAATTCTATGCAGAAATTTTGTATCAAGTAACCATGAAATACTTCTGCCAGTTCTTAAGGATAAAAATTTGACACTATAGGACTCTCTAGCTTTTATCAAGCTGTCAAACTATTATCCGATCAGTGATTGCACTCCAACAAAGTGGACATTCTTTACATGTTGCAGCACAGGGTTTGTATAAATAGAAATGTCTCTGTACTTCTTGACAGTTTGAATAGGTTTCACTTCCATGAATTTAGCAAGTGTGGTTATGAGTATGGAGAAGTCAATACACCAAAACATTGGAGCTGCTGAATCCCCCAGTCTCCAACTCTGATGTAGTCTTTTCTGTCCAATGAGATGCTGCAATATTTTTGCGGGAAACCAGGCTCATCTCAGCTTCATCAACTTGAGGAGATGTATCAAATAAGTGGCCCAGAAGAGGCTCATCCTGTGTATATGGACTTTTCAACTGTGTCTCTGCTTTTTTTTGTCTTTATCTGCACTACTGTCAGAATAATGTGTGTGCTTTGGTGACGGAGGAGATGGGGTAAAAGAGCGTCTTGATTCAGATGCCTTCTACGATGCTGCTGCCTTTGAAGGCGGCAAATGGAGTGCCCTTGCAACTGAAACATTTGCACCAGAAAAAGGAGGTGTAGAGCTTCGACCAGTGGAGCTTATAGGCGGCGTTCTCCGTGCAACATTTGAGGGAGGTGTACTGTGTTTGGGAGTGGCACTGCGTGATACAGGCAAAGATTGATTGGTTAATTAATCTTCATTCACAGTTCACATCTCCAAGACATCAGATTGATTGTCATCGAATCCAGCCCAGCACCAATACTTATTTCATAATACCTTGCTTTGATAGAAACCACAACATCGGCCGCAACTTGCAAACCTGAAGAACATTGCGTGTTTACAGTTTTAATTGGAACAGTTTCTGGGAAACCCACATAAAAAACAGCCATGCGGCACTGATTAGCACGTTGTGAGATTGGAGGGAGAACACTGTCAACAACAATTTCACCAATATCTACTGGATTTGTACCCGTCCTTTCGACAAAAAACGTATCTTTAAAACCTCCACGTTTTGCTTTACAGATCGGAGTGTGATAAGCTGCAACGATCACTATATCATCACTATAACCAGGTTTCCTTTCGTAAGCAACTTCAGCTCCCTCATTACATCAAGAATCATGCTTTCTGCTTCAGCAAGCCAAGAATTCAACGTAAAGATCAATTCAGCACCTGTTGATGATTAGCTCCTCCTTGTCGACAAAGCAATGCTTGCCCTCCTCCATCGTGCACTCTCCTCCTTTTTCTTTTCCCAATATCATGCTTCCTGTAATAAACTGAAGGAAAGCTTCCTTATGTTGAGTAAACTCCGACCAAGCATCAATGTTCTGGCAAAGTTGCCCTGGTGAATGAAAATACACTACAAACTTTATGATTGTTCCCTCCGATCCTTCTTCTTCGTCTTCACAATCAAGTTCTTTTCAGAATTTACGATCTCCCTCAGTCTGCATCTGCACTTGAGGAACTTCACTATCCCCTGCATCCGAGCTTTTCCCCCCTTTTCGTCAGCTCCCTACTCAGAAAAAACCTTCCCCCAAAGTGCGGGCTCCCAAATTCCCGTAAAGCTCTCTAATTTCGTCTTTTTCCATTGCTGAGATTTCCACAATAGCTGTCCGAAAAGCTGCAACTTGCCAAGCCAAAATCCCAGTAGGTCCACCATAGCAACATAGTGCTTCACAGTAGGAATAATGCCATACACCCCAGTCATGGACTCAAATAGCTGAATTCCCTTGTCAACAAGGCCAGCACGACTACAAGCAGAAAGACTAACATTCCACTCACATCTTCTCCAACTATTATAGCATTAGGATAAAGGGCATGAATCATGTCATTGGCAAACATCCAATAATTGATTGCATCCATATCAGTTGCTAGCCCAAAATACTGTCATATCCCCCATGTCAGCATAGCCAAGGATAAGGGAACTCCAAGAATACTCATTGCGTTGTGGCATGCAGTTAAACGTGTGCTGAACATCAAGCAAGCTCCCACATTTGGCATACATATCCACCAATGTACTTCGATTTGCATCTCTTGGAAATAGTTTAGTACTTCCTCACAAAGCCCATAATCGACATATCTTGAAATAAGTGTAGCCCATGAGATTGCATCTCGAGTTACCAATCTACCAAAAACTCCCTGTTCTTCTACAAGCATGTCACATTTAGCATACATGTCAACCAGAGCATTGTTGATTAATTCCTCTTGCTCCAAACCCTCTTCACTATATTTCCCGCATAGAATGAAAGAGCAAACATAACAACTAAGTATGTACAAAGTATCAAATCACACACACAACTTTTGGGTGGTTTTCACACCTCGAATGTGCAGCAATACGACATCCACCCCCTCTAATCCTGCGCATCCTCCAGATGGGCCAACTACCCATGATCGTTATCATCAAGTTCCACAAACAGATCAATCTCTTCATTATGCATTTCTGGTATATCAACAAGATTATGTCATATCATCTGTCTCTTCCATTGGAGTTTCTTCTCGTTGTTCTCTTGTAAATTCTTCCAATGCATAATCTTCATCATCTCTTTTCTTGAAAATCTTGATTCTTTTTCCAGCAATAGGCACTCTAACCACTGTCCCATCCAATTCTGTCAGCTCATATGTTGCATTATCAAAGACATGTCTGACTATGTATGGCCCAAACCATCTTTTCACCATCTTCCGAAGTGCAGTATGTTGATTTTCAAGGCTACTATCAAAGACTAATACCCAATCTCCCTCTTCTATTGCTCTAGGCTGCAAGCGATGCCTGCTGTCAAACCTGTCCTTATTTCTTAGTCTAGCAACCTTCAACCTGTCAATAGCTAGCTGAATATCCTCTGGTCTTCTCTCCAACTGCCGAGTCCGAAGAGCTAAGAGCTCCTCTCTCGTCAAATCCTCCTGCCAAGGTAAAACTGACCAAGTCAAAGCACAAGTCTCAGTCGGCATAACCGATTTCTGACCATACATCAACTCTGCAGGCATATATCCTGTGGTAACACTGTGAGTCGTACGATCAGCCCACAAAGCAAATGGTAGAAGTCTCGGCCATTCTCCAATCCGTCCTCTGCATGCTTTGGCTAATGCTTTCACTATCGGCGGATGCCCTCTTTCACTCTTCCCATTTCCCTCTGGATTATATGCTGTAGTTAGAGCCAACTTGATTCCTAGCTGAGAGAAAAACTCCCTAGCTTCATCTGCATCCAATTCACCGCGATCCGCAGTGATCTTACCCATACAGCCATACCTGCAGAAAATTTCTTCCAATAAGAACTTACACACTGCACTTTTGGTCTTCTTTCTCAAAGATCTGCCCTCAACATGATTGGTAAGATCCTCTCTAGCCAAAACAATGTATCTCATCTGCCATAGACCCATAGGCATAGTAACCAAATCAACTACCCACTTATAATGAATGCATAGCGGATAGGTCAGATGAAGCTCATCTCGATGACCCACTACCGAATACATCTGGCAGTCTCTGCAAGTCTCAACAAAGTGAGAAACATCTCTATACATGCCTTTCCACCAATATTTCTCCTTGATTTTCTCATAAGTAGCCCACACTCCTCTATGACCAGCCCAAGGACTCTCATGAAACTCCCTCATCACCTGTAACTGTGTCTCTCTATCGCAGACAACCTGCAAAGGTAATCCACCTCTTTTCTTCGAATGCTTCCAAAGAAATCCTTCCTTGAGAAAATAACTGTAGGCTTTCCTTCTGATCTTCTTGAACTCTTCATCTGTCCATTCATCTCTTTTGCTTAGTGTACTAAGGTACTTGCCAATCTGCAACCAATCTCCAACATAGAGTTCTTCTATGAAAGCCATAATATCATAGACATGGCAAACATGATAAACCATAATGGCTGAAATTTCTGCATCACCCTCTTCTGCAAGTAGAATCTCCTCATCATCATATCTGGCTCTAGACAACATATCTGCCATTGGATTATCCTTCCCTGCTATGTGTTTAAATTCCGTATTTAATGACTTGATGTATGCAATCCATCTCAGCATAGCTATATCCGGAGTAGAGCAACTCGTAATCATACCAACCAATGGCAAGCAATCTATCTCTACCACAACTGAAGCTCCAATAAAGTACTCCTTGTCACATTTGAGAGCCGTAACAATCCCCAATAACTCCCTCTTGACTTGTGGATATCTCCTCTGTCTCTCGTTTAGAACTTTCGCCCCAAACCGAATAGCATACCTATTCCCATCTGCATCATCTTGACCCACAACCCAACCTATGCCAATTGGACTAGTGTCAACTGTCAATACAATAGGCCTTCTGCAATTATAATCCGCTTTCCTGAGAGTAGGAGCATTCTGCAATAACTTCTTCAATTTCTGCATGGCTCTAGTGTGGCTCTCATCCCAATAGAATTTTTTCCCCTTTCGAAGCAGCTGATATAAACAATCTGCTATGTGTGCAAAATGAGGTATCCAAATCATATAAAACACACAAGCTCCAATGAATCTCCGTACCTCTGAAGTGGTAGAACAATACTCCGCAATCTTGCCTATAGCATCCACCTTATCAGGTGAGGGTTTCCTACCATAATACCCACACATATGTCCAACAATGACAACCTCATTCACTCCAAAAACAGATTTTTGCCCTGAAAGTGTCAAGTTCACTTCTTCTAATCTAGCCTAAATCTTCTCACAAGCTGAAATATGATCAGCCACAAAGTATCTACAACCCTGCTCATTTAGACTCTCATTTTTCTCTTCTTCTACACACCCCTTAATGGGCACATCATCCAAGAAAGGCATAGTAAGCTGAGGTATGTAATCTCGAAGGACCTTATGCATGGCATTCATCATATGCGCAACACAATTAGTGGCACCTTGAGGCAAGGTACACATCCTGATAAGCCCAATAGGAGTTCTCATGGTGGTTATGTCCCTGCTTTCCAAAGCCAGCTGAAACTGATCATATCCTGAATACAAATCACCTAAAGAATAGATGGCATGTCCAGCAAATGCTTCTGCAAACTCATCCACAACTGGACCTATACCAACATTCCTGATAGTAACTCTGTTCACTGGCTGCATGTCCTGAATAAATCGGATTAGTACCATTCTTCTTTGGAACTGTAAACCACGTATTTGAGTATGGTGCAGATGAAGGCTCAAGAATTCCCATCCTGATTTTCTCATTCAATAAATCAATCAGCTTTGGCAGGTGTGCTTTAGGCACTGGAATAGGTCGGAGATTCCATGGAATATGAGGAATAGTAAAGATCACCATAGGAGCAACAATATCAGGATTTACACATCCAATCTCATGCGGGAAAAAAGCAAATCCCCTTCCATGTCACTCAAGCATCTCCTGAAAGCATTGCTTCTCTATGGGTAACAAAAAATCACCATTTCCAATTTTCAATTCAGCAAGAGTCTCTGCTGAAAATTTATGACCAATATGCTCCGGATTCCTCCAAATTGGTTGTTTAGCAGCCCTCTCTATTTGCTGATCACTGTCTGGTGGAAGTGGTACAGCTACCGGCTTCACCTTCTTATCCACAGTTTTGTATTTCTGTCAACCCTGGCTTCATTATACTCTTCTACATTACTCAAATCTTGTTGTAAATCAGCAATTCTACACTCCAATGGCTGAATATCCTCAGCCCTCTACTCTATGGACTGCATAGGAACAGCCCTAAACTCTAAATGCTGAAATACTTCAGCAGTAAACTCTGTTGGCTGAAATTTTTCAGCCCTCTGTGTCTCTGAAAGATGATCATAACCAGCTGGAAACTCTGTTTGTTGAATTTCTTCAGCACTCAACACTTTTTGGTGAACCACCTCAGCCTCTGACTCAATCTATGACACAAAATCTGCAATTTCATGAAACATGTCCAGGGACTTCACTAATACATTACTGTGACAACTCTGCATATCAGTTTTCAGCATATCTTTCATCTCTTCCATTGTATCTGCACAAATTATACTGTCATACATCCCATCTATGTGCTCATCATCCTCCAAAATTCCTGCATTTTTCAAATTTTTCTCCTTCCTGCATATGTACTGCCTGGTAGCTCTAGGCAACCTAGAAATCTTCTGATAGCTCATCGAACTATTTGCTGAAATCCCAACAAAACCAGAGGAGAAAATACTACTGCCAAGAGGCGAGAACTCCAATCTCCTCTGCTCTGTACCACCGTCGTCTCGCGAAACGGCGGTACCTAATGAAAACCCGAATCCCTCACAGTGGGCAAAGGTGCTGGGCAAAGGTGCATCTCTGAGAGTATCTCTGTTTCTAACATGGTTCACACATACAATTATAAACTGAACTGCTCTCATACCATCTTTACTGCGAATCCGTGCATAAGCAGATCCATCATCCATTATCTTTGTTTCCATGCGCATCTCTGTGATGAATGGCTATCCAAGAATTATAGGATAAGAGCATGAATCCTGCACAAAGAAATGGAAATCCTCCTCTACATCTCCAATAGAAACCCTGACACTAGGACAGGTAGCATACAAATCACCTGCAGTGTTATTAGCGGCTCTCATACGCCACCCATGCTCTACATCCATAGGCCATCTGTTACTCTCATAAACTCCACGAACTATGAGATTAATCTTTGAACCATGATCCACCAATGCAACATAAGGCACTTGTTTCTCTCCAATCTTTACCATCGTCTCTGTAGTTGCCCTAGCCCAATGACTCCGCGAAAAGTGACTACGCGGTATCAAGACAGGCTCATCAATTTCAGCATAATGCATAGACTGAACCCTCTTCTCTACCTGTGGAAAAACAGAAGCATTCTCAACCATAACCTCATCCTCATCCTCATCCAACTCCCCAATCAAAACTCCCTGTGTATCAGTGGTAGGCAATGCATGTCTTTTCCTCTTCAAAACCTCCTAAAATTGATCTTGAAACTCTCTTTTTGAGATGCCCAAAACCTCAGAAATAGTGAAAGTCACCTCACTACCAAGTATCTTGTCATTAAAGATTTTCTTCATGTCTGTAGATGTCTCAATATCGGACATCAATCTAAACCCTAGCTGCTTTCTCTCCCTAGGCTCTTGCCTCTTTTCTCTCTTTTGAGCATCTTCCATCTATCGATCTGGCCCTGGTCTTGAAGACGGTCTTGCAGTAGGTGGAGTAACAAACTCACCCCCTCTAGTCTTTTTAGCTGCACTTGGATTTTCTTCATCCCTCTTACGCTTCTCCTCAACAAGTACATCAGCTCCATGAGATTTAGCCAAATTAGCATAAATAGAGTACCTGTCAACAGGCGAATCCCAACCTGTCTCTGATCTGATGTTAGAGCCTGCACTAGTCAAAACAGTTTGCTGAATTTTTTCCTTGTTTGCAGTCTCCATAGCATAAGTCCATAGTGCTGACTGAGTCTCTGATCCCTTCTCAATCTGGACTCCATATGCAGAAGCATCACCTCTAGCTGTCACATAAGAAGTACGCGCAGCCATGTCATCCACTAACTTCTTCATTCCACCTTTACCAAAGTTGGTAGCAAGTGGAGCTCCTGTCTCAGTCAACCAAATCTTACCATCTTGCCCCCAATATACCAAATTCTTCCACCTTGCATCCTAAAAAGATTCACAATCCCTGCGATGCTGATGGTCCGTACTATCACACCAAATACATCTCCAATCTCTCCTAGGTGCACTAGGAGCACTCCTAGGTGTAGTAGGAGCACTAGAAGAAGTAGTAGGCGCAGTCGAAGCAAACTGCTCTTTCAACTTAAATCACTTATAAGGGTACATAAGATATGCATTTTAAGTGAGATCATTTTTTTAGGATTTATATTACCATGCTTCGTATGATTTAAATTGATTATGCTAACATCATTTTTTGTCTGTGCAGGTGACCTTTTTGGATACTTAGATCATCAGGATGAGTCGAGGGATGAGCGATGAGGAGTTGCAGGATATCTTCACGTGCATGTCTCCAGATCAAATGGTGAGATTCAAAGACATGGCAGACCAGGAGCTGTCTTGGACATTGTCAGGCTGCTCTATTAGATCTACTTCAACGCGATCAAATGCTTCAGCTTCGAGCAGATAAAGTCAACGCTCCAAACTTATGCCAAAGGGAGGGAGTGCTTCAGGGTTAGGGGGATGCTGCAGAGATACGGAGGCAGTAAGCCCGTCGGCATGGGATACACGTGCCACTCCTCACTCTCGTGGAGCTTCCAGGGAGCATGGCTCAGGTGGTTGCTGTGGAGGCACGGACACGGTGTCTCCGTCTTGCCGTTCTGCTAGAGTTGTGCCACCTCCCAGATTTGTCACACCTATGAAGATATCTACTCCAGTTACTCTGGCTTTTGCTCAACTGTCTGCAGTAGCACCCCTATGGGTGCTACACCAATAGATACTACCTCGCTCGGTACACCAGATGTACAGGGGTCTCCTGAATATGCCCAGGAGCATGGTCGCAAGTGGGTATGCCTAAGACGGAAGAGGACCTAGGAGAGGACCCATCTTAGGCATATCCCAGAGGGATATGTCTATCTCGTCAATGATAGGTCAGGAGCCATCATCATGAATGATAAGGGGAGGAGGGTGATGGCTCGTATGAGAGAGTTGTGCCAACAGAGGGATATGCCTTCATCATGAATGATAAGGGGAGGAGGGTAATGGCTTGCATGAGAGAGTTGTGCCAACAAGTCTTTCGGCACAACGTCTTAGATCATTGGAAAACCATACTAGAGGGGAGCAAGGACTACATAGTAGCATCCTTGCATGAGGAGTTTCCGGTTCCAGCCACAGAAATAGATTTTCTACGGGCTGGATGATGGATTGCATGCGTGCATATATGTCACACAGACGATCAGACGCATGCAAGAGTGGGGCTGCAAAGCCCAAGTGGCTAGACGCAGACGACGCACGCACGCAAGGCACTCAAGAGTGGGGCTGCAAAGCTCGAGTGGCTAGACACAGATGATCGGAGGCACGCAAGGAACACAAGGCACTCAAGGCACTCAAGAGTGGGGTTGCAAAGCCCGAGTGGCTAGATGCAAACAACTGGCATCGACTGAGGGAGGAGGCTACAAATTCTCCAAGATGTCGGAGTCAGCAGTGAGAGGCAGTGAGGGCATGACTAGAGGCCGGAGTGGTCCATCATCTTGGGAGTGGCGGCCATAAGACATATCTGGAGGACTTTGTAAGTTTTCCTTTTGTTTTACTTGCTTATTTTTTTACAATATCCTTTGTACTGACAATCATGTTTCTAATAGTTAGTTTTTTGTTTTCTTTGCAGCACTCCATTACAAATTGTGATCCAACCGGCCACTCGATATGGAGAGAGGCACGGTCTCACTACATTGATCGACCGATTGTATAAACGTGATGGCCCTATAAGTCACTCATCTTTCTTGTCTGTAGTTACCATGTTTAATTAGAATGCATTATTGTATGGTGGATTGATGTGTAGTTGTTTCCATTAGGGCCAAAAACGCTTCAAAAATGGCACTTGTAAGAAAGTGATTAAGTTGCTAATTAGTTGAGGTTTAGGAAGAATAAAACCTCTAAATTTGGTTGTCCAGATGTGATTAATGAGAGAATATTTGGTTCATTGAAGAGGTCGGCCATTAATTGCCCTCATCTTTTAATCCAGGTCAGGGGTCACCTTTTCGGCCGTTTATTGTCTTGGAACTCGAGAGATTTTGTATTTTCGAGATTTTCGTACGAACTTCGCATTTGTTTGCTCCCGCGTTTTCTTTCTACACACTATTCTCTTTTACCATTCCTTTTGTTGCACTTGCTTCCTATCACTGTGAGATTCTTGCTCGGTTCATTTGTTAGAATGTCTAGCAATACTACTTCAAATAACACAGGCGCAAGCACACGTAAATACAAGCTATCTATGTAACGTGTCCACTAGAATCATCTAGGACATGTCTTAGTAGTCCATCGGGAAGAATGTCTAGAAAACTCCGCCCGGCACTCCCTTGGAATGTTACGGGTTTTGCAATCTAGGTCTTCCCGCGTCTACCACGTAGCGGAAGTATCCCGGCTGTTTCCCACTTAGGATCGACCGGAATTAGGGTTTCCCTGTTTGGTCATTAGCTAACAGCAACTAGCGTCAGACCTGACCGAACTACTTTACGCAGGAACACCAGGTCCGAAGCGGATTCACGCTGCACTTGGTTCAAGGAGAATGGGAAACGAGAGGGATGCAAGGCTCAACCTCTCTGCCATAAAGCATAGTCCCATTCCGTTCCCCTAAAACAGCGTAAATCGGGTAGGATGTAACTCTAGGTCATCATTCTCATTATTAGCTTTGATGATGATGATCATCCCGCTATTCGTCGAGTGATTTTGAGAAAAGTTCCCGGCTAACCGGGACCACCCATCCATAGGACGGACCCATGGTCCATCCTCCGCACTTTCCTCGGTTTGTTTTAGTTATGTAATTACCTAACACATTAATTTGACATATAACAAACAGCTTCTTTGATTAGCCCTGTTAAGCACTGGTTCCTTCACGTAATCTTATCACGTGACATAGAAAAACAATATCAAACAACTTCTTTATTATCATATCATCATTTTATCTTTGAAATACAGAGGGTTCCGCCCGTAGGCTTGTTCATAATCCGCCCGAAGGCTATCAGTGATCCGCTAGGGATCACTATTCCAAGCTTCTGCCCGTAGACTAGTATGCGGGCCTCGAGATCCAATCCCGAGTCACGTTAGCCTCTTGTGCAGGACCCGGAAGGCGAGGGATTTACGGCCAGAGCCCCCCCTGGCACCCAAGCGTCCTCCTGCTCCAAGTAGAGCTCAACGGAAAGACCTCACGCGGCAGGTTCGGTCCACGTTCCCGGCGCGGTCAACAACCCCCTTGGTTAGGGTCAGGCAGGCAGTCGGGGGTAACTGAGCTGCCACTCCCTTCAGGCCTTCAACCTGAAGCATTTATATATCTTTCATCCTTTAGTTCCTTGAACAAACAATGCAAACAGTGCTTTCTAAACTGTTACAAGCACAATCAATTCCAGTGGTCGTTTAGTTGGCAAACTGTTAAGGAGTGAATCCTTCTCTCCGAATGCATCCAGCATTCGATCCGGAATCAGTTGCAACTTGGCAAGATTCCTATTGTCTTTGGGTTAGGGTCATACCCTGTTAACCCAACTTAACCAATGCTTTAGGTTTTATTAATAGTAAATCCCGGCGGCCATGTCGCTTTAATTTATTGATTAATCATTTGCGTCCGAGCAATTACTTAACTTTCCTTAACTTGGCAAATTTTCCCTAATGAGGGCGATGTAACAGGATGACTAACCATCCCTTGCAAGTTAAACTTGCGCAAGAACCTGCCAACCTCATTCCAAGGAATGGCAAAACTTTCTTGCGATCAAACCACAAGGCTATGCGACGTTGCAACCTGTTGCACAAGTTTCGCCTCCAT
Organism: Lygodium microphyllum; assembly: GCF_053477565.2. NCBI lineage: Eukaryota > Viridiplantae > Streptophyta > Polypodiopsida > Schizaeales > Lygodiaceae > Lygodium > Lygodium microphyllum. The sequence goes on from NC_141153.1 coordinate 60,418,121, forward strand.
TCCAAGAGATCATTTCACCTATTGAATGGCGTTTTCTGGTCACGGAATTATCTTCAGACGAGATGCAGGGTTTAGGGTGACTTTTTACCCAACCCATCCCTAATTTCACTAGATCGACAACGTTTCGTCCTAGGGTTCCAACTCAATTCGAGTTTCATCATTTTGAACGATTGGTCCTTAGGGTAGGAACCCTAGATTATTGTTTGCATGAGCACCCAATTGACCCAATATTTCGGGAATGTGGTTAGGACCATTGGGCATGAAGGTTTCGACTTAGCGACAATTGGAAAGCTTGGCCGAATCCTTAACGTGCTAATCCCTAGTTAGTGTTTGGGGTATCTATCGTATTGACTGAACCATGCCCATACGAATCCCTTGCGGCCTAGGTGATTTGGGTAATTCACTATACTTGTCTCGCGACAAGGATGAATCCTTCCCTAGAGATAATAACTAGATCTAAAGAAGAAAAATAGTTTCGACTATCACAATACATGTAAACATGCGACTCACTCTATCTTTCATTGGTAAGGTAAAAATACATGATAAGCTGGATACCAACTTTCTTAGGACCTACTAGGACTTACTTCAAATAATCATGTCTACTACCTTGTTATCTACACTTTAGAATCTCATGCTTTGTTTAAATCCTGCAACCTTTCCCAAATGCAACACTTGATGAATGAATTTTACGCACGATGAAAGTGCAACATGCAACCCTTCCATAACTTCAACGTAGTTAAATGAGGTTATTGTAGAGTTAGTGTTGGTATATTCTTTCTTGCAAGCACATGCCACATGCCAATCCATAGATTCATTTTTGATACACCACCATTACTTTTCGGATAACCTCCTACGAGTGTTAACAACTTTTCCCCATGAACCATTACAATAAAGATTTTTCCTAAATTGCGACATAAGCTTATTCTTTCCATGTCTAGTCAAAAATACACTTAATAACTTCAGCCTTATAATGATAGGCGGTAGGTGTTCTAGGCTCGTCACTTTGAAATGCATGATAAGGCAACTTAATACTAAGGTCGTAAGACGGATAGACAACTTACATTCATCATATTGAAAATGCTAATAACTCCATTTCATGTCATGAGATAATTCTAGTAATCGATCAAATAGACAAATTTTCCTCAATTGCCTTTTAATTCGGCTTGGTAAATTTGAACATGCATAGGTGCTTTCGTTCCATAACTTTATAGATGCATGATATGCACGGACCCTTTATCTATATTTTATCGAATGTACTATTAACACTACCCATGAATTAATGATAACGTAGTATGAATTTCCCTATGGAGTTAAGCGTATTTAAAACATCTCTTCATGTGGAAATATATTTACGGAACCTGGATTTGTGGATCCGCGGTGATATCCACGTGTAAGTCCGGGGAAGAACCTCCCGCAGGTGCGCCTTGCGTCTTCTTGGGAGCCATTGTAGACGTGACTACGGACTCCGCAGATTCCCTCTAGCCTTTACTCTTGCTCTTCGAGACGGCTAGGAGGTCGATACCTTCTCCTCGCATAGGAATAGGAGTTTCTCGATCCCGGTTTTAAAACTGAGAAGCCCGCATAGGATCAAGGCCTATGGCTTTAACCTTAGAAGCTTCTTAAAGAAGCTTCCAAGAAGCTTCTGGGAAACAGCAGCGACGTCGGGGGGTCCCAATGATTGGGAAGGAAGTCGTGGTCAAGGCGAGGATGGGCGGCGGAATGTTGGCGGTGGCCTGGCGGAATGTGGCGGCGGACTGTGGCGGAATGTGGCGGCCTGGCGGACTGTGGTCACTCTCCCTTCTCTCCCTTCGATCGTCCTCTTCCTCTATCACCCAGCACGGCAGCCTTCACAGCACTTAAATAAGTGAGGGGGAGGGTCCTCCCTCACGTCCCACACGGCATCATGCATGCCTACATTCCCTTACGAGCTCCAGTCCGAAGCTAAGTCATAGCAGCTCCCCTCTCTCTCCTCCAGCACGATCGTTGGCTGGATTTGTTTTTATAATCATAAATCAAAAATTTCATTTTGATTTCTTTCCAAGAGGGGGTTCACACAAGCATAAGCGGTTTCCTTGACTTTGGTCTTGTTCATGCCAATGGAGAATGTACAATTTCATTATCCAATTATTCAATGCCGTCATTCCCTTGCATGAGTATCATACGGGTTGGAAATATTTACAACGGAAATATTACAATCTATTTAGCTAGATCCGACTTACACATCTTGGAGAAGTATACATCATCGAGTATTGATAGATGAGATTGAAGCCAACAGGTTGCGAACACAAGGAATGAAGCATATAGATTTGTGGGTGGATGGAAATATCTAGCCCAGGGATCCTTCTACAGGTAAACCACCTCCTTTTTTAAATGTCCATGACTATATAAGATATGCTGGAGAAGGTTACAATGGAATGCTTGGCTACTGTATGAGGTTATACTCTGCATCTTACACATATATAGCTCAAATGCACGAAATGAAAAAAGCACTAGAAACTACACAAACAAATATTTTAGAGTTGACAAGTCAGATTGATATTTTGAAAAATGTTAACAAGTCATTGCAGGATAAGCTAACACACTTGAGAGAAACTCCAGTAGGATTTAGAGAGAGGAAGAGACCATTAAAAAATATAACCAGCTTGTGTGAGAGAGCAAAGAAAAGGAGACTAAATCTTACAAAGAAATATGTCTCTAACATACTAGGCATAAATATCCGAGAGAATGAGGAAAGAATCAAACTTTTGAAGGAAACCATGAATAAGAAAAATATTTTGAGGATTCTTAAGTCACCAGAAAATGTGGATTTGAGAGGTCCAACTCTCAGAGAGTTAGTGAAGGATTTAAAAGGCACAGTGAAAGCAAATGAAATCGTAGAGACATGTGATATTGTGGGTATAAGTCAAAAAGGTTATCGTGCTATCTCTGGATTATGGTTTAAAAATCTTAAACGCAATAGGGTAACTATATTTGGATTGCCTCGAGCCCTTGCAGTTTCGACTGCAAGAATTTCCATGAATCGCAAGATTCCACATGTTTTTGGAGATTACATTCACATCGAAAGGTCTATGTCCTATGAAAAACAAAAAAAACAGGTAATTTTTTATTACAATGAGTTTAACAATATATGGGTTGATCTAAAAAAGGTGCAAATTGCAATGGTTCACATGTATAAAATCACAGTAGAAGAAAGTTATGGTGTTCTAAAGTTTGCCTTGAAGTTGGATGAAGCACAGATTCAAAAGGGATAGAAGATGGAAAGAATTAGCATTTGCCTCATGAACATGGCATTGGACCATGGCAATGGTGAGGGAAAAGCTCCATTGCATAAGATCCAATCCGAGATGGAGATTTGGTGGATTGGTGCAGCCCAGGTACCAATTGAAAATCATCAAACGTTGAAATGGTTGTTCAACCATACAGGTATTCCAAATATCATTAAGTCTCAAAGTGAAGGCGAAATGTTGGTAGTTGATGGGGTTGGTAAATTTAATGTGGAATGGCATATGAGTGCTGATTTGAAAACTATCAAATGTATGCTTGGAATATGCAATGGTGCAAATGCAAAATATCCTTGTATTTATTGCATGGAAAGTATTGGATCCAAAGATTGGAGTAGTTTGCACCAGTAAGAAGAACCCCAAATAGAGACTCTATAGATTTGAGTAAATTTAAAAACATAGAAGACATCTGGGATCCCATTCTTTCCATCTCTCTTAAGAATGTTCATATTTGTACTTTGCATGCAGAGATTAGAATAATCGATAAGCTTCTCAGGTTGCATCTTGACTACGCATATTCCATTAAGCCATTATCTTTATCAGATGAGTGTATTGATAAATGCGAGGCATTGCTATCGAAAATGGGATTTCATGGGGGCCAAGTTCACTTGAGAAAGGATCCAATACTTTCAGGAAAAACAAGAGATATCTTGGCCGATGTCTCTATGGGAGGCTCAAAAGCTAGACGATTCTTAGGAAACCATTCAGAAAGGCAGGTGAATGCGGCTTGGGAGTGTTGGAGAGAGCTATGTGAGATCACAACAAATGTTGCAAGCACACCGAGGCTTGTGTTTCTTAGAATGGAGGTCTGGATACACCTTGACGTTTTTCTGAAACTCCTCAGGCAACATAAGACAACATATACATATGCGGAAGAGTTCAAAAGATAAATCACAAAGCTTGTTCAGGCGATAAAAGAGGCATGGGGAGAAAAAGATATCACTTTTTATCTGGTAAAGTAATAATTATTTAATATGGGCTTATTTTGATAGGTTTTTCAATTGGTATAAAATTAGTGTTACTTTGTATTGCAGCATATTCTTCATATTCATGGACCTTTCTTTGTGGAGGAGCATGGCCCCTTAGCAACTTATAGTAACCAAGGCATGGAAAAATCCCACTATCAAGCACGCACAAGTTATTTTCAAAGCACAAGGCATGGGGGAGGAGTTACAAAAAGCAATGCTTTGGAGGAGCTATTCAACTGGTTTTTTCGACGACAACTTCAAAGAATGCAGATAAAAGGCGGCAATGACACATGAGCAATCGCACTTTTATATATAAGAAAGAATATATACAAAGCTAGTTTTCCAAAACTCTCACATTCTCTTCCTCCTCAGGAGTCTTTCCTCTATAACGTAGAAATTTTTTTCTCTTGTAGGCAGCTATAGATTTTACATCAGTTCGATTTGCAGCTAAGGCGTAGGATGAAAACGCCAAAAAGTATCCTGCTCTAGAAGTAGAGTAACCTGGACCGTAGCCAAAAATCCTAATTGCTGCTGTCTTTTCCAAAAACATTACTTTGTGGGCATTATATTGTAATCCTGAGAAACCTAGAAGCCTTGTAAGAGCTTTAATACAAAGTATGGGCCATGCTGCATCCTCTGAGAAACTACTATGAAGTACAAAAAAGGAATCAGGGTCAATCCTAGCCAAGTAGTGGCCGAGTGCAATGTCTTTGAATGTGTTACTAGCAGCTCTCGATCCTTTGCCACGCCCCAAGAAGTTATTTGTATCAACAATCTCCAACTGCAAATAAAACTCATACTGAATGAGCATGAAATGTAAACCTACCAATGTGTAAAAGCAAATTCAAAATTATCTTACCACTTGATTTTCATCATACTCCAATTTAAATGGATTCCATAAATTAATTGATGATGCTATCTCATTGGTGTTAGTCAATTCTTTAACATATTCAGACTCCTCTCTTCCAAAATTGGAAATCCCGAGTTCGCTTTGAATGCGATCGAAGTCCTCATCAGTAATAGTCACTCTTTCTCAGCTTCTTTGGCCTTTTCAAAACAAAAAGAGAGGGCCTCACCAGCATCAATAAACTTATCGTCTAGAGTTTCTTTATCATGTTTGAGAATCTCTTCCTTTGATTCATTTTCTGTGTCAATTATCCCATTTGCAGCATCAGAAGCCTCTGCAATAATTGCTAGACAATAATCTTCCCTGAGATTAAAAAGTTTTTGAATATCTGACAGTAAAATGTACTCCTTGTTCTTGAAAGGTATAGATGGTAGGGAAGGAACAATATGGTGAGAACTCTCATCAGGTTGAGGGTTTGTATCTCCTTGGCTCTCCTCGATGATAGTCTCAGCTTTGAAGTGAGCAACATCCAAATTCTCAGCAATAGAAGCCTCAAAATCTGTATCTACAACCTCCTCTGTTTCCTTTTCATCTACCAAATCATCTAACATGCAAAAGCTTGCAGACTTTGCTCCTTCCAACTGTTGCTCCTCAGCTTTCACAGGGTATTTGACAAGGGTGAAAACAATAAAAGCAGTAGATTTTCTCATCATCTTGCAGTTTTTGGAATGAGTGGAGCAAAATATGTCTCTTGAATAAAACCTCTCCAGAGAGTGGGCATCACACTTTTTAGTAAATACTGACTTTTCATTTCCTATTGATCCAATGGGAACATGGACATATTCAATTGTGCCAACTTCAACAGAAGGACCTGCAAGATTTTCAAACTCCAAAAAGTCCTCCAAAATATATTTTTCACAAGATTTCAGAACTTTGTCAAGGTCCCAATCAGGATTAAACACATTTTTCACAACTCCATAGAATGAGAGATCCATTCCATTCTGAAGGATAAAATCAAGTAGCCTCTCTGATGGAGTGATATCAGTGAGCTCTGATACTCCTTGACCTCTCATTACCGACGTTCGCTTCCCTGGAGATGTACTTGGCATTCTCACACTGGTGGCAGAGGATGGAGAAGAAAAAGAATGCACAGACTCATCACATGTTGATGCCCTTGAGCCTTTTGAAAGCCTTCTTCTTTTACCAGTTCCTGGAGGAACCTTGGATCCTAGGAATTCTATGGGTTCAGACATGTTTACAGCTTCTGCCGATACAACGCGATAAGAGAGAAACGATTCAGACGGATGTGCCCCCTCGCGCCGTATCGGTGATTCTAGCAACAAGCGAGAGAGCCACAACGGTGGTCACACGAGCTTGGGCACTATGAGCTTGGGAGGAAAGCTGAAAGAAGACTCTGCAGAACCTCCAAAACGACGCGAAGAGAGGAAAGCGAAGAAGGCAAACAGTCGCTCTCACGCTGTATTAGGATAAGAAACAGAGGTCCCGAAAAAACCGAAAAAAGCCGTACGGATAAGGGACACACCCTTATGTAGGCGCGGAATTATGCCACCTGGCACTATCCGTTGGTCTTCGACACATGGCAGTAGCCGTTGGCCAACATGTGGCCGATAACCACGTGGCAAACACGTGGACCGGTCGTTAGTTGACACGTAGCATACTACTCATAAATGCAGACACGTGGCACAATTAGCGTCGGACACGTGTCCGACATGTGTCATGATTGACATGGGTATATAAGGGGTTATTTTTCCTACGTGTATACTTTTCATTTCTCGAGCTCTCCCGCCTTGCTTGCCGATACGGTGCGATACAAGTCTTGCGTCTTCTCCGTTTCTAATCTCTCGTGTTGTATCGGTGGTCTTTTGGCTGAGTCCTTGCTTCGGTGGTCAAAACGAGGTGTGCCGATACGGAGCGAATACCATCATTCCAGGCTTTCTTAACCTCCCCCTCGCGTCATATCGGCCAATACGGAGTGAAGGCGTCCATACGCTGTCATCGTTTCCTCCATATCACACCGTATCAGCATTGTGGTCTCACCCTTGTGTCATTGCCAATACGGAGCAGGTTTCGTAACCTCCCCCTTGTGTCATTGCCAATACGGAGCGAGGGCGTCCATACGCTATCTTCGTTTCCTCCATATCGCGTTGTATCAGCATTGTGGTCTCCAATACGGAGCGAGGGCGCTGTTCCATTCTCATCGTTTTGTTCATATCGCGCCGTATCGGAATTGCTCATTTCGTCCCTTTTCGCGCCAATTAGCCTGTTGGGTTTACAGATTTTTGTTATTTCAGTTATTGTCCTTCTGGTTGTTATTTTTGCTTTTCTGGATGGCAAGGACAAAGCAAACTGCAAGAAGAGTGTATCTGGATGGGAAGGACAGTGGGGGTAGAAGAAAGTTAAAATTTGATGAATCTGAGAAGGAGCCCTCTTCCAAGTTTCCTGAAGCTGGGCCATCACAGGCCCCAGAGCATTTTACCACAGAAATCCCCCCTACACCAGGTGTTGGCCTAACATCTTCCATGAATGTTTCTTCTCCTAAAGTTGAGGAAGCAAAGGGTGAGGCTTGCCTTGTGAAAGATTCATCCCCTACAATTGCACCTGAGCCTACATCTGCTGAAGCCACTGAACCTCCCAAGCCACAAAAGAGAAAGAGGAAGTCCAGGTTCTTCTATATGCAGAGATGTTTCAGTGAGATCAGGAAAGCCCAGAGAGCTACACAGCATGTCATTCCGAAAGCTGCTTTTATAAGGGTCGTTAAAGAGATCTCTGATAGATTGTCTCAAGTGGCAACTGTCTCTGGTCTAAATAAGAAGTGGCAACTCTCAGCCATTCTTGCCCTGCAAGAGGCCGCAGAAGATTTTGTTATTGATTTCATGAACGATGCTTACATTGCTGCCGCCTATGCTCATAGGATCACCCTTATGAATAAATATTTCAGCATCATCAGTAGAGTCAGGTATAGGTTTGACAAAATGCTGAGGCCCTTGCCTTCCAACGATCAAAAAGCCATTGAAATCCTTAACATTCCCCCAAAATTGTCCAGGAAAGAGAAAAAGCTAAATGTTGAGGATGTTACTCACCTTTACTCTACAAGGGGTGCCACCCAGCAGGAGTCTTTCTTGAGTGAAAAACATCAGGAGGTGTTTGAAACTGAAGACGATGTTTACAAGAGGAAAGCCGCATCACTTGCTCCCGTCAACAGCGAGAGGATGGGCAAAGTGTATGGGCAGATTCTTGTGAATGTTTCTGCGGAACCTGAGGAGGAATATCTTAGTATATCTCCCGAGGACAAGTCCATGTTGGAAAAAAGGGATGTCCAACTATCTGACTCCGTGGTTTTTTGTTGCATAAGGTAAGGCTTTTTTTTTTTTTGCGTAGGTTAAGTCTTATAGGTTCAAGTATATTTTGGATTAAATTTGTATTGAATAGCTTTTGCTATTGACTGCAGGGCATTGGTCTCCTCTCTCACTCTCGATATCCGAAGAACCATATATATTGTTGATCCACTTCTCTCTGTGGAACTATTTGCAAAATCTGGTTCTAATATTTCACCGTTTTTTCGTAGCTTCGATAGTGTGACAAATTACCACATCTTTTTCCCTTATGTGGAAAGGTATTTTTCTTTTTCTCTTGAGGAAAATTTATATTCATTTGCTTTCACCCTTCTACTCACCTCTTTTATGAATTTGCAGAGGGCATTGGAGTCTCATCTACATTAATTGTCTTTCAAGAGAAATTATCTTTATGAATTCTCTCAGCGGTGTTCATGGTCAAGCACGAATGTATGTTGAAAGAAAATTACTTACTTTGACAAAGCTTCCTTTTGCAGTGATGGTAGACTCGTTTCTACATTTTTGGATACAACATACGAGGATCTTGCTGATCCTCAAAGGCCTTATACTTTTCTTCTACAAGAAGTTCCATTGCAAAGCGATGCGCATTCTTGTGGATGGAGAGTTATCTCAAACATTTGCAGAACAGTGGATTCAAAGTTGTTACAAATAGAAGGAGTGAATGTAAGTTAATTTCATTTGATGTTTGTGTAAAGAATCAAAATAGCAAACATAAGCATACACGAGCCTTATTATTTTGGCTTTGTACATTTATATGAAATTTTTGTACCTCATTGTGTAATGAAAATTTTCACTTATAAATCGAATGTAATGTACATTTTATTTATACACATTCGAAAGGCAACTTGCTTCATGACAGCTTATGAGTTCCCATTAAAAAATATCTTAAGGACAGTCTATTAAGATAAATTCCTGCCAAGTTTTCATTCTCAAGGCTCAAAACTCACAATTGTGGGAGACAAACAACTCGTACAAAAGAAAGAGCGCTCGGCTCTTTTACCAATTGTTACACCATTCACTTTGAACTTATATCTAGGGGATGTATTGTCTAGCAATTCCAAGGTATCCCTCATATCTTTCAGACTCCAATTGGAAGTAACATTCACCTTCTTTACTTCTTCATGCGGCAAAACGTGCACCGCAAGTTTATATGGTGTGTAATCTATATCGGAATCCAAGGGAACCCAAATACCCAATCTTAGTTTGTATCTCCTATAATCAAAGCCCAAAGCAAGAGTTTGGCGAGGGATACTGTAAGCCAAAGCCAAGGATTGACAGCATGCACTGCACCTCAAGATATTACCCTTATGGTCGCACTCTCTAGATTTCCAATGCATCCCTATAGTGTTGTCCAAATCCTCTTCCGAAAAGTTTCTACTTAGCCAGGATACCTTCGTTCTTTGTAAATTTGCTGTTTTGAAGCAAGCCACGAAGATATAGAGGGGTACAAACCATGATAAACGTATTCTTCTTAAGATCCTTCTAGCTGTCATGGACTTTTTAATATCCTGAGATATTTTGAATTTGAAACTCTGCACCATTACCTTGTCAGGAATCTCCCAGTTTAGAGATGAAAGACTTGGCAATGGCAAATCTTCGATATTCCCATACCTATCCGCTTTAGAGGGAACCATATATTGTGCATAATATATAAAAACCTTGCATTCACTAAAAAAAGACACAGTTTGATCGGCATAAATAATGTCTGCCAATACCTTATGAATGGCATGGAAAGTCCCACTTAGGCTTTCCACAGGTTGCCATTCAATACTTGTTGACAGAAAGATATCTACAATGACGAACCGTTTGTTAGAACTTGCATAAATGGAAAAGAATTATATACGTTATTCAACTTATAACTTACAATGTGTTTGTTGGAGAACACGTTCGTTTGGAGGCAAGTGCATATCCTTGGCCATGTAAACATGTTGCACCTTGACAAACCAGCCTTCGGGCATAATTTTGAAGGCAATGATACTCCCCTTCCAGTGATGTTTTATATCATCTCATTTTCTTCTTTTCACCTTATGAGAGCCTTTGCAAGATGGCAGCATGGTAACCCAATCATTTACAGCAAAGGTTTTGGGCTCAAAATTTCCATCTACTCCCTGGCTATAGACTGTGCAAGAGTGTATTAAACGAGAAGGGCGCCTGGAGGAAGCCATGAAAAGAATGAAATCGCAGAGAAAGAAGCTCACAGAGGGGTGAATGAACTAAAAAGTAGCGCCAAGAACCCAAATGAGTATGTATTGGGCACCAAAAACAATATTGAAAGATCTCCCAACTTTCAAAAAACTCATTATTAATTTCATCACATCTCTGTCACGTATTTTGTCAGATTTGTAAGTAAATAACGTCTTTGGGACTCCAAAACATGTCAGACTTTAGGGGTTTTGGCTAAAAAAGAAGAGAGAATCACCAAATGGACTCCACTATCTCTAAAAAAGAGGAGACAAGAATACCATATTCTTGCACACGTGGCGAACTCTCTTTGGCCCTTTCCTTAATCCTGTGATTAACAAAAGTGCATTTTTTGAAGCGTTTTTGGCCCTAATGTTTTTTTGTAGAGTCCGTTCGATCCTCCTTTGCGCGGGACGAGCTTTTGGATGGCGAGGATATATAGCTCGCCCTTGGATCCTTGGAGCTCACACACCCTTCTTTTTGGTCGCCTGATTTGTGTAGACATTTTCTATGTAGTAGTGATATCTTGCCATGATTGTACTATTCACTTTCATTATGCGATCATGTATTTATTTCATGTATCACTGTTATGATTTAAGTACACTTTGTTTTTATTTACATGAGCATTGTACACAGTGCAAAAACTATTTTGTATAATTTTTTCTTTTCCCGTTATCATCGCTATTAGCATTGCAAAATTACCTACACGCGTCGTTATTGGCGTCATTATTAGCGTCGTAGAGCATCATTATCAACGTTGTTATTTGCGTCAATATCAGCGTCGCAAAATGCGACGCTGATACTGATGCAAATAGCGACGTTGATAATGGCACTAATACCAACTGTTCTATGGTGTCACTAATAATGACGCTTTTTGCGATGACGGGGGAAATTTTTTTTATTTACATTTTCATCGCTTTTAACGTTGGTATAAGGCCTATATCTTGTAGTGGAAAAACAAGTCTAGAATTTTCTTTAGTTGGGTTCTTAGACAATTTGAGTCTACCTCCAATTTTACCATGTTTTGAGATTGTTTATAAGCGCAAATATTAAAAATCACCTAGACCAAAGCTTAAAATTATTACATTCTTCTATAGAGTCAAATTTGAGGGTACATAGTTGACTCTCTATATAATTCCCTACCATTAGAAGTGGGGAATGACATTCTTGCATTCTACTGTATAGGAAATATTGAGGGAATGTAAAAATTCACTATAGTGATGCATCATTCCTCACAATTAGAAGTAGGGAATCACATTATTGGATTATATTATATAGTGAATTTTGAAAGAATATAGGAAATTCTCTATGATGTCATATAATTCCCTAGCATCACATGTGGGAAATGTAACTCCCTAGTTAAGCATGGGGAATACGTACATTTGTACATAGGGAATATCAAATAATTTCCTACATTCCACAATATTTCCTACATAGGGAATGATTAGAAGTTACTTGTGACAAACATCAATACCCACTCTTGTTGTGGCATGAATGCTACCTTGGGTAAAGGCAAATCTAAATTACAATGACCAAACATTAATCATTTGTGGAGCTACAATTGATGAATACTTCATTGTTTTTTATCAAACTATTTTGGAGTGTGCTTAGAAAATGTTGTATGAAAGGATCAAAGGTGAGCATGCTACCATAAGAAAAAACAATTCTTAAATTTTCTACTTTGTGTGACCTTACCTCTTTGAATATGCCTCTTGATAACAATGAGTCCATAGAAGTAGATTCGGGATAATAGAAGGTCTACTTTTAGTTTCTATTTTTCTTAGATCATAATAATAAATTGTAGTTCATACAATAGTCCATATAGCATCCCTATTCAACATTGAAGTATATCTCTAGTGTTTGATAAAAACCTCCCTTGATTTGCGACAATAAAGCAAGTATGTGAATAGTAGAATTGGGGATAGAAATGCCTTAATATAATTTAGCCCTATCGATTCTTATTTTTAGCTACAAATATTAGTCCTAAAGCCTTCAATATATAGTCCTCTTCATTCCCAAAATCAAGACACAATAGTCCCACATTACTATGATACTCATTGAAAACCCAATTCTTTAAACTCTTTTGCATTGGGCAAAGTGGGGTGTTTCTTAAAGTATCTCTATTCCTAGCATGATTTAGGCAGATAGTCAGCAACTACACAACCATCTTTCCATCTTTACTATTGATCTGCACATAAAAACTTGTATTCTCCATCCATTGTCAACATCCATCGGCCACTTCCCAATTTCATAAAAACTTTAGACCATGACATCAATCTCAGACCTATGATCTATGAGAGTAATACATGGAGTCTCAAGCTCTCCAACGTTCTCTATTGTCTCTATAGTAGCATGGGCCCAATGATTATGGGAATAGTGACTTTGACATATGATACCTAAAGCCTCATCATTTGTAAAACACATAGGTCACATACCCTTTACTGTATTACTACAAGTCAGGACCTCCCCAGTCTCTGCATTCTCATCATCCATTTGTGGGTTCAAGTTGTAAAGTTGGTGATATGAATAAGAAAAGGAGAAGAGTACAAAGGATTTTAAAACTCCAATGTGTGAGCCATGGTTGAATTTATGAGATCCCAACCAACAACCTTACACAAATGTAAAGCTTAAAATTGCAAGCTTCTAAGCCAAATGAAATCTCAAGCCAATTAAGATGGTTTATCTAGAGCATTTTAGTCTCCATGAACATTTTAGAGGTTTAGGATTGATCATGGATGAGAAATGTGATTCATCATTTTCTTTGTCTTGAAACTTAAGCTATTGTAGCAAAGAATGCTACAATCAAATGCAAACCCTATAAAGATTTTGCACCTAAGAATTCAAGATTTGCACATAGAATATTAAGTGTGATGGGACCTAAAAGGGGCCGACACTGGCTCATGCACTGGCCGGACCTCTATCATGCGCTCAACAACGCCACGGCCTCGCGGCTAGGAGCGTTGATGACACATACATCATACATTGACTTCCTAAATTCCTAAACATATTGCGTTTGTATCACGTCTCATAGTCCAACTCTGACCCAATTAACACTCCTCAGAGGGAGTCCCAACACATTGCCAAATGGAACGAAGTACAAACATAGGAGGTCCTCCCATGGCTGACTGCCGCTACCTCACTGCGACTCTCCTACATCTTGGGGATTTGGCCCCTCGATGCGTCGCTAAACATAAAACACAATATCGCACATATTTCCACTCAAGGTACCAATTGATCGTATCCAGGAATGTACCATTTTCCTCACTTTCTTTCCCTTAGGACCCACGTCTACCTAGAGCTTGGGATATCCTGTCTCTCACTCAACGCGGGTCATGTTCCTCTAGAAAGCAATTGCCATGCATCCAGGAGTTCCTGATACCTTTAAGTTTCTTTATGATTTATGCAACTAGTGAATGCCCACGTGCTCAAACAATTAAGAAAATCAGCATTTGTGCACATGTGGAAAACATTTCTTTCAATGATTTTGACTATCGCTCGTATGCGGCGTTGCATGAACCTAGCACCGAGGAGACCTCGTGCTACTAGATCCTTATTTTAAATTAACAATCAATCTATATGATATGCATAGATGAAAACAATTAGCCTTTTCTTTCTCTGAGCACTTAAACACCACTCTCTTTCTCTCTACCCCCTCGCCATTTAGATTGTGCACGGTGCATAGGTTTAGGGTAATATTTTCCATGTTTTTTGTTATATGAAAAGCAATAAAAACTCACTAAAACATAAAGGTAGTGCTGAACTGGGGCTAAACCTCATACTTCAGACCCCCCTTACATACACAAATATGAATCTTATTTTTTAGTATTTTTCGCACACTCAAAACCTATTTTTCCCTTATTTTTACCCATTTTTCCTATTTTTCTTATTTTTTTCACAATATTAAATAACTAAGAATACAAGATGAATTGTGGGCTGTGGCCCTTAGGTTCATTTGCAGCAAAAACACAAATTTAGTTGGTGTGTCTTACTATATTTTCCATTTATATATTAAAAACACCAAATTTTCCCCTATTTCACGTGTTTCACGGGTTATGATTTTCTGATTTTCTGAGCATAAACTAATCAAACTCATAGCAGACAACAACATAATGCATAATCAACCCATGGGAACAAATATTCATGAAGCAACTTGCATAAAACATCAATTTCCTTTGTAAAACATAATATTACCGTTCTTTGCGGGTTGCGGGTTTTTATTTGCCATGTCTCAGGACTGATTTCCAGCAACCATTAATGCTCATGGCAGTCCGGAATCAGCAATCTTCATTCCTCTTGAACCACGGAGCAATCCGGTCTTCATTAGACAAGCATCCGTCATCCATTATTATTATTCTTCTTCACCGCATGAATCTCCCCTTCGAGGAGAGAGAGGGAGGAGAGAGAAAGACTGATTTTCTCTCTCTCTCTATAGCCCGCCATTGGATGCGCGAGAGACGGCGATACAGAGCGGAGAAGGAGTGGAGCAGCCTTGCCTCATCATTATTATGGCTTACTTGCAGCCAAAACTTTCATCCATGGGGGGGGGGGGGGGGCATTTTCCTGATCGCGTGGCTGCTGCACGCCACCCTCCTCTTCTTTCGTTGAATTTGGGGGGGTACCCCCTTTGAAGGGCACCCCTTCATACCTCAAGTGGCCACCCTTTCAAGTTTTGACCGATCTTTTGGCCCTTTTCCCGGCCTTTCTCGCATATGGTGTCCAAATCGCGTTCTGAAAAATCTTGGGCGTCCGCCTCGACATCCTAGACTGGCCGGCAGCTTCCCTGACTCGCACAGGCACATGGAAAAATTACTAAAAATCCGCAAGTGTTGCACGGGCTTCCTTAGAGCACTTTGACGCTTAAAATCGTCCTAGGTCGAGCCGCCGCCTTTGACGTTGAATATTTTTCCCTTGATATTCATAATTTTTAGCTATTTTTAAGCACTTCTTGGCATCAAAATTCTGCTCTCATTGGCGACCACGGGATAGGGTGACTCAGCCCGTCGAACCCACGAACATATCTGCACATAAACAACCAAAGGAGCATCAAGCTGCTACAAAACAAATATGCAATAAAACACAACACAATGCTCACCCTACCCCTGACAAAACCAAGGCATGAAATCCACGAGGAGGAGGGCTAGCAAAATCCAATAAACGGTGAGAGCTAGTCACTACCCGCTGGTCCAACACGGCCAAGCCTCAAAGGCCTATCAAAGAGGTCATCCTAAGTGGTGGTCTAAACTGCCTACCTAACTAAGGACAACTCAACTACGAGATCCCACTAGGCAAGGACTCCTATAGCCTGATTCAAAAAGTATTGTTGTTTAACACATTTCTTCTTTTAGGGTTTTTATTTTATTGACATACTCGAGTATGTAAAAAGGAGGGAGGTGAGCGTAGTGACCCAAGGAGAACAGGGCATTGGCCTCACGTCCTGTCTAGGTACCCAAGAACCTACCAAGCCCTCGCAAGGCGACACTTAATCCTTTTCTGATGCTCACTTTTATTTTCGCTTCAACCTTCCTTATTTTTCCTTTTTAGCAAGATGCCACCCCTAGGAAGACAAGGTATCGGCCGCGGGTCTAACTCGTCCCCAGGCACCTACCAGGCCTTCGTAGGCAATGATCATCTGCTCATAAATTTTCCTTTCTTTTCTTCTTCTGTTTTTATAGGGGTTAGAACCCCTTTTTACACACCTTTGTATTTATTTATTATCTTTTCAGATATTCAGGGTTTTATTTTCCCTATCATCATTATTTTTCTTCTGGCAGGCTTCTCTAACTGCCTCACAACTAACAAGAACTCCTAGAACAGCCGCCTAGTAGGCTAGCAGAACAGGGTCACTAGGACTTCCGTCTAAAACATGTCTTTTTAATGCTTGACAATGTCTTTACAGGAGGCAATGACTACTCGGACCTCCCTCAAACATACTAAACCTAAACCTGGACTTCATGCCTTGGACGTCAGTCCCCAACAAGAAACGAAAAACCCCTTAACAAGTACACAAACACATATAGTATAAAAACCACAATACTCATAAAGGAAAGATATCACCTGGATAGGGCCACAAGAAGCTTTCGCGCAACAAAAGGCTCCTTTCAAGCTCTTCTTCAAATCTGTCTAGCATAAAACTCAAACAAGAAACCATTAACCGTACCTGCACTAAACAGAAAACTGGCCCTCTTGGCCTAATGAAATAAAGCGCTTCACTACCAAACTTAATCGGCCCTCTTGGCCTAATGAAATAAAACAAAATAGCACCTACACATCCTTCCCTGGAATAGCATAGATATACAATAATAGGCTCCCTCCCAAGGAGGAAAAACAAGCTCATAGCCCTAAACTAAATGCATAAGGTTATGACCCCTCCCACCTGCATATATAGCAAGAGGCGTATGCATAACATGTTGTCTAATTAGCCTATGGGTCCAAGATAATAACGGTAGATTGGTCTCAGCTACTCTTTGCATCACTCATATCAACCATCGTCTGCCATATATCGCATGCTCTGATAACATTCCCCACAAGCGACCAGGTCTTGTTTCATCATTGATCACAATATCCAAACTAGGACCACAATTAAAGAAGAGGTCTTCCTCATAAGAAAGATTTGCTAATGAGTCCACAAACTGATTCCAGTAACATGGAATCAACTGAAAAGACACTCTCTCAAACTCTTTAAGTAGGGTCATCGCAGTCCGATGATACATGCAAAGAATGGGATTCCGCACTGTGTATATCCCATCTAGCTGATTCAGGATCAACTGGGAATCTCCTTTTACTAACAACCAATGAATACCACCTTGTTTGGCAATATGCAGTCCCATAATCAAGGCTTTATACTCCGCCATATTGTTAGTGAATCCTACCCCGAGATAAGCAGCTAACTTCATCGTCACTCTACGTCAGGGATCTCGGATTACTACTCCAACACTCCCTTTTTAATTAGAGCCCCTGGATGCTCCATCAAAATATAATGTGTACGTCCACAATGGGTTTACACAGCCGGCCATCACGAACTCCTCTATTCGTAATTATGATAATCAAAGTTTAGCATGTTGAGAGGATGAACTGGCGGCTCCATCCCACCTTCTTCATTAAATTCCATAGGGATACTCGTCAACAGTCATAAAGTGATGGCAGAAGACTTTAATCTCCCACACAAAGGTTCTGTCTTCTTGCTCAATCACTTTGTATCCTTTGCTCCACCAGATAAGTTTCCCCTGATGGTATCTTTGCTCCAGATATGGGTGCTACAAATAAGGGATTAACCGACCCATCAACCAACTTTAAGCTCTTCCGCAGGTCTCAAATCATCCCCAGCATGGACCTGCAATGCATTTCTCTATATTAGCATACTTAGAAATAATAAGGTTTAATCTTATTAAGATTAACCTTATTTTTAAACTCTACTCCCTGTAGATCAACTAATAGGGCCGTAGACCTATTCTTTCCTAACCTGACAATCTTGTAGGGACCATCCCATTTAGGTTCCAGCTTCCCTGGAAACAACTCCCTATGCGCATCTAAATAGAGGACTAATTGCCCTTTTTTGAAGGTATATTTCTTCTCTCGAAGGTCATGCAACTGCTTCATCTGATGCTTAGCTACCTCCTGGTGTAACAAGCTCTACAACTTCAGCTCATCCACGCGGGCTATGGTCGTGAAACGTTCAAAAAGGGAGTCCTTATTCCCCAAAGAATGGTTAATTGCAAACAGTATGGTCGGCAATTCAATCTCAAGGGGTAACACACACTCTTCCCCATAAACCAATTTAAATGGGTTATGACCGGTAGCTCGCTTGAACGTGGTATTATACGCCCATACTGCCATATACAGCTTCATGTCCTAGTCTTGTTTCTTCTCAGAGACTATCTTAGACAAGATACCCACAAGCTGTTTATTAGTACTTTCAACTTGCCCATTTGCTTGCGGATTATAAGGAGTCGTTTTATTGTGCTTGATTTGCCAAGCCTCAGTCAAGCTTTTGATCACCTTATTCAAAAAATGAGTTCCACGGTCCGACACTAATTCTCTCGGTGGACCAAAGTGGCAGATAATATGTTCTAATAGGAAACTTGCAGTCTCTTTTGCATTGTTCTGCTCATCGCCCGCGCTTCTGACCATTTTGTAAAATAATCAGTGGCTACTACAATGTACCTCTTCTAGGTAGTAGACGACGGGGTAATAGGACCCACAAAATCAATGCCCCACTTCTCAAACGGAAGGATAGCCATGATAGGCGTAAGTGGGCGTTTCCTAATCTCTCTACTGTCATGCCGTTGATAGGTATCACATTTCTTTACATATTCAAAAGAATCTTGGAAGATGGACGGCCACCAATATCCGGCTCTTAAAGATTTCTACGCCGTCAATCGTCTTGCAAAGTTCCCTCCACATGTAGAGTCATGATACTCCTCCAAGATAAAAGAAACCTTGTCAGGCATCACACATCGGCGATAGATATCATCAACACCGTACCGATATAGCATCCCTGCGATCAAGGAAAACTTCAAAGCCTGCTGTTTGATTTTCCTCTTCTCAGACTTTGATAAACCAACTCCCGTCTCTCCCGTTGATAGACAATGCGTAATAGCAGCATACCAAGATGGGATAGAAGCTGTATCAATTTTAAAAATTTCCTCAATATCACTTCCTTCATCCAAAGTCTCTTTCGGCTCCCCAAAATCCACAAGGCATTCCACAATACCCTGCAACCTCAGTGGCTTACTCTTAATGTCATAATCGAACTCCTGCAAAGTGATTAACCACTTTGCCAAACGATCGGGCGGCTGTAGCTTGTTCATAAGCAATCTAAGTCCTTCCACCTTCGTATAAAACACTACCTTTTCATAGAGGATGTAGTGCCTAAATTTCTTAGTCCCAAAGACCATCGCAAGACACAACTTCTCCATGTAGGTATAATTGATCTCTGAAATGCCCAATTTCGGACTAGCGAAAGCTATCGGATGATACCACTTTTCCTCCCAGATTTGGGCTAAACAGTAGCTAATACTATGCATGGTGGCTGCTAAAAATATATAGAACACCTCGCCCCTTTTAGGTGCTTTTAAAACGGGTGCTTTTACTAGCTCTTGTTTCACATCCTCAAAAGCTACCTTACAAAGGTCGCTCCATTCAAATGAATAGCTAAAGGATAATAAATTCGTTAGTGGCAACGTTCTTTCTGCCAAGGCATTTATAAATCTCCAATAATACCCTATTGATGACAGAAATCTATGTACCTCTTTTGGAGTACGTGATGGACTTATAGCAACTATTACCTTGATCTTTTCAGGGTCAATTGCTATCCCTATTGAACTGACCACATGGCCTAGCAATAGCCCATAAGGTACTCCAAAAACACACTTCCATGGGTTAAGAGTGATACAAAATTGTCTACAATGCTCAAAGCACTTTCTCAAAATAATCAACATCCTTTCCCTTACAGTGGCTGCCCCCAGGTCATCAAAAAATACTTTCAACTCATCTGGGGAGATGTCACCAAAGGTCTTGTCTGTTGTTTGTTGCCACGATCCAAGTGCATTGCACAAACCAAAGGCCATCACATGGTACGCAAAAGTACCAAAGACAGTAATAAAAGTTGTTTTCAACTTGTCCTCTTCTGCAATTGCCATCTGGTTATATCCTGCAAAGCAATCCATAAACGAATATATCTCCCTACCCGCTAATTGATCCAAAATCTGGTCAATGAATGGTTACGGGTAGTAATCCTTAACTGTCTGCTTATTCAACTCTCTAAAATCCACACATAGTCGGATATGGTTATTTTTCTTCTTCCTGATAACAATGGGTGAACACCATTCTGTGTGTTGTACATGGAAGATTAAACCAACTTTCCTTAACTTCTGTAACTCCTCAAACAGCCCGTCCCTTAATTCAAAAGGCATACGCCTTACCTTCTGACGCACAGGATGACTGCCTTCTTTTACGGGAATAGTATGAACAGCCAGGCTAGGAGGAATGCCTCTCAACTCATCATAACTCCAAGCTAAGATATCACGGAATTCTTGAATCAAGGACACATAGTCCTCCCTTTCTGCTGAACTGAGCATAGAACCCAATTTAATTGGCCGTGAATCAGTCGACATGCCAAGGTCTAACTCAATCACATCCGCATCTCTTATCCTATCTTGCCATTCTATCGGCTCATTTAGAGTTATCTGATAGATATCCTCTGTAGTGGACCCCTCTTTAGATTCATCATTGGATGATGTCTCGCTACCAGATGGATCATCTAATGTCTCTAATTCTGTAGAGGATAAAGGATCTCTCTCACTTTGAGGAGACTCAGGATAAGCATCGACTATTACTCGATTAGCACCTCTACCAAGAACCACTCGACCGGTGGTGGTATATCGACTTGACAGTCTGTTCGTAAGATCCAAGGCCTACCTAGCAAAACTCGATAGCTAGGGCGTCCTGCAAATCTTATCACCCTAAAGTCCAAGAAACATTGTACACTTGCAACTGTAACATGGACCTTAGTAACGCAACCTTCTGGTTGTCTTAGACTATCATCAGCCATTCTCAGAAGGGTGGAGCTCTCTTTCTGGATGCCTAGACCCAGCCTCTCCATCAATTCTGAACTCATGATGTTGACGGAGGATCCAGTGTCTACAATGGCATGTTCCACTAATATTCCATCCACATAAGCTGGAATCCTAGGGCAGTTCTTTTCAGCATGGTCAAACCAATCTTCCCCTACTCGTGCTATGCCCAAGGGTTCCACAATATACCCGATACATAGGATCTTCTTAAATTCCTTGCGTACTCCTGGAGATAATTTGATCAATTGCAAGAGATTCACATTTGGTTTGACTTCGCAAAGAGAACTCGCTAAATCAAAGTCATGATAAGTAGCCAAAGCTCTCTTTTCTTGCCAAACCATCCTCTCTTTTAGTCTTTCGACCGGTTTTGGTGCTTCTTTCTTAGCTCTTGCCTTCTTTCTTGGCATTTTTTCATCCTTCTTAGGGTCACCTTTTCTATCAACCGGCTTTAGCGGTCCCCCTTCTATGCTAGGACTCTGGACTTGCGTCCCCTTATCCCCTTGTTTAGGGTTTGCCTCAACCGATTTTGCATTATCTTTGTCAACCTCTTTAGCCTTTTGGCCTCTTGTCACGACTCTTAAGTTAGAGGTTTTCGTATCATTGACTCGTACAGCCTCAATAAGATTGACTCCGTTGCCTTGTGGCAACTCTTCTATATTTGTTTTTTCCCTCTGTAATATTTGCCTAGGTGCATCATTCTGCTGTAAGTTATTTCCTTGCGCTCTATGATTCACTAGGCCTGGTTGTTTACTGCCTTGTTGGAGAGAACTAATCTTACTCCAACAGGTAGCAGCTAGATGGCCTGACTTCCCACAAATGTCACATTTCACATTTGGACAATTCTTGGGGAAGTGTTGTCCACCACACCATTTACAACTAAATCTAGAGGGTCCACCCTCTTCAGGGCGTCGACTCCCTATCAAATTTTGTTGCTTCTTCAAGAAATTAACGTCGACGGCTATTTGTCGATATTGTTCGGAAATCATATCGGTATAATGCTTCATCATGTCCTTGACTTCGCCAAGGACATTAGATGCACTTGACTCGTAGCCTCGATCATCAACCTGTCGCTCCATTGGCCTAATAATCTGATTTGGCATTGGCTGTTGACCCACAGGAACAACATTCGAATTTGAAACTTGGCCTCCAACATTTGATGGAGCCAACTGACTTGCCATGGGCATAGTCACACTAGGAGGAGCTGGTAATAAAGGTATATTCTGAACCATACTCCCTCTTCCAATAGGATTAGTCATAGGCATCCCTTGACTTCCATTCGTCAATGCTGGATTGCCACTAGGTACTAAACCCCCATTAACATTCATTCGAGAGGAGTAGGCCGTTTGTAATCGTGCTTCTACTCCCTCTGCCCGCGTAATAGTGGTGTCTATATCTGCTAAGGCCACATTGCTCAATTGTACTTGGATATTAATGTCCAACCCATGCAAAAAGTATTGCAATTGGGCAGATGGTGGAATGGGAATGTAAGTTTGCAACTTACGGAATACTTCCTTCAACTTCTTAACATATGCTTTCACGTTCTCATGAGGATCTTGACGTGTTACATTCAAGACCCGCAACCAATATTGACCACCTCTTTTAGGGGCATATTCCGCTCGAATAGCTGCATAGAATTGATCAATGGTGGTTATGGTTCCAGACTCTTTGTTGTGATACCATACCGCAACCCTTCCTTTTAACGTCATATTGAAGAACATCATGAGATGTCCCTCGTCTTGGATGCGATAATTGAACATCAATCTCTGAAATTCACAAATGTGAAATTTTGCATCCTCTTCCGCTAACCCATTAAAAATGGGCAAGGGAACTCCTAAGGCTGGTAAATCCGGCGTCCCTACAGGAATCGCAATAGGTTGTGCCATGGTGACAATCAGATTAGCAGTAGGAGCGTGAAGTAACGGATTCACACCCCCACTTGAAGTGGGTAAACTTGGTGGAGAAGAGAAAGAACTTATGCTTCCTCCTGCCCCTAATGGAATAGGTGGAGCAGTTAAGTGACTAAGACCACTGCTTTTTATACGTAATGGACTATTCCTTTGAGGAGAATAACGGCTTACGATCTCTAACCGCCGTCTAGCCCTCTTAGCACATTCTGCTTTCTGGATTTCGGCTTGGCGGTCCTTGTCAGAGGACATAAACCAACTTCCTTCTAGTCCCTAGAAACCCTAGATCCGAAAACCACCACTTATAAATGGCTCCCGGCAGACGCACCACTGATGGGACCTAAAACGGGCCGGCACTGGCTCATGCACTAGCTGGACCTCTATCATGCACTCAACAACCCCATGGCCTCGCGGCCAGGAGCGTTGATGACACATACATCATACATTGCCTTTCTAAATTCCTAAACATCTTGCATTTGTATCACGTCTCGTAGTCCAACTCTAACCCAATTAACACTCCTCAGAGGGAGTCCCAGCACATTTTCAAATGGCATGAAGTACAAACATAGGAGGTCCTCCCACGGCTGACTACCGCTACCTCACTGCGACTCTCCTACATCTTGGGGATTGGCCCCTCGATGCGTCACTAAACATAAAACACAATATCTCACATATTTCCACTCAAGGTACCAATTGATCGTATCCAGGAATGTACCATTTTTCTCACTTTCTTTCCCCTAGGACCCACGTCTACCTACAGCTTGGGATATCCTGTCTCTCACTCAGCATGGGTCATGTTCCTCTAGAAAGCAATTGCCATGCATCCAAGAGTTCCTGATACTTTTAAGTTTCTTTATGATTTATGCAAGTAGTGAATGCCCACGTGCTCAAACATTTAAGAAAATTAGCATTTTTACACATGTGGAAATCATTTCTTTCAATGATTTTGACTATCGCTCGTATGCGACGTTGCATGAACCTAGCATCGAGGAGACCTCATGCTACTAGATCCTTATTTTAAATTAACGATCAATCTATATGATATGCATAGATGAAAACAATCAACATTTTCTTTCTCTCAGCACTTAAACACCACTCTCTTTCTCTCTACAACCTCACCGTTTAGATTGTGCACAGTGGATAGGTTTAGGGTAATATTTTTCATGTTTTTTGTTGTATGAAAAGCAATAAAAACTCACTAAAACATAAAGGTAGGGCTGAACTGAGGCTAAACCTCATACTTCAGACCCCCCATATATACACAAACATGAATCTTATTTTTTAGTATTTTTCGCACACTCAAAACCTATTTTTCCCTTATTTTTACCCATTTTCTCTATTTTTCTTGTATTTTTTGCAATATTAAATAACTCAAATACAAGAAGAATTGTGGGCTATGTCCCTTAGGCTCATTTGCAGCAAAAACACAAATTTAGTTGGTGTGTCTTACTATATTTTCCATTTATATATCAAAAACACCTAATTTTTCCCTATTTCGTGTGTTTTACGGGTTTTACACCATTAATTTCAGTCACAACACTTATGATTTTCTGATTTTTTGAGCATAAACTGATCAAACTCATATCAAACAACAACATAATACATAATCATCCCATGGGAACAAATATTCATGAAGCAACTTGCATAAAACATCAATTTCCTTTGTAAAACATAATATTACCGTTCTTTGCGGGTTGCGGGTTTTTATTTGCCATGTCTCGGGACAGATTTCCAGCAACCATTAATGCTCATGACAGTCTGGAATCAACAATCTTCATTCCTCTTGAACCACGGAGCAATCCGGTCTTCATTGGACAAGCATCCGTCATCCATTCTTCTTCTTCTTCTTCACCGCATGAATCTGCCCTTAGAGGAGAGAGAGGGAGGAGAGAGAAATACTGATTTTCTCTCTCTCTCTACAGCCCGCCATTGGACGCGTGAGAGACGGCGATACGGAGTGGAGAAGGAGTGGAACAGCCTTGCCTCATCATTATTATGGCTTACTTGCAGCCAAAATTTTCATCCATGGGGGGGGGCTATTTTCCTGATCGCGTGGCTGCTGCACGCCGCCCTCCTCTTCTTTCGTTGAATTTGGGGGGGTGCCCCTTTTGAAGGGCACCCCTTCATACCTCAAGTGGCCACCCTTTCAAGTTTTGACCGGTCTTTTGGCCCTTTTCCCAGCCTTTCTTGCATACGGTGTCCGAATCGCATTCTAAAAAATACTGGGCGTCCGCCTCGGCATCCTAGATTGGCCGGCAGCTTGCTATCTCCAATGTCCTGAAGAATTTGTAACCTCCTCCTTGAGCCAGCGCCAGTCATCTACGTCTAGCCATTCATGCTTTGAGGCCCCACACTTAAGTGCCTTGTATACGTCCGATCATGTGTGTGACATGTACACACACATGCATTCTATCATCCAGTCCCTATGGAAAACCTATCTGCTATGAGGGATACCAGAAACTCCTCATGCAAGGATGATACTATGTAGTCCTTTCTCCCCTCCGATATGTTCTTCCAATGATCCAAGGCATTGTGCCAAAAATCTTGTTGGCACAACTCTCTCATTCGAGCCATCACCCTCCTCCCCTCATCATTCATAATGACGGCTCCTATCCTATCATCTACAAGGTATCCATACCCCTCTAGGGTATGCCTAAGATGTGTCCTCTCCCACTTCTGACCACGCTCCTGGGCATATTCAAGAGACCCTTGTACATCTAGTGTACCTACGGGGGAAGTATCTCGCAGAGTGGCACTCCAGTAGAACGACAAGATGGAAACACTACATCGATACCTCCACAACAACCACCTGAGCCACGCTCTCTCGAACCTACATGAGAGTGAGGAGTAGCACTTGTATCCCGAGACGATTGTGGGCTCATTGTATCCACATCTCTGCATCATCCCCCAAAACCACTCCCTCCATTTGGCCCAATGCTGGAGCATTGACCTCTTTTATTGGAAATGGAAGCATCAGAGCGCACCGAAGTAGATCTAACAAAATGGCTTGATGGTGTCCGAGGGATAGCTCTGGTTCACGCCATATCTCTGAATTGAGCCATTTGATCTAGAGACATATGTGTAAGATCTCTTATAGCTCCTCATCGCTCATCCCTCGACTCGTCATGTAGATCCAAATATCCACAAAGATCACCTGCACAACACAAAAATTGATGTTAGAATAATCAATATAAATCAAGCAAAGCACATCAATATAAATCTTTAAAAAATGATCTTACTTAAAATGCATATCGTATGTATCCTTATAAGCGATTCATCAACGAATTGAGTAGATGGATAATCCAAGTATGAAGTATCCTATGATCCCATGTCAATCTCCTGACACAACTCTACATACATTGGAAGGTTAATAGACAAGTCACCAAAAAAGGATGAGTCCATCTTGTTCTCAAAGAATTCTTGGACTCTTGTATTTCTATCATTGTTACCCGATTCTGGCTCCTCTACATGCTCCAAGCTTTCAGGAACCTCCGCCCCTTGCAATATTGACCCCTCTATTTGCATATTGTCCTCATCTACGTTGGGAACATTGCTTTCATCATATACTCTTGCACTTCGGGGAGGTGAAGATACAACATACCACCATTGAGGTTGTCAGGCGTGGATAGGAAATTACATGTTCAAAATTACATACAAGAGAGATTTAACTTTTGTGACATGTACCATATCGTAATGTAACGTGTCCACTAGTATCATCCAGGACACGTCTTAGCAGTCCATCGGAAAGGATGTCTAGAAAGATCCGCCCGGCACTCCCATGGAATGTTATGGGGTTTGCAATCAAGGGCTTTCCGCATCTGCCACGTAGCGGAAGTATTCTAGCCGTTCCCACTTAGGATCGATCGGAATTAGGGTTTTCCTGATCGGTCATTTCCTAATAGTAACTAGTGTCGGACCCAAGCAAACTATTTTACGTAGAAATGCCAAGTCTGAAGTGGATTCACGCTGCACTTGGTTCAAAGAGAATGGGAAACAAGAGGGATGCAAAGCTCGACCTTTCTGCCATAAGGCATAGTCCCATTCCGTTCCCCTAAAATAACGTAAATCAGTTAAGACATAACTCTAGGTCAACCCTTTCGTTGTCCGTGTCCTTTGACAATCATCCCGTTGTTCCTCATGATTTGAGAAAAGTTCCCGGCCAACCGGGACCACCCATCCGTAGGACGGACCCATGGCCTATCCTCCGCACTTTCCTCGGTTTGTTTTAGTTATGTAATTATCTAACACATTAATTGAACATGTAACAATCAGCTTCTTTAATTAATCCGTTAAGCACTAGCTCTTTCATGTAATCTTATCACGTGACATAGAAAAACAATATTAGACAAGTTCTTTATTAACATATCATCATATTTATCTTTGAAATGCAAGGAGTTCCTCCCGTAGGCTTGTCCATAAATCGGCCGAAGGCCATCCAACAATCCACAGGGATCACTTATTCCAAGCTTCCACCCGTAGACTAGTATGCCGGCCTCGAGATCCAATCCCGAGTCACGTTAGCCTCTTGTGCAAGACCTAGAAGGCGAGGGATTTACGGCCAGAGCCCCCCTGGTACCGAAGCGTCCTCCTGCTCCAAGTAGCGCTCAACGGAGAGAGCTCTCGCGGCGGGTTTGGTCCAAGTTCCCGGCGCGGTCAACAACCCCCTTGGTTAGGGTCAGGCAGACAATCAGGGGTAACTGAAGCTGCCCCTCCCTTCAGGCCTTCAACCTGAAGTATAGATATTCATTTAATTTGTAATTCATAAATCAAATAGTGCTCTACAATCTCACAAACATTTCCATTAATCGATCTTGTTGTTGGCAAACTGCTAAGGAAGGAGTCTTTCCTTTCGAATGCATCTAGCACTCGATCTGGGGTGCCTTGCAACTTGGCAAGATCCTTTATATTCTGGGTTAGGGCGTACCCTATTAACCCAATTTGGTCAACCCTAAAGTTCATTGGATAATTTAGTTTCCGATTTTTAACCCTCCTTACTTAGAAGGATATCAAAGAATACATCCTCATGCAAGATAACTTGCGTAAGGATCCGCCATCCTTGTTGAGGGTATTTAACCTTTCTTTTTGTGAATCAATCACAAGACCATATGACTTTGTACTTGCCGCGCAAGTCCTGCATCATAATATGCGATGAAACAATCTGTTTGAGTTTCTTTAAGCTGACGTTTGTCAGACCTAGGGTCTCCTAACTTTTATTATTTTCTCAGGGATAAACCCTAGTTCTTATTTTTCGGTTATTGACTTTTCAATCTTATACTTCATCTATTTGAGGTTAGGTTAAATCCAACTAATCTTCCCTTTTCTTTGCGAACAAACTCATGCTAACTAAGCAATCTTTCCCTTGCTAAGTTATGCAGTTAGCAATGATAACTTCCTAGAGTTTAAGCATCGCAAGAATCCTTTCATGATTTGTACTTTCCATGATGATTTGTTGTAAAGAGGAATAGGGGTTAATGGTGCAAGATGCAGTTTATATCTTCCAGACTTAACCGAAGTAAACTACTTTAGTGGATAAATAATCTTGCTCATAATTCATTTCAATGCATAATACTTTTTTGAAGGAAAACTATGTTTATACTTTATTTATTTTGCATGTTTAATGAAATTAAATTCCTTCATCGTAAATAACTAGGACAAAATATATATCTTATCCCTAACAATTCATCTTGCATGTTTGAATTAAAACCGATATAAATTAAGAAGGAAAAACCTGGGTTTGGGGTGAGATATCCACATGGATACCGGGAGATGACCCTCCCGCAGCTACTCCTTGGACTTTCTTAGGCGGCATCACAGTTGTAGTCCTTTGAATGTGAAAGCATCTTTACACTCCTTTTCGGAATTCCACCGTCGCTTCAATACTCTTCTTCTCTCTTTCGAGGCAAGGAATCGATAAGGGATTGACCACGAGAAGGGGATAATAAGACCTTGAAGGTTTTAATTTCTTCAGGAGGGCAAGGTTTACAAAGCCTAAAGAAAAGGCCCTATAGGGATTTATACGGGGTGAAAAGGGTGTGTCTGAGTGTGGTTTCAAAAAACATATGAAGGGGCCCTGGGAGATCTTTGGACTTGGGAGTAAAAGGTATAGGAAGGGGGATTCTTGGAGATGTTTTTGGACACGGAGTAGTAAAGGCTTAGGGACTTAAACCTGAGGTGAAAGGGGAAAGGTGAAGGGTGAAGGGTTATAGCACGGGGGAGGGAAAAGGGTGTGTAAGAAAAAAGGGTACACAAGGGGGGTGAAACACGGGGTTTCAAAAAAAAACACAAGAAGGGGCTTATAAATTTAAGCACCGGGGGGGGGGGGGGAGGTAATAAGGCTTTTCAAGCCTTAGTTCTTTTTGGGGGTTCCATCCATGGGAAGGGGTTGTATGGGGGCTCCACGGGAAGGGGGGCTTAGAGGATTTTAAAAAAATCGAGGAAAAAGATTTGATGAGGCAACAACAAGGGGGGAAAAGGGCTTAAGAGAGCCCCCCCTTGGAAGCTTCTAAGAAGCTTCTTAGAAGCTTCTGGGGGAGGAAGTAGACTTTCTCACGTCGCCTCCTATTCTACTCTCACAATCTTGGCGTCCTTTGGGAGCCTCGGCACGGGGAAGAAAAGGAGGGAGGGACGTTTCTGCGGCAACAGGCTCTCTCTCTCTCTCTCTCTCTCTCTCTCTGCGTTTCGTGTTGATGGAGTGTGTGACGAATGACTGATGCAGATGCAGAAGGATGGCGCTGGAGATCAGGATGATATGATGCGACAGGAGATGGTATTGAATTAGAGGCCCCGAGACAAGATTGGTGTTATGCGGATGCAATAATAAAGATGATGGGTGGGCAAGGAGCAGTAGCTATCAATGAAGCAGCTGCAGATGTAGCCTTCAAAATTCCCTCTCTTGTTCTATCCTGGTGGCGTCACAGCTCATTTCCCTCCTCCCCTAGCTCTCATGGCGAAGGGTTTTATAGGGGAAGGGAAGGAGTTCCTCCCTCACGGCGTGTCGCACTGCATGGACGTTTTGGATATGCAAGCTCCAACGAGGAGCTAGCTATCCTTACTAAATCCTTACTCCCCTCCAACACGACCTGCCAATATTTGATAATGTAAAGCTGCTGAGAGAGGAGAAGAATATTTGATATATTACATTCTCTCCCCCTTGGAAGAATTGAGATGTCCCCATCTCGAGATAAACTGGGGATATTGATGGTTGAGAGTGCCTTCATCTACCCAAGTGGCATCCTCTTCGGGATAATCTTTCCACTGGACGAGGCATTCTCTCAAGGTTCTAGATCTTAATTGTCTCTCCCTAACATCTAAGATCCTATCAGGCCTTAGTTCAAGGACTCCTTGACCAGGCATTACAATTTGTTGGTCATCAAGTACATGGTTAGGGTTGGGTACATATTTTTTCAATAGGCTGATATGGAATACATTGTGAACCTTTAGGTTCTCAGGGAGTTGCAATCTATAAACATTAGGTCCTAGGCATTTGAGGATCTTGTACGGCCCACAATACCTTGGACTTAGCTTCTTGCAATTTCCTAAGACTAGAGAAGTCTTTTTAGGGCGTACGCGAATGAAGACCATGTCTCCTTCTTCGAAGACACTTTCTTGACGCTTCAAATCTGAGTATGCCTTCTGTCTATCCTTGGCCGCTTGTATGTCCTGTCTTATTGACCTTATTTGATCATCCATGTCTTCCAACATTTGTCTTTAAGCTTCAACCCTTAAGGTTGGATCTGAGAAGTTTAGGGGACTTCTGCAATCATGACCATATAATGCTTGGAAAGGGGTCATCTGGATGCTCTGCTGGTAAGAAGCATTGTATGCAAATTCTACCAAAGGTAAGTGTTGAATCCACCTCTTTGGCTCTCGACAGCAGTATGCTTAAGTATATCCGCGATGACTTGATCTACTCGCTCTGTTTGGCCATCCGTTTAGGGATGGTAGGCGGTGCTAAAACAGAGTTGAGTCCCAATAGCTTCAAAGATAGCTCTCCAAAAGTGTGATGTGAAGAGAGAATCACGATCACTAATGATTCTTTTGGGTAAACCATGTAGCTTGAATATCTCCTTGATAAACAATCTTGCAATTCTGAGGCTTTATAGCTTGTCTTTACTGGAATAAGGTGTGCAACCTTAGTAAGCATGTCAACCACAACCATGATGGAGTTGTATCCTCCCTGGACTTGGGGTAAGCCTACAACAAAATCCATACTGATGAATTCCCATTTCATTTGGGGGATGTCAACAAGCGGTTGCAGTTTCGTTGGCATCATGACATGTTCGGCTTTGATACGTTGGAAAGACAAATACTCAGTGACATATTTGAGAACATCACATTTGAGCCTCTCCCAATGGTATCTCTTCCTAATTGCATTAAGAGTCTTAGCATAGCCAGGATGTCCTGCGAAAGGGGAATCATGAGCTTCCCACATTATCTTCTGCTTAAGTGACTGGCTTGCTAGTATACACAGCCTTGTTCTGTAGTAGACAAGTCCATTATCAATGGAAAATTCCTGATACTTAGCTTGCAACTTTTGATTCTGATCCTTGATAGAGATCTCCTTTAGCATTGATTGGTAGACCAAATCATGGTATGCTTCTTCTCTAGCTAACTCAAGTATAGGGTTGTTTGGCATAGATACCTTTGTAGCTAGAGATCTGGCCGTTGATGGATTCTGCAAGATTAGGGAATTTAGGAATGCCTTGCGACTCAGTGCATCGGCAACTACATTCTCTTTCCCTGGTCGGTACTTGATTTCAAAGTCATATTCCTCCAACACTTCAATCCACCGACGTTGCCTCATGTTGAGCTCGTTCTTGGTAAAGATCCATTTGAGACTCTTATGGTCGGTTACTAGAGTAAACTTGTTACCCAACAGGTAGTGTCTCCAGAGCTTTAGAGCATGGATGACAGCTAGTAATTCCAGATCATGCGTAGCATAATTTCTTTCATGACTCTTCAATTTCCTTGAAGAGTACGCTACTGGATGACCTTCTTGCATAAGTACACATCCCAGGGCAAGGAATGCTAGCATCAGTTACTACCTCGAATTCCTTATTGAGGTCTGGAATTTTTAGAATAGGTGCTGATACCAAACTTTTCTTCAATCTGTCGAAGGTATTCTGTTCGGGAGTTTACCATGTAATGGAAGTCTGCTTCTTCAGTAAATCCGTCAGAGGTGCTGCAATCAAAGCATAGTTTTTGATGAAAACCCTATACCATCCTGTCAATCCAAGAAAGCTACGTATCTCTTTGACTGATACTTGTGTTGGCCACTCAAGCACATCTCTAACCTTGGTTGGGTCTACTGATATTCCTTCTGATGATACTATGAATCCCAAATATTCAATCTGATGCTTGAAGAATGCACACTTCTTCATTTTTGCATACAGCTTATGTGACCTCATTGTCTCAAGGACAATCCGAAGTTGAGGTTCATGATCTTCTTCCTATTTAGAATAGACTAAAGTGTCATCGAAGAAGACAAGCACGAAATCATCAAGATATAGCCTAAAGATATCTTGCATTAACCTATCAAAGGTGGCAGGTGCATTCGTAAGCTCGAATGACATAACTAGGAACTCAAAGTGCCCATATCTTGTATTGAAGGACGTCTTTGGGATGTCTTCTTCCTTGATCCTTATCTGATAGTAACCTGACCTGAGATCAATCTTGGAGAATATCTTCACACCCTGAAGACGATCAAGAAGCTCATCTATTCTAGGAATAGGATACTTGTTCTTTGCTGTTGATTGATTCAACCCTTGGTAATCAATACATAGTCGAAGTGTCCCATCTTTCTTTTTCTGGAATAGTACTGGAGCTCCCCACGGTGAATTGCTAGGCCGGATGTAGCCCTGATCTAACACTTG
This sequence comes from Lygodium microphyllum, assembly GCF_053477565.2. Taxonomy (NCBI): domain Eukaryota; kingdom Viridiplantae; phylum Streptophyta; class Polypodiopsida; order Schizaeales; family Lygodiaceae; genus Lygodium; species Lygodium microphyllum. The sequence goes on from NC_141153.1 coordinate 60,451,119, forward strand.
CTTGAGTTGTTCCTTCAACTCAATTGCTTCTGGTATGGACATTCTATAAGGTCTCTTTGCAATTGGTGCAGCTCCATGTACTAACCTAATCTCATGATCCACTTCTCTTTGAGGCGGAAGTTTAGTCAACTCTTCAGGGAATACGTCCCCGTATTGCTTTAGCCAAGAAGGTCCTTCATGAGACTCTTTCTTTTGATCTAATTTGTTGAGTTTGATCAAGTAAATAGGTAATCCTTTTCTGACTCCTTTTATGATCCAAGATACTTTGGCCAATTGGATTCTTGGCACTCTTGCCTCACCTTGAGTTGTGACTAATTCCCTTTCAAAGTTTCGAAAGGAAACTTGACCCTTCCTATAGTGAATGTGGGCGTCATTAGGCTTAAGCAAATCCATTCCGAGTAGACACTCATGGATACCTAAATTCATAACTCTGAATTTAACAGAAGTCTTCTTTCCTCCCAGAAAGAATTCCACCTTAGCAGTTTGCCTGGTATAAGTAACCTAACGACCATTTGCCAATTCCACAAGCAGGGTAGGTGCTTCTACTGTGGCTATTCCTAATCTTTTTGCCCATGCTGGTGACATAAAGGAATGTGTACTGCAACAATCAATCAAGGTCTTGAAACCTTAACCTTGATAGTCCGACGGTGTCTGAATCACCGAGAACTGGCGATTCGGCCCTTTCTTGTGTAAAGCGGCATGGACTGTCGCTCTATCGAATTCATCTTCCATGGTCGGATCTTTTTCTTCTTCTTCTTCATCTCTTTGCCTATTGGCAATGCAAGCGGTTCTTCCTCTTCCTCGAGTAGTGGCCTCTTGACCACGGCCTGTTCCTTGAAAAGGCGCTTGGCGATGTCCTCCACCGAGCTTAGGACATTGCCTCTTGAAGTGACCGGGTTCGTTACAGTGGAAACAACGGAGGTCTCGGCCATTACTTTGAGTAGGAACAAAGTTGTTGACGTTATTCGTCCTTGATTTCTTTCTTTATCCCTGATTATGACCTTGAACTCTTTTCATTTGAGGTCTGAATGCTCCTCTGTTCGGGTCATTATAAGACCAAGTTTTGTTACCCCTTGGTCTAGCTTGCACCTCCTGAATTATAGGTGCCGGTCGAATGAGTGCATCCTGAAGATCTGATGGACGCATAGATTCGAGACGGGTATTTACTAGTGGATTTAAGCCCGCACAAAATTTGGACACCTGCTGTGTCATGTCCATCTGTGGCGCATACTTTAAAAGTGAGACCAATTTAGAGTAGTATGCGTCAAGAGTGAGTCCTAGCTGTTTTAGCTCGTAGAACTAATTTATTTTCTATGTGCGATATGCAGGTGGTAAGTATCTTCCCTGCACGGCTTTCTTCAGCTTCTCCCAAGTAACGGATCCCTCTGCAATTTCTTGATCCCTACACCATTGCTTCCACCAAAGTCTGGCTTCGCCGGTGAATTTTAACTTTGCGAGCATAGCCTGATTGGTGGGTGCAGTACCGACTGCTTCAAAGTAATCCTCCATGGATTCAATCCAAATTTCAGCATCAACCTGAACGAATCTGCCTCTCCCGTCAAACTCGGGTGGCTTAATCTGCTTGATAAGGAACTTCTTCTCCTAGATCACAATAGTACTTGATGTAGGAGGCGAATTAGGAACCTGTACTTGGGGTTGTGCCTGAATAAAGGTTTTCTTAACGTTATTATACGATATTCGATGTTAGCTTATATTGCATCTTTAATTCAGCTATCTCGTAAACAATGTAGCTACTTAACTTTTTATCAACTCTTATACACAGCCAGACATTGATTAAAAAAGTCTTTATTTGTATTTATATGGGCATAGCCCTTTCGAATACAACGTTTCATGCGATGATAAGCCAATTTTTACTTTTAGTTTGGGGAGAACAACATTGTATTGCATTTATCTACAGGAACTGTGTAATAGTAAGGGTTTGGGTCATGGATCTTCAGGAATCGATAAGCCATTGGAAGTTCAGGATATCCTTTCCGTTATAATCCATACTTCTCATGGCAGCCCAACACTTTAATCCTGTCAGCGGGAATTACACGGGTTACTTCCTCATATACATATGAGTTCATCTCAACCCTCTGACCTTGAATATGTAAAGTCGAATTTGCGTGAGCTTCCACAAAAACGAACAGCTTCACGACTTTCAGGTCTTCCAACCACTTGATCCTTTTTAGGTTGTAAGCAAACCGGTGGGCGGTTATATAGTAGATTCCTGAAGAACCCGTCCATCTTCTTTCCATGTACAAAGGTGATGGATTATAGATTTGCTCCAGGATGTTCATCATCCCAATTCTTTGTCTATAAAGCGGAGAATGCATTGCAGTCATAAACATGACCCGAAATACCAAAAACTTTTCCCATGCTTTGTAATTCTGGAAGACAGCATTGAAGGTAAGGAAATGTTTGGACAACAACAATTTCTTTACTTCATTTCATTGAGATTTCATAAAAACAATTCCGTTGTTGGTCGGCTCTGATACCAACTGTAACGCATCCACTAGTATAATCCAGGACACGTCTTAGCAGTCCATCAAAAAGGATGTCTAGAAAGCTCCACCCGGTACTCCCATGGAATGTTATGGGGTTTGCAATATAGGGTTTTCCGTGTCTGCTAGATAGCGGAAGTATTCTGGCCATTCCCACTTAAGATCGACCGGAATTAGGGTTTTTATTGAGTGTTGAAATAACCTATTTTTTGGCTGATTTTTGTTGTTTTTGAGAGCTGAATGGTTGATTTTATGAGATGATTGATTGGTTTGGATGTGGTCTGAGAGTTTTTTGGATAGGTTGGAATGGTTTTATTAAGCTCATGATGTTTATTAGTAGAGATGTGAAGTTCTGATGATGTTTTGATATGTTCTAATTGGTCCTGATTGGTTCTGGTTTGTTTTGTTTTGTTCTATTTTCTCTCTGTAAGGAGGGATGGAGTATTTATTGATAGGGTTTGAGATTGTTTGGAAGTTTATTGAGTGATTTTTGATGGTTTGGAATGGTTTTGGTATGAGTTATGTGGTTTTGATACTTTCTGTTGACCTTCTGTAACTCTCTGATGAGCTTCTATAGACCTTCTATATGCTTCTGTATGTGTTCCGATGGATGAGAGTGTAGCTTGTGAAAGTTTTCTAGCCTTGGAAAGAGGTGAATACAAGTGCAAAAGAGCTAAAAGAAGTGAAAGAAGTAGTTGCTGAAGACTCAAGTAAAGACTGGAGTGAAGTGACAGTGGTGAGCTATGAAAGGACACTGTAGTGGCTCTGGTGCCTCTTCATATCCGACATAGCTCTTAGGAGGGGTATCCACGACCTAAGAAGGATTATTTTGAGTGATTATGAGATATTGTAGTGAGGATATGATGTATTATTGATGGAGAGAGAGAGAGAGAGAGTCAGAGATAGTCAATTCTACTAAAACAGAGTGATTGTATATGAGAGATTGAGAGAGAAGACTATGAAGATATTGAAGATGAATACTATGTGATGTATTTCCATTCAAAGATGGTGTATTTCTTTGCTTTCTTTGTTCTATTGATGGATTTTGTGAAGATGTTGAAGAATATGGTTGATTCTATCGAATCTGCGGGAGATCTACATGATGTTTCATGAAGATTTGTTGTGCCTAGTGTTCTTTTCTTCATTGTGATCATGTAAAACCTAATAAAAAAGCTTGTTGATGTTACAAGATAGATTTTCTTGTAAGAGAATTCCCTTTTCCTTGGTGTTCCTCTTAGGGCTCCAGTTTTCCTAATCGGTCATTTTCTAACAGTAACTAGCGTCGGACCCAGGCGAACTACTTTACGCAGAAACGCCAGGTCTGAAGCGGATTCACGCTACACTTGGTTCAAAGCGAATGGGAAACGAGAGGGATGAAAAGCTCAACCTCTCTGCCATAAGGCATAGTCCCATTCTGTTCCCCTAAAACAACGTAAATCAGTTAAGACATAACTCTAGGTCAACGCTTTCGTTGTCCATGTCCTTTGACAATCATCCCGCTGTTCCTCGTGATTTGAGAAAAGTTCCCGGCCAACCGGGACCACCCATCCATAGGACGGACCCATGGCCTATCCTCCGCACTTTCCTCGGTTTGTTTTAGTTATGTAATTATCTAACACATTAATTGAACATGTAACAATCAGCTTCTTTAATTAATCCGTTAAGCACTGGTTTTTTCACGTAATCTTATCACGTGATAGAAAAACAATATCAGACAAGTTCTTTATTAACATATCATCATATTTATCTTTGAAATGCAAGGAGTTCCGCCCGTAAGCTTGTCCATAAACCGGCCGAAGGCCATCCAGCAATCCACAGGGATCACTTATTCCAAGCTTCCACCCGTAGACTAGTATGCGGGCCTCGAGATGCAATCCCGAGTCATGTTAGCCTCTTGTGCAGGACTCGAAAGGCGAGGGATTTACGACTAGAGCCCCACTGGCACCCAAGCGTCCTCGTGCTCCAAGTAGCACTCAACGGAGAGACCTCTCGCGGCGGGTTCGGTCCACGTTCCAGGCGCGGTCAACAACCCCCTTGGTTAGGGTCAAGCAGACAGTCGGGGGTAACTGAAGCTGCCCCTCCCTTCAGGCCTTCAACCTGAAGTATAGATATTCATTTAATTTTTAATTCATAAATCAAACAGTGCTCTAAAATCTCTAGCAAGCACAAACATTTCCATTAATCGATCTTGTTGTTGGCAAACTGCTAAGGAAGGAGTCTTTCCTTTCGAATGCATCTAGCACTCGATCTGGGGTGCCTTGCAACTTGGCAAGATCCTTTATATTCTGGGTTAGGGCGTACCCTATTAACCCAATTTGGTCAACCCTAAAGTTCATTGGATAATTTAGTTTCCAGTTTTTAACCCTCCTTACTTAGAAGGATATCAAAGAATACATCCTCATGCAAGATAACTTGCGTAAGGATCCGCCATCCTTGTTCAGGGTATTTAATCTTTCTTTTTGTGAATCAATCACAAGACCATATGACTTCGTACTTGCCGCGCAAGTCCTGGATTTTCTCTTTTAACTATTGGTATTCTGTCCGGGGCATCCTAATATACGATGAAACAATCCGTTTCAGTTTCTTTAAGCTGACGTTTGTCAGACCTAGGGTCTTCTAGCTTTTATTATTTTCTCAGGAATAAACCCTAGTTCTTATTTTTCGGTTACAATTTACTGGCCCTATATTCAGGGAATGTGGACACATATTTAAGGTATAGATGTTTCTTAGAATTTTACTTCATTCCCAACGAATATTTCGCAGCATTTTTAATTTGGCTAACTCTAGAAGGTAATTTCGAGATTACTTCCGTATGATTTGTTATCTACGTGTCAATTGACTTTTCAATCTTATACTTCATCCATTTGAGGTTAGGTTAAATCCAACTAATCTTCCCTTTTCTTTGCGAACAAACTCATGCTAAAGAAGCAATCTTTCCCTTGCTAAGTTATGCAGTTAGCAATGACAACTTCCTAGAGTTTAAGCATCGCAAGAATCCTTTCATGATTTGCACTTTCCATGATGATTTGTTGTAAAGAGGAATAGGGGTTAATGGTGCAAGATGCAGTTTATATCTTCCAGACTTAACCGAAGTAAACTACTTTAGTGGATAAATAATCTTGCTCATAATTCGTTTCAATGCATAATACTTTTTTGAACGAAAACTATATTGTTTATACTTTATTTATTTTGTATGTTTAATTAAATTCGTTCATCGTAAATAACTAGGACAAAATATATATTTTATCCCTAAGAATTCATCTTGCATGTCTGAATTAAAACTGATATAAATTAAGAAGGAAAAACCTGGGTTTGGGGTGAGATATCCACATGGATACCGGGAGATGACCCTCTCGCAGCTACTCCTTGGACTTTCTTAGGCGGCATCATAGTTGTAATCCTTCGAACGTGAAAGCAGCTTTACACTCCCTTTCGGAATTCCACCGTCGCTTCAATACTCTTATTCTCTCTTTCGAGGCAAGGAATCGATAAGGGATTGACCACGAGAAGGGGATAATAAGACCTTGAAGGTCTTAATTTCTTCGGGAGGGCAAGGTTTACAAAGCCTAAAGAAAAGGCCCTATAGGGATTTATACGCGGTGAAAAGGGTGTGTGTGAGTGTGGTTTCAAAAAACATATGAAGGGGCCTTGGGAGATCTTTGGGCTTGGGAGTAAAAGGTATAGGAAGGGGGATTCTTTGAGATGTTTTAGGAAACGGAGTAGTAAAGGCTTAGGGATTTAAACCCGGGGTGAAAGGGGAAAGGTGAAGGGTGAAGGCTTATAACACGGGGGAGGGAAAGGGGTGTGTAAGAAAAAAGGGGGCACGAGGGGGGTGAAACATGGGGTTTCAAAAAAAAACACAAGAAGGGGCTTATAAATTTAAGCACGAGGGGGGGGGAAAGGTAATAAGGCTTTTCAAGCCTTAGTTCTTTTTGGGGGTTGCATCCATAGGAAGGGGTTTTATGGGGGCTCCACGGGAAGGGGGGCTTAGAGGATTTTAAAAAAACTGGGGGAAAAGATTTGATGAGGCAACAACAAGGGGCGAAAAGGGCTTAAGAGAGCCCCCCCTTGGAAGCTTCTTAGAAGCTTCTGGGGGTGGAAGTAGACTTTCTTACGTCGCCTCCTATTCTACTCCCTCAATCTTGGCGTCCTTTGGGAGCCCTAGCATGGGGAAGAAAAGGAGGGATGGACGTTTCTGCAGCAATAGGCTCTCTCTCTCTCTCTCTCTCTCTCTCTCTCTCTCTCTCTACATTTCGTGTTGATGGAGTGTGTGAGGAATGGCTGATGCAGATGCAAAAGGATGGCGCTCGCGATCAGGATGATATGATGTGACAGGATATGGTATTGAATTAGAGGCCGCGAGACAAGATTGGTGTTATGCGGATGCAATAATAAAGATGATGGGCGGGCAAGGAGTAGCAGCTATCAATGAAGCAGTTGCAGATGTAGCCTTCAAAATTCCCTCTCTTGTTCCATCCTGGCGGCGTCACGGCTCATTTCCCTCCTCCCCTAGCTCTCATGGCGAAGGGTTTTATAGGGGGAGGGAAGGAGTTCCTCCCTCACGGCGTGTCGCTCTGCATGGACGTTCTAGATATGCAAGCTCCAACGAGAAGCTTGCTATCCTTACTAAATCCTTACTCCCCTCCAGCATGACCCGCCACCGAGAGAGGAAAAGAATATTTGATAATGTAAAGCCGCTGAGAGAGGAGAAGAATATTTGATATATTACGTTCTCTCCCCCTTGGAAGAATTGAGATGTCCCCATCTCGAGATAAACTGGGGATATTGATGGTTGAGAGTGCCTTCATCTACCCAAGTGGCATCCTCTTCGGGATAAATTTTCCACTGGACGAGGCATTCTCTCAAGGTTCTAGATCTTAATTGTCTCTCCCTAACATCTAAGATCCTATCAGGCCTTAGTTCAAGGACTCCTTGACTAGGCATTACAATTTGTTGGTCATCAAGTACATGGTTAGGGTTGGGTACATATTTTTTCAATAGGCTGATATGGAATACATTGTGAACCTTTAGGTTCTCAGGGAGTTGCAATCTATAAGCATTAGGTCCTACGCATTTGAGGATCTTGTACGGAGCACAATACCTTGGACTTAGCCTCTTGCAATTTCCTAAGACTAGAGAAGTCTTTTTAGGGCGTACGCGAATGAAGACCATGTCTCCTTCTTCGAAGACCCTTTCTTGACGCTCCAAATCTGAGTATGCCTTCTGTCTATCCTTGGCCACTTGTATGTCCTGTCTTATTGACCTTATTTGATCATGCATGTCTTCCAACATTTGTCTTGAAGCTTCAACCCTTAAGGTTGGATCTGAGAAGTTTAGGGAACTTCTGCAATCATGACCATACAATGCTTGGAAAGGGGTCATCTGGATCCTTTGTTGGTAAGAAGCATTGTATGCAAATTCTACCAAAGGTAAGTATTGAATCCACCTCTTCGGCTCTCGACAGCAGTATGCTTAAGCATATCCTCGATGACTTGATCTACTCGCTCTGTTTGTCCATCCGTTTGGGGATGGTAGGCGATGCTAAAACAGAGTTGAGTCCCAATAGCTTCAAAGGTAGCTCTCCAGAAGTGTGACGTCAAGAGAGAATCACGATCACTAATGATTCTTTTGGGTAAACCATGTAGCTTGAATATCTCCTTGATAAATAATCTTGCAATGTCTGAGGCTTTATAGCTTGTCTTTACTGGAATAAGGTGTGCAACCTTAGTAAGCATGTCAACCACAACCATGATGGAGTTATATCCTCCCTGGACTTGGGGTAAGCCTACAACAAAATCCATACTGATGAATTCCCATTTCATTTGGGGGATGTCAACAAGCAGTTGTAGTTTCCCTGGCATCATGACATGTTCGGCTTTGATACGTTGGCAAGACAAACACTCAGTGACATATTTGAGAATGTCACATTTGAGCCTCTCCCAATGGTAGCTCTTCCTAACTACATTAAGAGTCTTAGCATAGCCAGGATGTCCTGTGAAAGGGGAATCATGAGCTTCCCACATTATCTTCTGCTTAAGTGACTGGCTTGCTAGTATACACAGCCTTGTTCTTTAGTAGACAAGTCCATTATCAATGGAAAATTCCTGATACTTAGCTTGCAACTTTTGATTCTGATCCTTGATAGAGATCTCCTTTAGCATTGATTGGTAGACCAAATCATGGTATGCTTCTTCTCTAGCTAACTCAAGTATAGGATTGTTTGGCATAGATACCTTTGTAGCTAGAGATCTAGCCGTTGATGGATTCTGCAAGATTAGGGAATTTAGGAATGCCTTGCGACTCAGTGCATCGGCAACTACATTCTCTTTCCCTGGTCAGTACTTGATTTCAAAGTCATATTCCTCCAACACTTCAATCCACCGACGTTGCCTCATGTTGAGCTCGCTCTTGGTAAAGATCCATTTGAGACTCTTATGGTCGGTTACTAGAGTAAACTTGTTACCCAACAGGTAGTGACTCCAGAGCTTTAGAGCATGGATGACAGCTAGTAATTCCAGATCATGCCTAGCATAATTTCTTTCATGACTCTTCAATTTCCTTGAAGAGTACGCTACTGGATGATCTTCCTACATAAATACACATCCCAGGGCAAGAATGCTAGTACCAGTTACTACCTCGAATTCCTTATTGAGGTCTAGAAGTTTTAGAATAGGTGTTGATACCAAACTTTTCTTCAATCTGTCAAAGCTATTTTGTTCGGGAGTTGACCATGTAATGGAAATCTGCTTCTTCAGTAAATCCGTCAGAGGTGCTGCAATCAAAGCATAGTTTTTGATGAAGACCCTATACCATCCTGTCAATCCAAGAAAGCTACGTATCTCTTTGACTGATACTGGTGTTGGCCACTCAAGCACATCTCTAACCTTGGTTGAGTCTACTGATATTCCTTCTGATGATACTATGAATCCCAGATATTCAATCTGACACTTGAAGAATGCACACTTCTTCATTTTTGCATACAGCTTATGTGACCTCATTGTCTCAAGGACAATCCGAAGTTGAGGTTCATGATCTTCTTCCTATTTAGAATAGACTAAAGTGTCAACGAAGAAGACAAGCACGAAATCATCAAGATATAGCCTAAAGATATCCTGCATTAACCTATTGAAGGTGGCACGTGCATTCGTAAGCCCGAATGACATGACTAGGAACTCAGAGTGCCCATATCTTGTATTGAAGGCCGTCTTTGGGATATCTTATTCCTTGATCCTTATCTGATAGTAACCTGACCTGAGATCAATCTTGGAGAATATCTTCACACCCTGAAGACGATCAAGAAGCTCATCTATTCTAGGAATAGGATACTTGTTCTTGACTGTTGATTGATTCAACCCTCGGTAATCAATACATAGTCAAAGTGTCCCATCTTTCTTTTTCTGGAATAGTACTGGAGCTCCCCACGCTGAATTGCTAGGCCGGATGTAGCCCTGATCTAACACTTGCTTGAGTTGTTCCTTCAACTCAATTGCTTCTGGTATGGACATTCTATAAGGTCTCTTTGCAATTGGTGCAGCTCCAGGTACTAACCTAATCTCATGATCGACTTCTCTTTGAGGCGGAAGTTTAGTCAACTCTTCACGGAATACGTCCGCGTATTCCTTTAGCCAAGAAGGTCCTTCATGAGACTCTTGCTTTTGATCTAATTTGTTGAGTTTGATCAAGTAAACAGGTAATCCTTTTCTGACTCCTTTTATGATCTGAGATACTTTGGCCAATTGGATTCTTGGCACTCGTGCCTCACCTTGAGTTGTTATTAATTCCCTTTCAGAGTTTTGAAAGGAAACTTGACCCTTCCTACAGTGAATGTGGGCGTTGTTAGGATTAAGCCAATCCATTCCGAGTAGACACTCATGGATACCTAAATTCATGACTCTGAATTTAACCGAAGTCTTCTTTCCTCCCAGAAAGAATTCCACCTTAGCAGTTTTCCTGGTACAAGTAACCTCACGACCATTTGCCAATTCCACAAGCAGGGTAGGTGCTTCTACTGTGGCTTTTCCTAATCTTTTTGCACCAGCTGGTGAGATAAAGGAATGTGTACTGCCACAATCAATGAAGGTCTTGAAACCTTAACCTTGATAGTCCGACGGTGTCTGAATCACCGAGAACTGGCGATTCGGCCCTTTCTTGTGTAAAGCAGCATGGACTGTCGCTCTTTCGAATTCAGCTTCCATGGTCGGATCTTTTTCTTCTTCTTCTTCACCTCTTTGCCTATTGGCAATGCAGGCGGTTCTTCCTCTTCCTCGGGTAGCAGCCTCTTTACCATGGCCTATTCCTTGAAAAGGCACTTGGCGATGTCCTCCACCGAGCTTGGGACATTGCCTCTTGAAGTGACCGGGTTCGTTGCAGTGGAAACAACGGAGGTCTCGGCAATTACTTTGAGTAGGAACAAAGTTGTTGACGTTATTCGTCCTTGCTTTCTTTCTTTATCCCTGATTATGACCTTGAACTCTCTTCATTTGAGATCTGAATGCTCCTCTCTTCGGGTCATTATAAGACCAAGTTTTGTTATCCCTTGGTCTAGCTTGCACCTCTTGAATTATAGGTGCCGGTCGAATGAGTGCATCCTGAAGATCTAATGGATGAATAGATTCGAGACGGGTATTTACTGGTGGATTTAAGCCCGCACAAAATTTGGACACCTGCTGTGTCATGTCCATCTGTGGCGCATACTTTAAAAGTGAGACCAATTTAGAGTAGTATGCGTCAAGAGTGAGTCCTAGCTGTTTTAGCTCGTAGAACTCGTTCATTTTCTGCGTGCGATATGCAGGTGGTAAGTATCTTGCTTGCACGGCTTTCTTCAGCTTCTCCCAAGTAACAAATCCCTCTGCAATCCCTTGATCCCTGCACCATTGCTTCCACCAAAGTCTGGCTTTGCTAGTGATCTTTAACTTTGCGAGCATAGCCTGATTGGTGGGTGCAGTACCGACTGCTTCAAAGTAATCCTCCATGGATTCAATCCAAATTTCAGCATCAGCCTGAACGAATCTGCCTCTCCCGTCAAACTCGGGTGGCTTAATCTGCTTGAGAAGGAACTTCTTCTCCTAGATCACAACAGTACTTGATGTAGGAGGCGAATTAGGAACCTGTACTTGGGGTTGTGCCTGAATAAAGGTTTTCTTAACGTTATTATACGATATTCGATGTTAGCTTATATTACATCTTTAATTCAGCTATCTCGTAAACAATGTAGCTACTTAACTTTTTATCAACTATTATACACAGCCAGACATTGATTAAAAAAGTCTTTATTTGTATTTATATGGGCATAGCCCTTTCGAATACAACGTTTCATGCGATGATAAGCCAATTGTTACATTTAGTTTGGGGAGAACAACATTGTATTGCATTTATCTACAGAAAGTGTGTAATAGTAAGGGTTTGGATCATGGATCTTCAGGAATCGATAAGTCATTGGAAGTTCAGGATATCCTTTCCGTTATAATCCATACTTCTCATGGCGGCCCAACACTTTAAACCTGTCGGCGGGAATTACACGGGTTACTTCCTCATATACATATGAGTTCATCTCAACCCTCCGACCTTGAATATGTAAAGTCGAATTTGTGTGAGCTTCCACAAAAACGAACAGCTTCACGACTTTCAGGTCTTCCAACCACTTGATCCTTTTTAGGTTGTAAGCAAACCGGTGGGCAGCTATATAGTAGATTCCTAAAGAGCCCATCCATCTTCGTTCCATGTACAAAGGTGATGGATTATAGATCTGCTCTAGGATGTTCATCATCCCAATTCTTTGTCTATAAAGCGGAGAATGCATTGCAGTCATAAACATGACCCGAAATACCAAAAACTTGTTCCACGCTTCGTAATTCTGCAAGACAGCATTGAAGATAAGGAAATGTTTGGATAGAAACAATTTCTTTACTTCACTTCATTGAGATTTCATAAAAACAATTCCGTTGTTGGTCGGCTCTGATACCAACTGTAACGTGTCCACTAGTATAATCCAGGACACGTCTTAGCAGTCCATCGGAAAGGATGCCTAGAAAGCTCCGCCCGGCACTCCCATGGAATGTTACGGGATTTGCGATCTAGGGCTTTTCACGTCTGCCACATATGGAAGTATTCTGGTCGTTCCCACTTAGGATCGATTGGAATTAGGGTTTTCCTGATCGGTCATTTCCTAACAGTAACTAGCCTCGGACCTAGGCGAACTACTTTACGCAGAAACGCCAGGTCCAAAGCGGATTCACGCTGCACTTGGTTCAAAGAGAATGGGAAATGAGAGGGATGCAAAGCTCAACATCTCTGCCATAAGGCATAGTCCCATTCTGTTCCCCTAAAACAACGTAAATCGGTTAAGACATAACTCTAGGTTAACGCTTTCATTGTCCGTGTCCTTTGACAATCATCCCGTTGTTCCTCATGATTTGAGAAAAGTTTCCGGCCAACCGGGACCACCCATCCGTAGGATCGACTACAAGTCATACACTATAAAAAGTTGAGCACAAACTGAATGGGTTCATGCCATCCATAGCAAGATTGAGCCAAAGATTCCTTGGCTCTCAGGAAAAGCCTAGAAAGGTAGAGTCAATGTGGCTCCATGTGCATGAATCCACTGATATTCTTTGGACTCCATCATCTATGGATCCATTCTGCGCATGCCACGTTGTCAAGCTCGCCATGCTAGATGTACGAAACATGTGATGTATACAGGGAATAAGCAAAAAGTGTCTAAGAAATCTTTGAGGGATGGTTTTTTCTTACAAGTCCTGTCAATATCTGTGAGCACCACACTTTGGATATGTCTCCATAGTCTCGTATACTCCTTGAAATAGTACATAATCATTGATACATGCATGGATGCTGTTGTAGTCCATGCCAAGCTTTTGTAAAACATGTCACGCATCATCACAAGACTCAGCAAGCGTGGTATTTGCAAGTGGTAATATATGATACTTTAGTAATCTTAAAAAAAATCATGACATCTTGAAAAAGTATAATTGTTTTTTATGATGGTGTCGAAAAGAAATCCACGAAAAACATGTGAAAGTTACCTAAACAACTCGGTCACACTTGCATCGCTCCACCCGTATTTTGCTTATACACTTAGGAGTACAAGCAGTGTCTTCAAGTGAGATACTCGGCACCCATCATATAATGGTATAGATGCTTCCTCTCTAAGAGAATTAGATGTCTCGATATCCATGGGCATCAATACATCAATCATTGCCTCCATCTCAAGCTCCAAGGTTGTAGAAAAGTCTAGAAGGCTATCTATCTCCTCTGGTATTGACGGTATAGATTGACTAGTGCCTTCCAAGTGGTGGATTGGCTCAAGCACTCCATCCATTGCACACCCACAAACTCTTCTAGCTGGCTGCAAAGGGTGCACTCCTCCTTGGGATGAGATGTCACCTCCCTGTAATAAATTTTACGGCCACATCCAATGTTTTTGTATATGATATTTAATTAGTTTGCTAATACAATGCATGCTTGATATACACATTTCTTACCATTTGCTCAAAATCCAAGATCACCTGATCAATGATCTTTGATTGAAACTCGTCAAAGCATCGTACGTGTTCTATAAACAATAGATGTTTTCATCTAATTGCTAGCTTACATTGAGAGCAAGGACATGGAACACGCTGATTAAGATATGGCTCATGATCTTAAACATCACGGCCTTCATCGTTGAGGTAGCACAAAGCATGTCAATAAAACCATCTGTTCACCTCCGTGTCCTATTCACCTCCGTGTCTAATCTCTCTTTCGCTTTACAAGGCCTAGATACACAAGCCTTCTGCACCTTTCCGAAGCGTCAAACTACTACTACTACTACTACTACTACTACTACTACTACTACTACTACTACTACTACTACTACTACTACTACTACTACTACTACTACTACTACTACTACTACTACTACTACTACTACTACTACTACTACTACTACTACTACTACTACTACTACTACTACTACTACTACTACTACTACTACTACTACTACTACTACTACTACTACTACTACTACTACTACTACTACTACTACTACTACTACTACTACTACTACTACTACTACTACTACTACTACTACTACTACTACTACTACTACTACTACTACTACTACTACTACTACTACTACTACTACTACTACTACTACTACTACTACTACTACTACTACTACTACTACTACTACTACTACTACTACTACTACTACTACTACTACTACTACTACTACTACTAGTCACCTTCCCGAAGCATCAAACACATCCAAGGTGCACCTTTAACAAAACCTCTCTCTCTCTCTCCCTACTACTATTACCACTACTACTACTAGTACTTGCCTTCCCAAATTGTCAAACACATACTACTACTACTAGTACTCGCCTTCTCAAAGTGTCGAACACACCCAAGGTGCATCTTTAACAAAACCTCTCTCTCTCTCTCTATACTGCTACTACCACTACTACTACTAGTACGTACCTTCTTGAACACACCAAAGGTGTACCTTTAACAAGACCTCTCTCTCTCTCTCTCTATATATATATATATATATATATACTACTACTACTACTGCTGCTGCTACTACTGCTGCTGCTGCTACTACTACTACTACTACTACTTCTCACCTTCCCGAAGCGTCGAACACACCCAAGGTGCACCTTTAACAAAATATCTATCTCTCTCTCTCTACTACTACTACTACTGCTGCTGCTGCTGCTGCAAAAACAAGAGAAAAAGAAATTAAAGAACAAGATCTTTCCCTCTCTTTTTTTTTAATCCATTCATTCTCCTCTCTCACTCCCTCTCTCTCTCTCTCTCTCTCTCTCTCTTTCCCTCTTTCTTTATTATGTTTCATATTTATTCCCTCTCTCTCTCGTTCTTTCTTTATTTTTCTCTCTTCCTCTCCCTCTCTCATTTCCTCTTTCTCTCTCTGTACACATAATTTTTAACAAAAACAAACAAAAGAAAATGAGAAATAAAAAACAAACCAAGAGGGAGCAATGCACTCACCGCAAAGGCCCGAGGATGGATTCAGTGGCTCCTCTTTTTTGTGACAGTGGCTCCTCTTCGCCCTTCATGCACTTCCTCCTCTTATTCGCGAATGGCGGCGATGGCATCGAGAATCTCTTCTTCTCCGTCTTTCTCTCTTTCTCTCCCTATCCCTCCCAAATGCACGATGTAGTTCGCTCTCTCTTTTGCTCCCTCTTTCACTCTTTTGCACAAAATGCCGCGCTTGGGTTTTGGCCCACTTTTTTTTGTCTGAGTACCGTCACTATTTGTGTCTCTAAATGCGATGCAAATAGCGATACAAATAGCGACACCACTAATTTGTGTCAAAAATGGCCGTCGTTATTCCCCTTTATCCTTGTAGTGTAAAAACTCCTTATCACATGCACATGTCTTTATATAAATAGTCTTTCATAGAGTTTTTCATTAGAAACTTTTAGACTTAAAAATAGACCCTTAAAAATGTATAGTTTAAGAGGTAGGCATTTTAGGTTGTCCAATAGAAAGCCTAGATGTTGACATCCATAGAGAGTAAATATTGTCTCTCCAAATCTTGGGTTTTTTTATTAAAAAATGAGATAGTGGGGATTTTAAAAAAGGGAATGAATAGTGTACAAATTTTGAGTTTCTCTAACCTCATAGTTCTCCCCTCTTTTTTGGCAAAATTTTTAATTTTACTTTTTTTTTCTCTCACGAGATGACTTTGATCCAAAAAATGATAGCAAACCATTGTCACTCTGTTCTCCATTTTGGTAAATTTCAGTCTTCATTGAAGCTCTTTGGTGAGAGTAATTAGAGCTTTGATCATTTTGCTTACCTTTGCAATTTCTTCTTCTTGTAGCTCTAGAATTTGGGTAAAATATAAGTACTTATCTTTCTTTTTCATTTTCTCTTATGTATTATTTTTTAGTTTTGGTGAGAGTAATTATAGCTTTGATCATTTTTCTTACCTTTGCAATTTCTTCTTCTTGTAGCTCTAGAATTTGGATAAAATATAAGTACTTATCTTTCTTTTCATTTTCTCTTATGTGCTATTTTTTAGTAGGATTTGATGTCGTTTCTAATTGTTGTTGTTGTTTTGTTGTAGAGATTATTTTGGCTAGGAGACACATGTGCTCATATATATATATATATATATATATATATATATATATATATATATATATATATATATATATATATATATATATATATAATCTTTCTCCATCCCTCCCCCCCTCTCGTTGTTTCTTATTTTTCTTTTGTATTGTGTTTTCAATAGACCGTTGTGTTGGTTATACTTGTTATTATCTTTTTATAAAGTTTATTTGGAGCAAGAAGTACATGTGCTAATCTCTCTCTCTCTCTCTCTCTCTCTCTCTCTCTCTCTCTCTCTCTCTCTCTCTCTCTCTCTCTCTCTCTCTCTCTCTCATTTCTCTAACCATTATTGTTGTTTTATTATAGAGATCATTTTTTGCTAGAGTAGAGACTATGTAGCTCAATTTGCATATAAATTTGCTATGTTTTTCTTGTGTTAAAATTTATGTATTTGATTATTATTTTTTTACAAAGATTGATGTTTTTTTTTAAATCTATCATCTGTAATGGGTTTTGATGAGCAACATTACAGTCTTATCTTAGTAAATTAGGTTATAGATAAATGTCCCTATTGTGTGTTGGTTTAATTCATGTAGGTGACTAGTTATCTTTAGTTAAGCGGGATTCATCATTTGAATAATTCAGTCATCGTTTTCTTATAATTATGATTTTCAATAAATTTTGATTATTATAATTTAGAATCAATTGTTGCCACATTAATCAACAAAGTAGTGCAGATGTTCTATCTTACATGTAATTTTTCTATCTTTTATGTTATGTGAATCCATATTCAGGATTAGTTATTTTCATTGTTATTGAAGTGCTATGTTTCTGTAACATGTAGGTATTTGCAAGATTTAGATAAAGCACATAGCTCTCATCAACTTTCTTGATGTAGTGAGTTATTTCTTTGTGCTAGATTATATGGATTTGCTAGAAATTGAGGCTTTGATGTGCCAATTCTATGTGTCCATTTGAATCTCCATGTCATTTGGCTATGATCCATCTGTCTATTGTATCATATCATCCATATAGCACACAATGTGCTCAGTCATAGAATATATTAGGTGTCAATCCAAAGTGCTTATTTGAATTCACATGCCATGTGGCTGCCATTCTTGTAATGACTACTTTATAATACACATGTATACATAAAATGTATTGGTCTGATCAAAATGTGTTCATTATAATGAGACTTCCTTTTGAGAAATTCTCAAAGTACTCTTGTAATGTTCATTTCATTCTATTTCATGTTGATGGTATAATCAAAGTGATGCCTTGAAATTGAATCTATAGTTTGTGTCAATATACATATATATATGCATTTCGATATCTATGTTTTGTCTTTGGTTACAAAAGTGTGAACATTGCTTAATATCATAGTTGATTTCTATGGTATATCGGTGATTACTAGTCAAACTAAAAATGCTTATTGTTTAGGATTTAACACATATTCCTTTACATCTATTGCCTAAGTTATAATGCTTGACAAAAGAATGAGCATTCTCTCAATAGAAGTATATAATAGGAAAGATGAAGAAAAGAATTGGATCACTGATACATATCATTGCTCCTCTTGGATACACATGCGTCCAAGTATAAAGGGTGCTTTCAAGGTAATTATAGTCTTTGTAATTACAAACATATCAAAGCACAAGAAGGGTTTTAGTTCTCAGATAAAGGAATGTTGACTTTCACCTTGTAACAAATATGTTGGTACAACACATATTCATGCAAAAGCAAATGCATATTGCACCCACTATAACCATTCAATGAAGCATTGCAAATAGAAAGTTTTTGCAACTAATTGTCTTCTATTTTTAGAAGTATACCATTTAGGTTGCTATGAGTTGAGAGTTTCAGAGGTGCAAAACATTGCAAATAGTAAGTCTTTGCAACTAGTTCTGTTCTATTTATAGAAGTATACCGTTTAGATTGATGTGAGTTTAGAGTTTCAGAGGTTCTTTGTATTACAACATCAAAATTGGTAGATTAATTTTTAATGGGCAAATAGCCAAGTAGCTTGTGAAGGACGTTACTCTTTTCTATGACTCCAAGTATATATGTTGCTTAAGGGGAGTTGAGAATATGGAACCCTTAAATCTATGCATGTATCAAATCTCAATAGCATAGAATGACCACTATGTAGTGGTGACATTTTTCACTTGTGTAGCATAAAAATTTCAATAAACATATTGAACTCTATGAAGCTAAGCAATGGCTCAAATAATATACACCTAAGATGCTTCATACCAATTTCAATCTTTACATAGATGTTTAAGAAATATGAGGATTTGAGACATACTAAAAGCATGCACATCATAAAAAGTGCATCGAAGGATTATTTAATAAGCATTGTATCTAAAACTTGGACATGAAAAATCACTCATAGCCCTAACACATTAAAGTGTTGAGTCATAACAAAGACATGGATTTCACGTAATATTTTACTCTCTTAATTGATTATTTTCATACTCTAGAATGGATCTGTTAACTTTTCTTTCCAATTACAGGTACTTTGTCATATGACAAACTTTATGCCTGGTGTTTAGGTATCGTAGATGAAGGAAGCTCAAGGGTGAATGGTTGTGCCTTGAATAAGGCATGCATGATAGTACAACTATGGATGTTATTGTCAACTGTGAGGGTCATGAGTCCCAAATGTTGAAGATGGATGATGATTGGCCCTTAAGTATAATACACCGAGAAATAACAATGCTAATGGAGAATCCACCTACTACCTTCTATTTCAGAGATTAGATGGTGTCGAGACCTAAAACGGCCCAACACTGGCTCTAAGCACTATCTGGGCCACTTTATACTCAAAGAACACACCCTCTCGGCCTCGTGGCCAAGAGTATCTAAGGGACACACTGCCCTAACCTCTATTGTAAATTTCGCATTTGTTTTGGATTGCAGCCCAACGGTCAAGCCATCCCGACACTCCTCAGAGGGAGTCCCTACACATATATCAGTGTAAAAACACCTCGTAAGCACAAACAGAAGGAGGCACCCCTTGGTTGAATATCATAGCCCCACTGCAACTCTCCTACACCTCGAGGATTGGCCCCTCGATGCATCACCAATACATTATAATGCGTACATCACAAACTCCACTCTTGTTTTTAAACGTTCTAGGAGATAAGATATTTCATCACTCAACAATTTCCCGATGAACCCAATCATCTAAACTTGTAGCTTGGGTACCTCACAACTCAACATGGGTCATATGTATAAGAAAACAACTGCAATGCATCTGAGAATTACACCACGTGATATGTGCAAAAAAATATATTAGGGAATTTGGGAATTCCCATGCACATTGGGAACCGTCGATACCATTATTATTTGACCACATGGTTTAAAAAATTTTCCTTACTTAAAGATGGAGTCTACCCTAAATTTTATATAAGCAACCTTCCCAAATCTCACTTTCAAATACGGATCAAGATTTAGCTAGGTGCTCAAATATTTATCACTTATTTGAAATTGAGACTTGAAAATTTCCCACATTCTCTAATATGGTATTGCAATGCAATTGTGAACGAATCCTAGTGCTCAAACATTTTATGATTTATAAATCAATATTGTGAAGTGTAAAAAACATTCTTTCAATGATTTCAGTCTCCACCGTAATGCTGCATTGTTAAGGGTCAACATCAAGCATTCTCGTGCTGTTAGACTCTCTTAAACTTAAATTATAAACGTAATATATGGTATGCATAATAAAATAGATCAATATTTTGAATTTTATTAGCAACTAATCACCATCAAAACCCCTCCTTCTCCCTACTATTTATGTTATGCAAGGGCCGATAGGTGTAGGAAGCAGATTTTTCATGTGTTTTTCTTGTAAAAGTGGTAAAAACAAACTTTAACATGAAGAAAAGGCTAAATTGAGACTCATCCCTCATGCTCTAGATATATCATATATCCACGAACATAAATAATATTTTTTCTTATTTTTTTAATGCAAAAACTTAACTGTTATCATTTTTTGACTATTATTATTCATTTATTTAGATAAAAATTTTGATATTTATGATTTATGGGTTGGGACTGATCACAATCACTAATAATTGATTTTATCTTCATTTCTAATCCATATGACCCCCAAAATCACAACAAAACCTCCAAAAATTATCATCTTTAGGAAAACCACATAATTGCGAGTTTTGCATGGTTTGGTATAAATCATTTTATGACTAAATTTTCTAGTTTTCTTCAAGATTTTTTATAGATTTCAATATTAAGATCCAAACACAAACAATTCCATCGAATATCTCTCATAGAACAAATGGAATCATTGCTTACGTATAGAATCACGCTTTTGGAGACACGTATCTCATGGTTGGGAGGCCGTTGACGCTCATTCTTGGCCGCTGACGCTCTCTCACAACGATCTAGGATCTCCTTTGTTCTAGCACTATCATTCCATAAAAAACATCCATCTTAGCCCATCCCCCTCTCTTTTACATTGATTCGTAAGAACACTCCACAAGAGGAGAGAGGAGGGAGGAGAGAGAAATACTAAAAATAGATCTCTTTGTTTAATGTATCAATTTTAGTGATTTATGGAGCAATGACGGGCTAAAAAATTCAGGATCTCATGCCCTAGAGCATTCCTCCTAATTCCCATGATTAGAAAAACTCATTTTTTGGCCATGAAAGGATGTGCCGAAAAAATGGCACCCCCTTCCCCCCAATAACATTTGTTTTTGTGTTTATGGCCCCCTAAATCAAGTTATTAAGGCCTAACATTAAAATATCTAGCTCAATCCTCAAGTTTTCACACTATAGGCAATTGGATTTTTTGCATTCGGGGGGGCAAATGAGCTCGGATTCGAGATCTGTCTAGACTACTGGCTTCATGACGTCGAAATCTATGAAGTTGGCACTCGCCACACACTTTTTAGCTCTTGGATCATGTAGCTACTTCATAACGTGAAACCGTGCGGGGATCAAATGGGGAGTCAAATAGACTCCAACTGACGAACCGAGAATTTTGTTGGGCTCTTGGCATCAAACTCCATCAGGAAAACTCCAGCTCATCGATCCGCAACCATATGATTTTTCATAAAAAATTGGTATTTTACAGTCTCCCATGCTCTTTTTGGCTTCAAAAATGGTCTTTAAAATCCATTCCCACATGGTAAGAAGGTTCAAAGTTGAGCTAAGGGTCTTGTTACTGGTGGAAAGTATATGGCTCCAAATATTTTAGAAATTGTGTGGTCTTCCTTGAAATCCACCTCCACAATTTATAATATCCAATATGTTTGTGAACTTTCAAAGTTGTTTAGCTAATAGAATACAACTACTTTGCAAAATCATATGCTTGTAATATTTTTTAAAAAATTAATATTTGAACTTGTAATATTTTAATTTTTTTAATTATTTGAACTTGTATTTGAAACTATTTAATAATGTATACACCTACTTTAAATTTTGAGATAAGATGCATGTGCTAGACTACACATTGGGTGAGAGATATGCCTCCCTTAACATTGATTTTATTAAATACATATAACACGTTTATGTTTTCAAGATAAGATACATACATCCACCTAGGGATGGAGAGGAGATGCCTCCTCTCCAATGATAGTTGATATACTATGTGTGAATTCTTGTAATTTATAATAAAGATTTTTTAAAACATGTGTAGACATCCTTTTTTTTAGATATGACACATACACCTACATGCCTATGTGCTAGGAGGAAGAGATAGGGGGGGGGGGGGGGACTCCCTCTAGATGTTAGTTGGATAAATGTGTAAGTATTGCATTGACACATTTACATATGAAACTTTACAAAGAAAATACATGACAACATGACTAAACATTGTATGAAAATAGTAGGCTAGTTTTTATTTCATTGTTTCAATTCACACATTTTCTCTTCATCTCTTCACATTCACCATATCCCTCCTACCTATTGCAATGGATACTCTTGTCCAATTTGATGAGTGGAGCCATGAGACTTTCTTTACCACCCAAGGTGGTAAGATCTTTGAGGTTCTCTCACACAACTTCAATATTGAATGCAAACTCTCACTAAGACTTTCTTTACTAGCTAGGGTGGTGAGATCTTTGAGGTTTTCTCAAAGATTTTCAACCTCAAATGTGTACTCTCACTACTTGATCCCTTCCCTTCATGTATTGGAAGAGTTTGTGAGCACCATCGCCACCTCCACATACTCTATTGAGGGATTGGACATGACTTGGGTGCCTTTGATATAGCTCATGGTATTTTAAGCTAGGAACAATCACCAAAAAGTAGTGAAATTTTGTTTGGCCCACATGGATCCTTTGTACAAAGCATGCATTGTTCCCATGGGGAGTGCACCATGTACAACACCTTTGGAGCTTGTAGAGTGTGATTGTGCATTAGTGATCAACCTACTTGTATTAGATACACCCATAGAGAAGGAGAGCAATGAAGACACAACTCCAAAGGTTGCTACTATCACATACAAGGGAGAAGAGCCAATAAATATTCACGAGGAACATGAGGTGGTGGCAGAGCAAGGGTTGGCTTTCCTGGTGCCATCCTCTTTAGAAAAGTCACAAGTCAATAAACCCAACCTTGCCTTCTTGATGACACCAATTGAAATATATGTCTCATGATACTTGCTTCTATTAAATGTGCTACAATATTTGAAAATGAAAAAAGAAGATTTGTTCTCTATCATAATCAAGGATTCAATGGAAGACCTAATTGATTATGATTACATGGATGTACATCAGATGATAGTAGCTATTGCATGTATTTTTCTTATTGAATACAAGACATTTTTCTTTATTTCAATAAATATAATATGATTTGTATAAGTGTGGTGATAATGAATGATAAATTTTAAGGACACATTTATATATGTTGACATAATCTCATTTAATTATGTAAACACATGGTACATACATTTATGATTGTGTATAGCTGATAATATAACTCATATCTATACTTATTATTACTTTCAATGCATGCATACATTAAACATAAACTAATAGTTGTGTGTTTCAAGAAATAAAAAAAACAACTTTACTTAAGTTAATTGAATTGAGTACACATCCTATAACATTTAATATATATATTTTTAAAATTATTATAGAGTATAGAAAAGTTTTGGCTTTCTAAGCTACCATCCTGTAGCAGTCATGGCAAGACCTTGCATCACTAGTATCATAAGGCTATGGAGAAGTTGCCTTGCCATGTTGAAGCCAAAAAATAAAGTTAACATCTTTGTTTGTGATTGTAACACACTTTGCATGGATGGACACCAGTTGTGTATCATTGAACAAGTGAATGAGAAACCCCTCTATATTTCTCTTCCTGCCCCTCTTTCTCTCTCTCTCTCTCTTTCCCCTTTTTTTATTTTCCTCCCTTCATCCTTCTTTTTATCTCTTCCCACCTTTCAAATTCTCTCTATCTTTCTCTTTTTTTATTTTCCTCCCTTCATACTTCTTTCTTTCTGTCTGTCCCTCTCTCTCTCTCTCTCTCTCTCTCTCTCTCTCTCTCTCAATGTTTCTTTTACTCCCCCATCTCACTTCTTCTCTCTTTTCCTTTCCCTCCCTTCTCTCTGTATTTCTCTCTTTTCCTCTCCACTCGCACTCGAGGTGTCTCATTACAATAAAAATCAAATATATAAAATAAAAAACTCATAAAACAAGACATTGAAAGACCCTCTCTCCCCACCCCTGTTTGTGTCTTTCTTCCCCCTCCCTTTATTTTTCTATCATTCTACTCTCTCTAATTCTCTCATTGTTTCTGATTTTCTCTCTCCTTCTCTCTCACTCTCTATTTGTTGCTCTTTCTATCTATCTTTTTCTCCCTCTTTCCATCCCTTTTTCTCCCCCTCTCTTTCTAGATCTCTCTTTTTTTTTCACTCTCCTTCCTCTCTTCACCTCACACTTTTATCCATCTCTTCCTTCACTCTCCATTTCTTTTTCTCTTTCTCTCTCTCTCTCTCTCTCTCTCTCTTTGTATATTTCTCTTTCTTTATTACCTCTCTCTTTGTTTCTCTCTCTCCTCCTCATTGTTTCTCTCACTTGTTCTCCTCTCTCCCTCCCTTCCTCTATCTCTTTCTCTCTTCCTCTCTTTCTTTGCTACCTTTCCTCTCTTTTTTTCTCTTGTTCTCTCTCTCCTCTTCCTTGTCAAAATTGTGGGAGAGAAGGAAGGAGTCTCACTTGTAGCTTTCTTGCTTGCACAATGGGGGAATACACACAAAAGGTGGAGGCTGAAAACAGTTTTCCTCTTCTTAGTTGTGTAAGCCAAAAGAACTCAAGTACAAAGAAATAGAAGAACCCTATATATGGGTCTCAAACCAAACTCAACTAACTAAGGTGCCATACTAACTGAGCCACGAACTAGAGTAGATAAGGATAGCTATCATCTAGCTATTATTCATGGGCGGTGTACCAACCGCATCTGCAAACTGACACGTCGGTGACATAAATGCACAACGGTCACCCTGGCATATCATGAGTGGAGCTCGATATCTCAACACTCCCCCTCGAGCTCAATCCCAATTCCTGCATACCAAGTAGGTCTCTGAACTTGCGCAGCTTCTCTACGCCCAATGCCTTCGTGAATATGTCAGCTACCTGATCCTCTGTGCTGACATAAACTAGATCAATAAGACCTAGTAAAACCCTCTCCCGCACATAGTGATAATGCACCTCAATGTGCTTTGTTCTAGCATGATAGACTGAGTTATTTGTCAAGTGTATACTACTCATGTTGTCACAATAAATGACAACTGGCCCATCTGTAGACTCATGCATATCATAAAGTAGCTTATGCAACCACGCTACCTCACATGCAACCATTGGTGCACCTCTGTACTCAGCCTCTGTGCTTGACAAGGCAACTGTAGGTTGTTTCTTGCTGCTCCAAGTGACTGCAGCACTCCCAAAAGAGAACACATATCCACTGGTAGATCGTCTATCAGAAATACTACCAGCCCAATCAGCATCAATGTATCCATGCAACTGTATCTGAACCCCAGTCTCATAAAATAGTCCATACTGCAATGTGGACTTCACATACCTGAGTATGCATCTAGCCGCATCCAAATGCGGTTTCCTTGGAGCCTACATGAACTGACTTACCAATCCAACAGCATAGCTCAAATCTGGCCTGGTAATAGTCATATAAATCAAGCTTCCTACTATGCGTCTGTACATAGTAGGGTCTTCCAGAAGCTCACCTGCATTTGCGCTTAGCTTCACATTCTGCTCCAAAGGAACTGAAATAGGCTTACAGCCTGTCATCCCATATTTGGACAGCATGTCCAATCTATACTGCCTCTGCAAGAGCTGTATCCCACTTGGTGATCTAATCACCTCAATGCCCAAGAAATAACGCAGCTCTCCCAAATCCTTCATCTCAAACTTCTGCTTCAATAGCATTTTCACATGAAGGATATCTTCATCACTGTCACTTGTCATAATCAAATCATCAACATAAATGACAAGTAGCATAATACCTTTCTCTGTTTTTCTCACATAAAGTGAGAAATCTGCCTTGGAAATCTGAAAGCCAATAGTGACAAGATACTGTCCTATCTTGTCAGACCATGCTCTAGGTGCTTGCTTCAAGCCATACAATGCTTTCTTCAACCTACAAACAAACTCAGGATGAACAGCATGCACATAACCTGGTGGCTGCTCCATATATACCTCTTCTTGCAAATCACCATGCAAGAAGGCATTCTTTACATCCATCTGATGTAAAGACCATTCCTTTGATGCAGCCATAGCAATGACTGCTCTTACGATTGCCATCCTTGCAACCGGACTGAATGTTTCTTCATAATCAATGCCATATGTTTGTGCATACCCCTTGACTACTAATCTTGCCTTGTATCTGTTCACAGAATCATCTGCATTATGCTTCACCTTATAAACCCACTTACAGCCAATTGCATTCTTACCTTTAGCAAAGGTACCAATTCCCATGTAGCATTTGCTTCCAAGGCATCCATTTCTTCATCCATGGCTTTCTCCCATTTTTCTTTTCCCATGGCTTGCTCAAAAGAAGTGGGTTCTGGTTCCAGTATCACTTTGACCATATATGCATAGTGAATGGCTGTAAATCCATCATATTTCAGCCTATCCACAGGATACCTAGCTCTGGTAGACCTGCGCAAAGTAAGTTCACTCCCAGGTGCTCTCAAAACATCCCTGGTCTTCCTTACTCCAGGTGTAACAATAGAAGGAATACCCAACTCATCATCAATGCTCTGTTCTGAGCCACTGGATTCACCATCCACATAAGAGTGACCTGCATTCACATCAAACATGGGCTGATCTACCTTCCCTTTTCCTTTTCGTGATACCTGAATACCACTATCTGCATTACTTTGAGAAGATTCTCCTGATCTCAATCTTCCTGTCCATGGCGAAGAATGTGAACCACTGCTAGAGGACGCTCCAGGTCCACTAATATTTTGTGACTGCTGCTGTGAATTCTGTGCAGCATTACCATTTTGTGCATCTACATTATCAATCACATTTACTGGTTTATACCAGCTACTCATCTCATCAAAAACAACATCTCTGCTCACTGTAAACTTACGAGTAGAAGGGTTATAGCATCTATACCCTTTTTGCTGCAGAGAGTAACCAATAAAGATGCACTTCTCAGCTTTTGGATACAACTTGGATCTCAACTCATCTGGCACATGTACATAGGCAATGCAACCAAAAAATTTCAAATGAGAAATATCTGGTTTCCTACCAGTATACCTCTCCTATGGAGTCATCCCATGTATTGCTGCAGTGGGAGTCCTGTTCATTATATAGACTGCCGTAGCAACTGCTTCAGCCTAGTAAAAATCTGGCAAGTCTTTTTCATTGAGCATGGCACGAGATACCTCTCCAATATGCCTGTTTTCCCTTTCTGCAATTCCACTTTGTTGTGGGGTATGACTGCATGAATATTGCTGCTTTATGCCATGCTCCTGCAGGAACCTTGCAAACTCATTTGAGAGGTACTCTCCCCCTCCATCTGACCTTAGGCATTTTATTTGCAGGCCTGTTTCTTTTTCAACCATAGCTTTAAGAGTTTTGAAATGCCCAAAAACTTCACTTTTCTTTTGCATAAAATACACCCAAACTTTTCTGTTATAGTCATCAATAAAAGTGACAAAATAATGACAGCCTCCAAGAGATGCAGCTTTAGTAGTCCACACATCAGAGTGGATTAATTCCAATGGCTTCTTACTCTCTTGAACATGTCTAGGAAATGGTTTCCTTGCCTGTTTTCCAAATTGGCAGGCTTCACATACCTTATGCATTTCTGAAACCTTGAATTTAGGCAATCCTGCAACAATATTTTGGGCATGCATTGATTTAAGTCACTGTACATTAATATGACCAATGCATTTATGCCAGATATCAATATTTGCAACTACACCGGTCCCACCTGCAAACATTGCTGCACTCAATTCAGACATGTCTGCATCCAACGTAAACATTCTGCCCTTCTTCTTTCCTTTTGATATCAAGCGACCTTTATTTTTCATATCCTCAAAAAAGCATCCATGAGGATTAAATCTGACCTGCAATGCCTGCTCAACCATTTGACCAACAGAAACCAGATTCTTGGTGATATTCGGGACATGAAATACATCTGACAGGTATTTCTTTTTCCCATCCTGCATAGACAAAGGAATTTTTTCAATCTGCACAATAGGATGTACAATATCATCACCAGTCTCCACAAATCCTGGTTTTTTCATTTTCCTTGCATCCTCCATCCATTCTGCATGACCTGTCATGTGGTTTGATGCACATGAGTCAACATACCATACATTGTTGCTTTCTTCTGCACTTGTCACAGAATTGTTCATGTGCTACACCATAAACAAATGCTCATTTCTGTCATCACCCTGTCTACTAGAAGATGCATAATTCCCTTGTTGCAATTTTCCATTCATGATGTCATTCTGCTTTTTATAGCAGTCTTTAGCCATATGACCCATTTTACCACAGTAGTAGCATTCAACATTGTTGTTTCCATTTTGGCCTCTTTGCCATCCACCACGACCTCTTTGGCTCCCCCTGCCTCTAGAGTTACCTCGTCCTCCTCCATAGGACTGGTTTTCTTGAGTTTGTTACATATTCTGATTTCTATCACGGCCTCTAAATCGGCCTCCTCTACCTCTGCCACTACCTCTTCCAGCATTTGAGTAGAAGACAGCTTCTTTTGAAGTTCCTCCTGAAGAAGATGCACCACCATTTCTCTGCTCCTCAGAAATTAGAAGAGCAATCAACTCCTCAAAATCAGGAAATCTTTCACGGATGGAAATGGATATTTGGAACTGTGCATAATTCTTTCCTAAACCATTCAAGGTCACAGAAACTAAATCATCAACTTCCACTGGCGACCCAATGGAAGCAAGTGCATCTGCAATCTTCTTCACCTTCATATGGTAGTCATTGATGCTCATATTTTCTCTTTGCACATTATGCAACTCTTGCTTGAGCTGCATTTTCCTGGCTTGCGTATTTGTGCTATACATTTTTGATAAAGTATCCCATGCCTCCTTTGGCGTACTTGCATCGTGAATATGCACAATCATAGAGTTTGAAATACTGATAGACAGCCTGTACATAACTTTCCTGGCTCTCTCATGCCATGCTTTGAATGCCTGCATTTGCTGTTGATTGGGAACATCAGGAAGAACTGGTTCTTCTTCATTTCCTGCAACAAATTCCCAATATCCTCTTCCCATAAGGAAATTCGTCATTCTAAACTTCCATGCTTGGAAGTTGTTCTTGTCAAGCTTTTCAGTTACAATCTGTGAAAGAGAATCAGATGCCATTACAGAATACTGCAAAAAATTCTGTCACTGCAGAGAACACAGCTTCAGCCTCAGAAGGGCAAATCTGCAAAACTGACGAAAGTGGTATTTAACCACACTGTCACTTCCTACTGACGATTTTGCATCAACAAGCAACAAGGATGATTCTGTAACTCCCAATGTCTCTGCGCACAGGCATACGATGCAATTTCTACAGTAACTTTTCACCGACTTGTAGAACAGTGGTCCCACAGCATAAAACTGGGCCTTTTCCTGAGTGCGGGCAGAAAACTTCCGCCTCCAAAACAGGCCCCGAAATGGCCTCAAATAAAAAAAAACAGGGTCGCCAAGGGCTAAAGCCCTTGCCTGCAGCATATACTGCCCTCTTGCTTCACCGCGAAGGGCATCTCAACTTGAGACAATGTACTCTTGCAATTTCCGGCTGTGCTACCTGCAGAGATCTGCTCCCAAAACAGAAAATGAAAGCAACACTGCTCCTCTTACCAGAACACCGCGAGCTTGGCTTGCTTTCTTGAGCTCCTTACCACGAACAAGGCTCTGATACCATGTCAAGATTGTGGGAGAGAAGGAAGGAGTCTCACTTGTAGCTTTCTTGCTTGCACAATGGGGGAATACACACAAAAGGTGGAGGCTGAAAACTGTTTTCCTCTTCTTAGTTGTGTAAGCCAAAAGAACTCAAGTACAAAGAAATAGAAGAACCCTATATATGGGTCTCAAACCAAACTCAACTAACTAAGGTGGCATACTAACTGAGCCATGAACTAGAGTAGATAAGGATAGCTGTCATCTAGCTATAATTCATGGGCAGTGTACCAACCGCATCTGACTGACATGTCGGTGACATAAATGCACAACGGGGCCCTGGCATATCACGAGTGGAGCTCGATATCTTAACATTCCTTCCTTCTTCTCCCTCTCTCCTTTCCTCACTTTCTCTCTCTCTCTTTCAATGCATCTCATCACAAAGAAAAACTAACAAAAGAAAAGAAGAAAAAACAAGAACAAAGCAAGAAGAGGCAATGTACCTACCACAAAGGCCCAAGGATGGATTCTTCATCTCCTCTTCACGAAGTCCCTTCTTTCTCCCTTGCGCACTTCTCCCTTTTCTTCCCATATGGAGACGATTGTGAGAAGCTCTTATTCTCTCTCTTTCCCACTCCCTCTCAAGGTGACAATCACTCTCGTTCTCTCTTTCACTCTCTCTCGAAAATGTTTGCGGAAAATGCTACACTCATGTTTTCAGTGGCTTCTTTTTCTCAGACCAGCATCGCTATTTGCAACACTACTATTTTATGTTGCAAACTGCCGTCACTATTTAACCATTCCCTTGTAGTGGCATCGACATGTAGCAAGTTTTTCTCTTGTTCTTCTTCTTCTTCAACTTTCACATATTAAGTAATTACCATGTTGATTTTGGAAGTTTTGTCTTTACACTTCACCTTGTGATATTAGGACCACTTTTCTCCACATTTAAAGAACAATCCTTTGATATCCATTTTTCTAAGCTTGTCACGAGGAAAGAAGTTGTTGTAGACAATGTTTTGGATAAATTTTGGAGCACTTTCAAGCCTTAAAAAAGTTTATTTTTCCTCAGTCATTTTCTAAAAGTTTATCCCTAATTTGGAGCATAATTTCAACCATTTTTAGAAGCATAAATAGTAAAAAAATTTAGCACTTTGTTGTAACTACTATTATGACTACTCAAACCTTTGTTTTCTTGCTTGAAACCCTCTCTTAGTTGGTTGAAAACTTATCTATATCTTGTAGGTTGATTGGAGGAATCACTCCCCAAACTTCTTTGTTGAAAAATCCCTACATCTCTCTTATATTTCTAAGAATATCTTTCAATCAATTGAATTGCTTCACACAAATTTTTGGGTTGTTGAGCTTCCAACTCCGATGATAAGGTGGGGTCAAGACCAAATGCATACTTATTCAACTTTGCAAAATTTGAAATGCCCTCAACATACATTAAGAGATTAAAATAGGTATTTAAATAAACTCTAACAGACATTTCTCTTCAAGCCCATGCATAGCATCTTCTTTGAAGTCTTTCATTTTCTAAAGGGGAAAAAAAACATTAAGCATGGTTTGCTTGAACTCTTCCCATGTAGAAAAGTCTTGGCCAACTTTGCACATATATCGCTACCAAGTGTGAGCGTAGCCTTTAAGTTGAAGAGCCGTGAAATAAATTTTTGCTTCATCACTTTGAGAATAGAGAGTGAAATACATCTCAAGTTTGTTTATCCACTCCTACTCCAAAGGTGAAGAATTTTCTGCCTTGAAGTTGGTGATATTGATCTTTTTTTTCTTTTCTTTGTACTTCTTCTCATTCTATGATGGTTGTGAATTTTTATTTGGTGGTTTATAAGTGTTGTCTCTATGAATCCTTATTCCAATAATATGGTCTAAAGAAGGGTTGCCCAAAACCAAGTGACGAGTATTGACCATTTGAAATATGCCCTTAACTTGAATGATCTTGGGTTAATCTTCTTCCATCATTTTTCCCATCAACATAAGCTTGGTTTTTTATTGCATTTCCTTTATGCACATTAATGGGCTGATGGTAAAAGGATTTATAAAGGGGGTCACATCCATGATCATCTTCATCCATCCTAGTTTCATCTTGTTCATCTAAATGTCTATGATCATCTTTAGGGCTGTTGAACTAAGGTCTTGAAGTATAATTGCTATGAGCTTGTGATAAAAAAAAGTTATCCTTCACTTTTGATGGTTCATCTATTTCAAAAGTAGGCATAATAGACTAAGTACTTTCCTTATTAGGATAGGATGGATGGGAATCACGAGAGACTCTATGAAGGTCACCAATAGATTGGGATTGTCTTTGTGATTTGCTGTCCATAGTCCTTATGGCGCCAATAAGCTCTTCAAATAGAGATTTATTGCTTTGTTATAGTTTATTAGTCCCCTTATTCATTTATGCAACTCCTTCTTGATTCAACCCATCATTCATTTTTATCAAACCTTTATTCAATCTCTTCAAGTTGTTAGAAATATTTTCATTCATGTGCTCAACTCTTTGGATAATAACTAGTCATTGACTACATGTGGCTCATGAGTAGCTTCAATCCTTTGATACATGTCATAGCCAAATCCTACACGAATGTCTTCATCTCCTTGCTCGTGATTTTGAGCCTCATTAGTGTATTTTTTTTCCTCATGAAACTCTCTGATATTAACGCTCATTACTTCTAAAACAAGATTCTTGTTCTTGTTCTCGAGCATTGAAAGAAAAAAGTTGTAATAGTGAATTTCTTGTCGGTAAATCCTTTGTTTTTCTCCAAGGATAGCTCCAATCCAAGTGTTCAATAGCTCAATTGAAAGCTTATGAGTTGATGATATACCAAATTTATAGAGAGATTTAAATTGGAATAAAGGCCTAGTGAAATAGTGTCAAATAGTGTTACCCTATTATGTTGTCCAAGTGTTGTTCCACTATACCTCCTATCAATAAAATTGAAATATCTTGACCTCCGGATGTAAGATCTATGAGGTTTTAAAATTCAAAATAGAGTTGAATATCCCTTCTTTGTATTGAGCAAGAAATAATAGGTATATGTTGTGTAAACTTGTGAGATCTATAAAAACTTGTAGGTATCAAGAGATCAAGAAATACCCTACTCCTCTTCCATTGTTTATTCCAATATCTAAATGGTCTAAGATATTGTTGTATCACTATCAATCATTGCCAATGATGATGTAGTTGCACCTAAACTTAAAATTTATTTGGGTTTGAAGACTTGAGGGATGTGCCAAGTTCCTCCTCAAGCTAGTTGATGCACCCCTTTAGGATCATAATTAGGAAGTGAGGGTCACCTCTCTATTATCTTTCTAATTCGAATGGCATCCAATTTTCCCTTGTGGAAATGAACATGGAAAGTACATGCTACTTGGAAAATGGGCTATGGATTGACTAAAAAACTCTTTGAATCGTTTAATCAGATGTAAGGGGAAATTAGGAATTGATTGAATTGAAATGAGCTTAGGATATTACCCTTTGTAGTGACTCACAGCATTATCTATATTTAACTTACAATTTTCACTAATGTTTTCAATCATCTAGCATCATCCTCTCTATTATCTTCCTAATTCTCATGGCATCCATTTTTCTCTTGTGGGAATGAACATGGTAGGTACATGCTACTAGGCTAAGAAAATAGTGATGCTATGGATTGTCTGAAAAACTCTTTGAATCCTTTAATGAAATGTAAGGGGAAAATAGGAATTGATTGAATTGAAATGAGCTAAGGATATGTTAGATACAAAATTAGGCAATGAATAAATGCTTCCAACCAATTTTGATACTAATCTTGAGTGGATAGGATTAAAAAATATGAAATAGTCATAATTAGCCCTATCTTAGGCTCTTTATGCTCTTCAATATCAAGCTTGATGATCAATTATTCTTAATCTCTCTTTTTCAGCAATAGGATTAGCTCGACAATCGGATAAGAAGAGAGATTAAAAATATTAAGTAATAGGAAGACATAGTGTTGCTGATGAAAATTATTAAATGGGCTTCCACCAATCAATCCCCCATATAATCCATCCCCAAATTGATCAAGATTAAATGCAATAGGTTGAGCTTCAAACAAATTTTTGTCCCATAATGCTTGCCCAAATATGTACAAAGTATTCAAAAGTATTCAAGTATTGAAGAGAGTGGAATATCACCAATCTTAATGATATGCTTGAATGTTGGCCAATTCCTAATGATATAGCTTTGCTCCCACCTTTCTTGAGTTGGACATATCATCGATCCCATGGATTGAGACTCACTATAGCTAAAATTTGAAGAATTTTGTGGTTGTCCTATTCTTTCCCAATTTGGAATGAAAAGTTTGCTTCAAATCTTGCCAAGAAGCTCCAATGTCAACTTAATCATGAATTATGATGCTTGGCTTCAACTTCCTAAGGCCATGGAGTACAAAAGCCTTCTCAAATCTTCAAGAAATGGTCCAAATATGCTTGTTGTATTGAATCTTCCATAGCTAGGGTTTAGAAGAAGCTTGAAGATAGGGAATTATTCAATTTGAGAAGGATTAAGCAAGAGAATGCTACTAGGAGCTTAAAGGACTGAAAGCCCCCTAGAATATGGAAGAAATTCAATGTTGTCCTAAATGTTTAGCAAGAAGAGGAGAGAGAATATATGGTTGAAAACAGACTGCAGGGGTAGTTGGTGAGTCCCACAAAGTCACACCATCTCAGCTATTAAAGAGTAGGATCCAACCATTATTGCCACTCTCCATGATGGCTCTAGCAATCAACCAACACAAGTGCACCCACCACAAGAGCCTCCAATGATGAGCGTGCCTTAAACGTAAGAGTAGACACCATCACTAAGATTGAGGAAGAGGATAAGAAAGAGGTGGCACCTATATACTTAGGCATATTAGTGTGAGTACCCAAAAGACACATGTCTTTGATGCACTTATTGAAGAGAGAGCTGAGTTTAATATCCTTACACATGATAATTGGACCCTCATTGGTTAGCCCCAACTGCAGCCTGCTAATACCATGAGTGAGATAAAAGTTGGAGAATTTTACTAGTAAATAGCCTGAGATTTACGACAAAATTTACACTGATCGGCTTGGGATCCACATGGCATGAATCCTCCATAGTATGTTGCTTTTTGTGTTTGGAAGAAGGTTAGGAATCATGCTAGGTAAGCTTCTATGATGCTCAAAGCCAAGGACAAAAGATATGATCAGGATTGATCCATTGAAGCTTGAGAACAAGCTGAGAGAAAGAAAAGAAACCCTTTTTTAACAAAAATAATCCATGTTTTGCTTCTTTCTAATCTTCATTACTTTGAGTTATACCAAAAACCTCCAAAATGGGCATCTACTTGACGAGGAGCTACCAAAATGTCTAAGACCCTACGATTTCTTCTTCAAATCTTCTCCAACGGCTCTAAAATTGGTCAAGGCTAACTATAAGAAATCTCGACTAGTCACAATTTGAACTATACCAAGTACTGTAACCAAATCTTGAACCTTGATTACTCAGAATGATAATTGTAACCAGATTTGGAATTGAAAACCTTGCTAAGAATCAAATCAAGGAAGGAGCTAATTTCCACAACAAGCTAAAAATATTGAAAATAAGAGAAATACACTAAAATGGCAAGAAAGCCATAGCCAAGGTAGTTAGGCTACCATGAATCATGTTACCACTTGATACAATGGCTGAGAATCATTCATAAGAGAAAGTAGCATTATATCCTCCTCATGATATGGAGGGAAATGGAATCCACCCCAATGCCATGGTAGCCAAAGAGTATGCACCCTCAATGGATGGTGGGAGGTGAAAAATCTCAAACAAGAAACATTTATAATTGGAAAAATATGCTTGGCAAGTTACAACTTAGACTTTTATATCTAACCCAAGGCTAAATATTGGCTAAGGTATTATTTTTCTCTATTATAGGATCATACACCCAGATGATTATCACCTCATTGAACATGTGTATAAGCAACCATCCACCATGATCAAACAACCGAGTTACAAATATCTTCTTACATGTATGACTAATCCAATCTTGCCCACCTGGATCATATGACATTATGACTACATGACTTCTATCTATCATCAAACCCTCCAAAAATAAATTGATGGACTCAATTGATCTTCCAAGTGAGAGCGGAACTTTGGTGCCGAAAATTTCTTAAAAATAGCTAAAAATTATAAATATCAAGGGGAAAATATCCAATGTCAAAGGCGGCGGCTCAACCTAGGACGATTTTAAGCGTCAAAGTGCTCTAAGGACGCCCGGGCAACACTTGCAAATTTTTAGTATTTTTTCCCTGCGCATGTGCCGATCAGTGGAGCTGTCAGTCAGTGCGGGATGCCGAGACGAGCTCACAAAAATTTTCAGAACTGGATTCGGACACCGTATGCGAGAGAGGCCGGGAAAAGGGCCAAAAGGCCGGTCAAAATTGGGGAGGTGCCCAAAAGGAGAAGTGAAGGGGTGCCTTTGGGGAGGGGCACCCCCTCCCTAAAAAAAAAATGAAATAGAGGGGGGGCGGCGTGCTGCAGAGCCATCGCGAAAAAAATGCCCCCCCCCCCTCAATGCAAAGATATGTTGGAGAAGAAGCCATGGAGGCAATCACAGCAGGCAACTACATTGCTTTCAAGCTCTGCATCGCTCCATCCCGCGCGAGATATGGCAGCCTGTAGAGAGAGAGAGAAAATCATTCTTTCTCTCTCCTCTAACGAGGGATTCATGCGGGAAGAGAAAGGAAGAAGAAAGAATGGTGGAGGCTTGTCCGGCATCGATTGGATTGCTCCACGGGCTGGAAATGGTGACGTGTGATCGTCATGAGCATGAAGTGCTGCTGATTTTCAGATTTGCAGCCATGGACATGAAACCCAAGACACACAAATAAGCAGTAATTCAATTTTTTCAAAGGAAATCTGAGATTTCATGGCTTTTGATTGATAAATTGTTGTTCAAGTGGGCTAAAAATTATTTATGTTGCTATTTTCCATGAGTATTTGTTGATCATAACCAGAAAATCAGAAAAACCATGCATCTTGTGGCCCAAAATAATACACTAAAACACGTAAAATATGGAAAATGAAGGGAAAATGATGGTTTTGAGCATAAAAATGGAAGAATAAATAGAAACACCAACTAAATTTTCATTTTTGATGCAAGAAGGAACTAAGGGCCACAGCCCATAACCTATTTTGAATTTTTAGTAATAAAATAATACAGAAAATAAGGGAAAATAGAGAAAAACTACAAAAAATAGGGGAAAAATGCATTTTGGGTGCAGAACATTAATGGAAATTAAGAACAATTTTCAGGAATGTTTGTGGGGACTGAAGCATGAGGATTTGTCTCAGTTCAGCCCCACCTTCTTGTTCTAGTGTGTCTTTTTCCGCTTTTTACACATAAAATGATGGTAGAATGCCTTATAAATCTATACAACAATGCAACATTTGATTGATGGGAGGGTAGAGTGGTTAAAATGTGTCTAAATGCGGAGTAAAATGATGAAAAGCTTGCTCTTTTTTGTTTGCATGCCATATAGGTCGGTGAATAATTATAGAATGAGAGCCTAGTAGTACGAGGGTTTCCTCGGTGCTAGGTTCGTGCAACGCCGCATAAGAACGGTAGCTGAAAACCATTAAAAGAATGTTTTCCACATGTGCACAATATTGATTTTATAATTGTTTGAGCACTTAGCATCCACAATATGCATAAACCATGGAAATATTTAAAGGTATCAGAAATCCTGGATGCACAACAATTGCTTTCATTAGGACCTCGACCCACGTTGAGTGAGAGACAGGACACCCTAAGCCATAGGCTAGTCATGGGGTCTAGGGGAAAGAGAAGTAAGGACAATGGTACATTCCTGTATACGATCAATTGGTACCTTGAGTGGATTTTGTGCGAAATGTTTATATGTTGAGCGACGCACCGAGGGGCCAATCCCCAAGGTGTAGGAGAGTCGCAGAGGGGTGGCGGCACTCAGCCGTTGGAGGACCCCCTATGTCCGTGCTTTGTGCCATTAGGCAATGCGTAAGGGACTCTCTCTGAGGAGTAGTGGGTGAGAGAAGAGTGGACTACAAGCGACGTAATACAAATGCAAGATATTTAGAAAGGCAATGTATGTGTCATCAACGCTCCTGGCCGCGAGGTCGTGGGGTTGTTGAGCGCGTGAGATAGAGGTCCGGCTAGTGCACGAGCCAGTGCCGGCCCGTTCTAGGTTCCATCAGTGGTGCGTCTGTCGGGAGTCGCTTAAAAGTGGCAGTCCTCGAATCCTGGTTGTCTAGGGACCAACTAGCAGTTTATGCCAAAGGATACTGTGATTGATCTTTTATTTATCGATAAGCATCGTCTACCAGAAATCCAAAAGCAAGAGAGAGACGAAAGAGCTAGGCGACGTGCTGAAATTTTTAGGAGATATTATCCTAAGCGTAGCGGTGCTGAACCCTTACGAGGGAGTGGATCTAGTGGTCTTGGGGCCACAAGCAGTAAGTTAGGAGAAGATGGAAGCTCTAGTGCTCCCCTTTCTTCCATAAGCCAGTCTACATCAAGTGCGGGAGGTGTAACCCCACCGTCCCCTATTCCTAGTGCAAATCCAATCCTCGTCATGGCGCAGCCTATTACAATTCCAGCAGGAACGTCGGATTTTCCGGCTCTAGGTTACCCACTACCCTTTTTTAATGGGTTAGTTGAGGAAGATGCGGAACTCCACATCAGGGAGTTTCAAAAGCTGATGTTTAACTGTCGCATCCAAGAAGAAGGATATTTAATGATGTTCTTCAACATGACTCTCAAAGGAAGAGCCGCTATATGGTATCATGGTTTAGAAGCCGGAACCATATTGAATATTGATTCATTTTATGGAGCTTTTCGAAGGGAGTTTGCCCCTGAAAGGGGTGGGCAATATTGGTTGCATGTACTCAACGTGACCTGCCAAGAACCACACGAGGATATTCGTGCTTATGCGAAGAAAATAAAAGAGGTTTTCCGTAAGTTGGAAACCTCTATTCCTATCCATGCAGCTGCCCAATTGCAATATTTCCTACATGGTTTGGACTTTAACATCCAATTGCAGTTGAGCAGTGTCCCCTTGGGGGATATAGATACTGCCATTACACGAGCACAAGAGGTGGAATCCCGACTACAAGCAGCCTATGATTATCGAGGCAATTCAAATATGGATTTAGTATTGGGAAACAATATGGCGATGGCCAATGCCAGTAGTGGCCAAGGGATAGCGATGGCTAACCCTAATGGGAGACGAAACATGATGCAGAATGTCCCTTTATTACCAGCTCCCCCTAGCATGTCGATGCCTATGGGCAGTCAAATGGCTCCAAATGGTGGAGGCCAGGCGGTCAATTCTAATACCACGCATGTGGCTCAACAACCAGTGCCTAATCGAATTGTTAGGCCGATGGAATGACATGGTAATGACCAAGGCTATGAGTCGAGCGCTTCCAATGTTCTTGGCGAGGTTAAGGATATGATGAAGCATTATACCGACATGATTACGGAGCAGTATCGGCAAATAGCCGTTGATGTTAACTTCCTTAAAAAACAACAAAATTTGATAGGAAGTAGATACCCAGATGAGGGTGCACCTTCGAGGTTTAGCTGCAAATGGTGTGGTGGGAAACACTATCCAAGAAATTGCCCAAATGTTAAGTGCGACATCTATGGAAAATCCGGCCATTTAGCAGCTACTTGCTAGAGTAAGATCAGTTCCCTCCAGCGAGGTAGTCGGCAACCAGGGCCTGTTAATCATCGTGTACAAGGAAATGATTCCCAGCGAGAAGACGGGCCTAAACAAATACTTCAACGACCAAAGACTACAGTGGAGGAGCTACCCAGTGGTAGTGGGGTTAGTTTGATTGAGGCTGTACACGTTAATGATGCTGAAACCTCTAATCTGCGAGCTATTCTTACAAGAGGTCAAAAGGGTAGAGAAGCCGACAAGGATAAGCTTGTCGACGGAAACCCTAAACAAGGCGACAAAGGAACGCAAGTTTTGGATCCTACCATGGAAGGGGGACCTTTGAAGCCCGTGGAAAGTAAAGCCGATAAGGAATCACCAAAGAAGAAGGTGAAAGTTACAAAAGAGGCAATAAAGCCGGTTCAGCGACCTAAAGAGCGGATGGTTTGGCGTGAAAAGCGAACTCTATCGAACTATCATGAATTCGATTTGGCGAGCTCTCTTTGCGAAGTCAAGCCGAATGTGAATCTTTTACAGCTTATTAAGCTTTCTCCAGGAGTACGCAAGGAATTTAGAAAGATCCTCCGTACCGGGTATATCGTAGAACCTTTGGGTATTGCGCGAGTTGGTGATGACTGGTTCGAGCATGCTGAGAAGCATTTCCCAAGGGTTGCAGCCTATGTTGATGGGATATTAGTAGATTATGCCATTGTCGACACGGGATCATCTGTTAACATTATGAGTTCTGAACTGATGGAAAGGTTGGGTCTTGTGATCCAGAAAGATACCTCCACAATTCTCAGAATGGCAGATGATAGTTTGAGGCAGCCAGAAGGCTGCATTACTAAGGTCCATGTCACTGTTGCAAATGTAGAATGCATGTTGGACTTTAGGGTGATTCGTTTTGCAGGCCGTCCAAGTTACCAAGTATTACTCGGACGACCTTGGATCTTGCAAGCGGACTGCCAAGTAGATAAACCTGCCGGTCGACTAATATTCGGCAGAGGTGCCCAGCATGTGGTGGTTGATGCTTATCCTGAGTCCCCGCAGAGTGAGAGAGCTCCTCTATCTTCTACAGAATTGGAGACATTAGAAGATTTATCTGCCAGTGAGACATCATCGAGTGACGAGTCCAAAGAGGGATCCACCACGGAAGACATCTATCAGATCACTTTGAACGAGCCGATAGAGGGCCAAGATCATATAAGAGATGCAGATGTTTGATGGACCTAAAAACGGGCCGGCACTGGCTCATGCACTAGCCGGACCTCGTCGCTATCCACAAGACAACCCCTCGGCCTCGCGGCCAGGAGCGTCTATCAAAATCTCTGCCTTCCTAAACATTGCGTTTGTAATACGTTGTAGTCCAACTGACCCTAACCCAATATTACTCCTCAGAGGGAGTCCCTTTCACATAGCCAAAAGGCTCGAATCACATACACATGGGGTTCCTCCTACGGCTGAATGCCGTCAACCCTCTGCGACTCTCCTACACCTTGGGGATTGGCCCCTCGATGCGTCGCTCAACATTTAGACATTTCGCACAAACGTCGCTCAAGGTACCAAATAAACGTGTCCAGGAATGTACCATTGTCCTTACTTGATTTCCCCTTTAGGATCCCACGACTAGCCTACAGCATGGGTATCTCACTGCCTCTCAACGTAGGTCATGTCCTCATAAACCAATTGCAATGCATGTCCAGGAGCTAATCACTGATACTTCTTAAATTCTTTTCATGCTCTATGCATTTGGTGGATGTCTAGTGCTCAAACATTTAGCAAAACAGTATCGTGCACAAGTGCAAATCATTCTTTCATGCTTTTCTTTCTAACCGCTTTATGCTCCGTTGCATGGGCTTAGCACCGAGGTGGTCCTCGTGCTACTAAGCTCTTGATTTTAATTATCATCCGTCCTAAATGCTATGCATAGAAATCAGAAACTTTCCCATCACTTCACACGGCATTTAGACATATTTCAACTTCTCTACCCTTCCCCGTTTAAGTATTGCATTGTTGGGTAGGTTTATAAGGTATTTTGACATCATTTTATGTATAGAAAGCGGAAAAAACCACACTAGAACAAGAAGGTGGGGTTGAACTGAGGAAAATCCTCATGCTCCAGTCCCCACAAACATTCACAAACATTTCTCTTATTTATCCTTATTTTTCGGAACCCAAAATGCATTTTTCCTCTATTTTTCATGGTTTTTCCCTATTTTCCCTTATTTTCCTGCATTATTTAATTGCTGGAAATTCAAAACAGGTTATGGGCTGTGGCCCTTAGTTCCTTCTTGCAGAAAAATGAAAGTTTAGTTGATGTTCCTATCCCTTTTTCCATTTTCATGCCAAAAACCCTCATTTTCCCTTGTTTTTCATGTTTTACGTGTTTTAGCATATTAGTTTGAACCACAAAATGCATATTTTTCTGATTTTTTAATCATGACCAGCAAGAACTCATAGAAAAAAGCATCATGAACAATTATTATCCCACATGAACACCATTTCATCCATCAAAAGCCATAAAAACTCAAATTTCCTTTGAAAATTTTAAATTACCGCTTATTTGCGTGTTTCGGGTTTTGTGTCCATGGCTGTAGATTTGGAAAACAGCAGCACTTCATGTCCAGCAACATCACAAATCACCATTCTCAGCCCGTATAGCAATCCGATCCATGCCAGACAAGCCTCCACCATTCTTTCTTCTTCCTTCTTCTCCCCACATGAACTTGCCTTTAGAAGAGAGAGAGGGAGGAGAGAGAAAGACTAGAATCAGAGATTTCCAAAGAGGGCATCATTCGACGGGCGAAGGGCGGCGAAAGAGTCAGGATACAGAGGGTAGGCAAGGGCCATTGTCAAATGGGAGGGTTGTGTGCAGGCTGAAGATCGCCTCCTCCTCTCTCTAGCGCATTTTTCGGCGCAGTCTGATGGCACCTTCTTCTCCCTCATCCCACGTTTTTTTCCATGCATCTCTTGTCAAGTGGCATAAAATGTTGGGCTCCCAAGAGTCACTTACTCATTTGGGCCAAATTTTGTCCACCTCTTCGTATCTTGACCGGTTTCTTGGCCATTTCCCCGTCCGGACTCGGAATCGAGCTCTGAAAAATCCTGGGCGTCCGGCTTAGCATCCCGCATTGGCCAGTAGCTTGTGTCAACCCGCACGACTGTCTGAAAAATTATGAAAAATCAACAAGTGTCGCTCGGGCGCCTTTAAAGCACTTTGGCGCTTAAAATCGTCCTAGATCGAGCCGCCGCCTTTGACAGTGAATATTTTTCCCTCGATATTCATAATTTTTAGCTATTTTTAAGCACTTCCCGTCACCTAAATTCCGCTCTCATTGGCGATCACGGGATAGGGCGACTCAGCCCGTCGAATCCACGAACATATCTGCACATAAACAACCAAAGAAGCATCAAACTGATACAAAACAAATAGATAATAAAACTCAGCACAATGCTCCCCCTACCCCTGGACAGAACCAAGGCATGACCTCCACAAGGAATAGGCCTAGCATCATCTAATAGAAGATCCGAAGCAAGTCACTAACCAACTGCTCCAACACAGCCAAACTAAAAAGAATTGCCAAAGAGGTTGCCCTAAGTGGTAGTCTGAACTACTGACCAACTAAAGACAACACAAGTAGGAGCTCCTACAAGGCGAGGACTCCTATAGCCTGATCAAAGAATATTTTCTTTCAGTACAGTTCTTCTTTTAAGGTTTTTATTGGATGAACATACTTGGGCATGTAAAAAGGAGGGAGCTGAGCGTAG
Source organism: Lygodium microphyllum (assembly GCF_053477565.2). Taxonomy (NCBI): domain Eukaryota; kingdom Viridiplantae; phylum Streptophyta; class Polypodiopsida; order Schizaeales; family Lygodiaceae; genus Lygodium; species Lygodium microphyllum. The sequence continues at coordinate 60,494,511 of NC_141153.1, forward strand.
TGACCCAAGGAGGATAGGGCATCGGCCTCAGGACCTGTCTCGGCACCCAAGAACCTACCAAGCCCTCGCAAGGCGACACTTAATCCTTTTCTAACGCTCACTTTTATTTTCGCTCCAACCTTCCTTGTTTTGATATTATTTTTCCAGCAAGAAGCCACTCCTAGGAAGACAAGGTATCGGCCCCGGGTCTGATTCGTCCCCAGGAACCTACCAGGCCTTCGCAAGGCAATGAGCAACGGCTTATATATTTTCATTTTGTTTTTTTTTCCTCTTCTTTGATAGGGGTTAGAACCCCTTTTTACACTCCTTCGCATTTATATTCATCTTTTAGGATATTCAGGATTTCTTGGCATCATTATTATTATCTTCTAGCAGGCTTCTCTAACTGCCTCACTACTAACAAGAACTCCTAGAACGCTGCCTAGCAGGCTGGCAGAACAGGGCCACTAGGACTTCCTTCTAAAACAGGCCTTTCAATGCCTGACAATGTCTTTACAGGAGGCAATGACTACTCCGACCTCCCTCAAATATACTTAGCCTAAACCTGGGACTTCATGCCTTGGTTGCTAGTCCCCAACAAAAATGGATCCCCTCGACAAGTACAAATACACATATAACAGGAAAGAAAGGTACTCATAAAGGAGAGGTATCACCTGGATTGGCCACAAGAAGCTTCCATCGCAGCAAAGGCTCCTCCAAGCTCCACCAAATTCCACGAACCACGAAATCTGTCTAGCACAACACTAAAACAAAAACCCAATTAAACGCACCCGCACTAGACAGGGAAATGGCCCTCTTGGCCTAATGAAATCAGACATGACTTTGCTACTAAACTGTATCGGCCCTCTTGGCCTAATGAAATAAAACAATACTATGCATACCATCCTCCTGGAAACAACTATGATAGACAGCAAAGCATACTATTCCCAGGCGAACAGGGCTTGTAGCCCTAACCTAGGTGTAGTAGATTATGACCTATCCCTCCTGCGTATATCGCAAGAGGTGTTCGCATCACATGTCGTCGAATCAGTCTGTGGGTCCGAGATAATAAAGGCAGATGAGTCTCGCTTACCCTCTGCATCACCCAAATCAACCATCGTCTGCCAAAAAGGGCATGTTCAGAAAGCATACCCCACAAACGACCAGGTCCTGTCTCACCATCAATAGATATATCGGAACAAGGGCCACAATTAAAGAAGAGGTCCTCTTCATACGCAAGATTAGCCAAAGAATCGGCAAACTGATTCCAATTCCGTGGAATCAGCTGAAAAGACACTCTATCGAATTCGTCTAGCAGGGCTATGGCAGTATGATGGTACATACAAAGGATGGGGTTCCGTACCATGTACGTCCCATTGAGTTGATTTAAAACCAACTGAGAGTCCCCTTTCACCAACAACTGGCGGATACCACCCTTTTTTGCAATATTCAAACCCATGATCAGGGCTTTGTATTTTGCCATATTATTGGTAAAATTCACCCTGAGATAAGCAGCTAACTTCATGACAATGCGTCGTCGGGGGTCTCGGATGACAACTCCTACACTTCCTTTTTTGCATGCACCCCTGGACGCCCCATCAAAGTACAAGGTGTACGTCCATAAAGGGTTTACATATCCTGCCATCCTGGACTCTACGCGTAATTATGGTAATCGAAATTCAGCATATTCAACGGGTGGACTGTAGGCTCCATCCCTCCATCATCATTGAATTCGACAGGGATGCTCGTCAAAATTTGTAGGCAGTGATGGCAGAAGACCTTGATTTCCCAAATAAATGTCCCGCCTTCTTGCTCAATCACTTTGTATCCTTTGCTCCACCAAATGAGCTTTCCCTGATGATACCTCTGTTCTAAATATGGGTGTTCTAAATAAGGGATCAGACGACCCATCAACCTCTATCACGATTTCCTTGCAGATGTTTGATCGATCTTTCCTAGATTTGCAAGGCAGTCATAGCATTAGTGCAATCAGAAATAATAAGGTTTAATCTTATTAAGATTAACCTTATTTTTAAATTCTATCCCCTCAAGGTCAGCTAACAAAACTGTGGATTTATTCTTTCCTATCCTAACGATCTTATAGGGCCCATCCCATTTGGGTTCTAGCTTGCCTGGGAATAATTCACGTCGTGCGTCATAATACAGAAGCAGCTGTCCTTTCTTGAAGGTGTATTTCTTGGCTTTAAGATCGTGTAGCTTCTTCATTTGGCGCTTCGCCACTTCTTGGTGCAATAAGCTCTGCAACTTAAGCTCATCTAAATGTGCCAGTGTCGTCAAACGCTCAAAAAGTGCATCTTCATCGCTCAAAGAATGATTGATAGCAAATTGAATAGTCGGCAGCTCAATCTCTAAAGGCAAGACACACTCCTCCCCATATACTAACTTGAACGGGGTATGGCCAGTGGCTCGTTTGAAAGTCGTATTATAAGCCCACACTGCCACGTATAACTTTTTATCCCAATCCCATTTCTTTTCCGACACAATTTTGGACAGGATGCCTACAAGCTGCTTGTTGGTGCTTTCAACCTGACCATTAGCTTGCGGATTATATGGGGTTGTCTTGTTATGCTTGATGTTCCACAACTCTATCAATCCTTTGATCACCTTATTCAGGAAATGAGTTCCGCGGTCCGACACTAATTCTTTCGGCGGACCAAACCGGCATATTATCTGCTCTAGAAGGAAACTAGCAGTTTCTTTAGCATCATCTTTCCTTGTTGCCCGTGCTTCTGACCACTTTGTGAAGTAGTCAGTTGCTACAATGATGTACTGCTTTTGCGTAGTCGATGACGGAGTAATAGGACCCACAAAGTCTATTCCCCACTTCTCAAATGGAAGTATCGCCATGATAGGGGTGAGTGGTCGTTTCCTATTCTCTCGACTATCATGCCGTTGGCAAATATCGCATCTCTTAACATACGCAAACGCATCCTGGAAGATGGTAGGCCACCAATAACCTGCTCTTAAAGCCTTCTGTGCTGTAAGCCGTCCAGCAAAATGGCCACCGCAAGCAGAATCATGGCACTCTTCCAAAATGAATGGCACCTCGTCAGGCATCACACACCGGCGATAGATGTCATCAACCCCTTGCCGATATAATGTACCTGCGATCAAGGCAAACTTTAACGCTTGCTGCTTAATTTTCCTTTTCTCAGCCTTAGATAATTCGGATCCCGCCTCTCCCGTTGATAAATAATGCGTTATTGCAGCATACCAAGAGGGAATAGATGCCGTATCTATTTTAAATATCATCTCCATGTCACTACCTTCAGCCACAGATTCTTTCGGCTCCCCAAAGTCCACTAGACATTCCACGATGCCTTGCAACCTTGGTGGCTTACTCTTGATTTCATAATCAAATTCCTGCAAAGTGATCAACCACTTCGCTAAACAATCAGGCGGCTGTAGCTTATTCATCAATAGTCGAAGTCCCTCCGCCTTCGTATAAAGCACGACTTTCTCATAGAGAATGTAATGCCTGAACTTCTTGGTCCCAAAGACCATCGCTAGACACAGCTTCTCCATGTAGGTGTAATTTATTTCGGATACCCCCAGCTTCCGACTAGCAAAAGCAATCGGGTGGTACCACTTCTCTTCCCAAATTTGGGCTAAACAGCAGCTGATACTATACATGGTGGCGGCTGAAAATATATAGAATACCTCACCTCTTTTAGGTGCTTTTAAAATGGGTGCTCTTGCTAGCTCTTGTTTCACACCCTCGAATGCTACCTTACAAGGGTCACCCCATACAAACGAACAGCTAAAGGACAATAAATTTGTAAGCGGCAACGTTCTTTCTGCTAAGGCGTTAATGAATCTACGATAGTAACCAACCGAAGACAGAAAGCTATGAACTTCTTTCGGAGTGCGTGGTGGACCCATGGCAACTATAACTTTGACCTTCTCGGGGTCTGTCGCAATTCCTACCGAACTGACCACATGGCCCAGCAATAGCCCATAAGGTACTCCAAAAGCACACTTCCGTGGGTTTAGGGCGATGCAAAATTGTCTACAGCGCTCAAAGCATTTTCTCAAAATGATCAACTGCCTTTCTCTCACGGTGGCGGCCCCTAAGTCATCAATAAACACCCTCAACTCTTCAGGGGATATGTCACCGAATGTCTTATCAACTGTTCGTTGCCACGAACCAGGCGCATTGCATAAACCAAAGGCCATCACATGGTACGCAAAAGTACCAAATACGGTAATGAAAGTTGTTTTCAACTTGTCCTCTTCTGCAATTGCCATTTGGTTATATCCTGCAAAGCAATCCATAAACGAATATATCTCCCTACCCGCTAATTGATCCAAAATCTGGTCAATAAATGGTAATGGGTAGTAGTCCTTAACTGTCTGCTTATTCAGCTCCCTAAAGTCTACACATAAACGGATTTGATTATTCTTCTTCTTTCTAATCACAACTGGCGAACACCATTCCATGTGTTGCACAGGAAAAATCAAACCCGCTTTTCGAAGCTTCTGTAACTCTTCAAACAGCCCGTCCCTCAATTCGAAAGGCATACGCCTTACTTTCTGCCGTACAGGACGACTGCCCTCTTTCAACGGAATTGTATGAACAGCAAGGCTAGGAGGAATGCCTCTCAACTCATCATAACTCCAGGCAAAGATATCACGGAATTCCTGGATCAAGGCCACATAGTCCTCCCTTTCTGCTGTGCTGAGCATAGAGCCTAATTTGATTGGCCGCGAATCATCAAGTGTACCAAGGTCTAGCTCGATAACATCTGCATCTCTTATACGATCTTGGGCCTCTATCGGCTCGTTCAAAGTGATCTGATAGATGTCCTCTGTGGTGGATCCTTCCTTGGACTCATCACTCGATGATGTCTCACTGCCAGATAAATCTTCTAATGTCTCCAATTCTGTAGAAGATAGAGGAGCTCTCTCACTCTGCGGGGACTCAGGATAAGCATCAACCACCACACGCTGGGCACCTCTACCGAATATCAATCGACCGGCGGGTATATCCACTTGGCAATCCGCTTGCAAGATCCAAGGTCGTCCAAGTAATACTTGGTAACTTGGCCGCCCTGCAAAACGAATCACCCTAAAGTCCAACAGGCATTCTACATTTGCAACAGTGACATGGACCTTAGTAATGCAGCCTTCCGGCTGTCTCAAACTATCATCTGCCATTCTGAGAATTGTGGAAGTATCTTTCTGAATCGCAAGACCCAACCTTTCCATCAGTTCAGAACTCATAATGTTGACCGATGATCCTGTGTCGACAATAGCATAATCTACTAATATCCCATCGACATAGGTTGCAACCCTTGGGCAATGCTTCTCAGCATGCTCAAACCAGTCATCACCAACTCGCGCGATACCCAAAGGTTCTACAATATACCCGGTATGTAGGATCTTTCTAAATTCCTTGCGCACTCTTGGGGAAAGCTTAATAAGCTGTAAAAGATTCACATCCGGCTTGACTTCGCAAAGAGAGCCCGCCAAATCGAATTCATGATAGTTCGATAGAGCTCGCTTTTCACGCCAAACCATCCGCTCTTTAGGTCGCTGAACTGGCTTTATTGCCTCTTTCTTAACTTTCACCTTCTTCTTTGGTGCTTCCTTATCGGCTTTACTCTCTACGGGCTTCAAAGGTCCCCCTTCTAGGGCAGGATCCAAAACTTGCGTTCCTTTGCCGCCTTGTTTAGGGTTTCCGTCGACAGGCTTATCCATGTCGGCTTCCCTACCCTTTTTACCTCTTGTAAGGACAGCTCGTAGATTAGAGGTTTCAGCATCATTAACGCGTACAGCCTCAATCAAACTAACCCCACTACCACTTGGTAGCTCCTCCACGGTAGTCTTTGGTTGTTGAAGTATTTGTTTAGGCCCATTTTCTGGCTGGGAATCATTTCCTTGGGCACGATGATTAACAGGCCCTGGTTGCCGACTACCACGCTGGAGAGAACTAATCTTACTCCAGCAAGTAGCTGCTAGATGGCCAGATTTTCCACAAATATCGCACTTAACATTTGGGCAATTTCTTGGATAGTGCTGCCCGCCACACCATTGTCAAGATTGTGGGAGAGAAGGAAGGAGTCTCGCTTGAAGCTTTCTTGCTTGCACAATGGGGGAAGACACACAAGGGTGGAGGCTGAAAACAGTTTTCCTCTTCTTAGTTGTGTAAGCCAAAAGAACTCAAGTACAAAGAAATAGAAGAACCCTATATATGGGTCTCAAACCAAACTCAACTAACTAAGGTGGCATACTAACTGAGCCACGAACTAGAGTAGATAAGGATAGCTATCATGTAGCTATTATTCATGGGCGGTGTACCAACCGCGTCTGCAACTGACAAGTCGGTGACATAAATATACAACGGTCACCCTGGCGTATCACGAGTGGAGCTCGATATCTCAACACTCCCCCTCGAGCTCAATCCCAATTCCTGCACACCAAGCAGGTCTCTGAACTTGCGCAGCTTCTCTGCGCCCAATGCCTTCGTGAATATGTCAGCTACCTGATCCTCTGTGCTGACATAAACTAGATCAATAAGACCTAGTAAAACCCTCTCTCGCACATAGTGATAATGCACCTCAATGTGCTTTGTTCTAGCATGATAGACTGGGTTATTTGCCAAGTGTATACTACTCATGTTGTCACAATAAATGACAACTGGCCCATCTGTAGACTGATGCATATCATAAAGTAGCTTATGCAACCAAGCTACCTCACATGCAGCCATTACTGCACCCCTGTACTCAGCCTCTGTGCTCGACAAGGCAACTGTAGGCTGTTTCTTGCTGCTCCAAGTGACTGCAGCACTCCCAAAAGAGAATACATATCCACTGGTAGATCGTCTATCAGAAATACTACCAGCCCAATCAGCATCAGTGTATCCATGCAACTGTATCTGAACCCCAGTCTCATAAAATAGTCCATACTGCAATGTGGACTTCACATACCTAAGTATGCGTCTAGCCGCATCCAAATGTGGTTTCCTTGGAGCCTGCATAAACTGACTTACCAATCCAACAGCATAGCTCAAATCTGGCCTGGTAATAGTCATATAAATCAAACTTCCTACTATGCGTCTGTACATAGTAGGGTCTTCTAGAAGCTCACCTGCATCTGTGCTCAGCTTCACATTTTGCTCCAAAGGAACTGAAATAGGCTTACAGCCTGTCATCCCATATTTGGACAGCATGTCCAATCCATACTGCCTCTGCAAGAGCTGTATCCCACTTGGTGATCTAATCACCTCAATGCCCAAGAAATAACGCAGCTCTCCCAAATCCTTCATCTCAAACTTCTGCTTCAATAGCATTTTCACATGAAGGATATCTTCATCACTATCACCTGTCATAATCAAATCATCAACATAAATGACAAGCAGCATAATACCTTTCTCTGTTTTTCTCACATAAAGTGAGAAATCTGCCTTGGAAATCTGAAAGCCAATAGTGACAAGATACTGTCCTATCTTGTCAGACCATGCTCTAGGTGCTTGCTTCAAGCCATACAAGGCTTTCTTCAACCTGCAAACAAACTCAGGATGAACAGCATGCACATAACCTGGTGGCTGCTCCATATAGACCTCTTCTTGCAAATCACCATGCAAGAAGGCATTCTTTACATCCATCTGATGTAAAGACCATCCCTTTGATGCAGCCATAGCAATGACTGCTCTTACGGTTGCCATCCTTGCAACCGGACTGAATGTTTCTTCATAGTCAATGCCATATGTTTGTGCATACCCCTTGACTACTAATCTTGCCTTGTATCTGTTCACAGAACCATCTGCATTGTGCTTCACTTTATAAACCCACTTACAGCCAATTGCATTCTTACCTTTAGGCAAAGGTACTAACTCCCATGTAGCATTTGCTTCCAAGGCATCCATTTCTTCATCCATGGCTTTCTCCCATTTTTCTTTTCCCATGGCTTGCTCAAAAGATGTGGGTTCTGGTTCCTGTATCACCTTGACCATATATGCATAGTGAATGGCTGTAAATCCATCATATTTCAGCCTATCCACAGGATACCTAACTCTGGTAGACCTGCGCAAAGTGGGTTCACTCCCAGGTGCTCTCAAAACATCCCTGGTCTTCCTTACTCCAGGTGTAACAATAGAAGGAATACCCAACTCATCATCAATGCTCTGTTCTGAGCCACTGGATTCACCATCCACATAAGAGTGACCTGCATTCACATCAAACATGGGCTGATCAACCTTCTCTTTTCCTTTTCCTGATACCTGCATACCACTATCTGCATTACTTTGAGAAGATTCTCCTGATCTCAATCTGCCTGTCCATGGCGAAGAATGTGAACCACTGCTAGAGGACACTCCAGGTCCACTAATATTTTGTGACTGCTGCTGTGAATTCTGTGCAGCATTACCATTTTGTGCATCTACATCATCAATCACATTTACTGGTTTATACCAGCTACTCATCTCATCAAAAACAACATCTCTGCTCACTGTAAACTTACGAGTAGAAGGGTTATAGCATCTATACCCTTTTTGCTGCAGAGAGTAACCAATAAAGATGCACTTCTCAGCTTTTGGATCCAACTTGGATCTCAGCTCATCTGGCACATGTACATAGGCAATGCAACCAAAAATTTTCAAATGAGAAATATCTGGTTTCCTACCAGTATACCTCTGCTCTGGAGTCATTCCATGTATTGCTGCAGTGGGAGTCCTGTTCATTATGTAGACTGCTGTAGCAACTGCTTCAGCCCAATAAAAATCTGGCAAGTCTTTTTCATTGAGCATGGCACGAGATACCTCTCCAATATGCCTGTTTTTCCTTTCTGCAATTCCATTTTGTTGTGGGGTATAACTGCATGAATATTGCTGCTTTATGCCATGCTCCTGCAAGAACTTTGCAAACTCATTTGAGAGGTACTCTCCCCCTCCATCTGACCTTAGGCATTTTATCTGCAAGCCTGTTTCTTTTTCAACCATAGCTTTAAGAGTTTTGAAATGCCCAAAAACTTCACTTTTCTTTTTCATAAAATACACCCAAACTTTTCTGCTATAGTCATCAATAAAACTGACAAAATAATGACAGCCTCCAAGAGATGCAGCTTTAGTTGTCCACACATCAGAGTGAATTAATTCCAATGGCTTCTCACTCTCTTGAACATGTCTAGGAAATGGTTTCCTTGCCTGTTTTCCAAACTGACAGGCTTCACATACCTTATGCATTTCTGCAACCTTGAATTTGGGCAATCCTGCAACAATATTTTGGGCCTGCATTGATTTAAGTCGCTGTACATTAACATGACCAATGCGTTTATGCCAGATATCAATATCTGCAACTACACCGGTCCCATGTGCAAACATTGCTGCACTCAATTCAGACATGTCTGCATCCAATGTAAACATTCTGCCCTTCTTCTTTCCTTTTGCTATCAAGCGACCTTTATTTTTCATATCCTCAACAAAGCATCCATGAGGATTAAATCTGACCTGCAAGCCCTATTCAACCATTTGACCAACTGAAACCAGATTCTTGGTAATATTCGGGACATGAAATACATCGGACAGGTATTTCTTTTTCCCACCCTGCATAGACAAGGGAATTTTTCCAATCTGCACAATAGGATGTGCAGTATCATCACCAGTCTCCACAAATCCTGGTTTTTCCATTTTCCTTGCATCCTCCATCCATTCTGCATGACCTGTCATGTGGTTTGATGCACCTGAGTCAACATACCATACATCATTGCTTTCTTCTGCACTTGTCATAGAATTGTTCATGTGCTGCACCATGAACAAATGCTCATTTCTGTCATCACCCTGTCTACTAGAAGATGCATAATTCCCTTGTTGCAGTTTTCCATTCATGATGTCATTCTGCTTTTTATAGTAGTCTTTAGCCATATGACCCATTTTACCACAATAGTAGCATTCAACATTACTGTTTGCATTTTGGCCTCTTTGCCATCCACCACGACCTCTTTGGCTCCCCCTGCCTCTAGAGTTACCACGTCCTCCTCCATAGGACTGGTTTTCTTGAGTTTGCTGCATATTCTGATTTCTGCCACGGCCTCCAAATTGGCCTCCTCTACCTCTGCCTCTACCTCTTCCAGCATTTGAGTAGAAGACAGCTTCTTTTGAAGTTCCTCCTGAAGAAGATGCACCACCATTTCTCTGTTCCTCAGAAATTAGAAGAGCAATCAACTCCTCAAAATCAAGAAATCTTTCACGAACTGAAATGGATGTCCGAAACTGTGCATAATCCTTTCCTAGACCATTCAAGGTCACAGAAACTAAATCATCATCTTCCACTGGTGACCCAATGGAAGCAAGTGCATCTGCAATCTTTTTCACCTTCATGTGGTAGTCGTTGATGCTCATATTTTCTCTTTGCACATTGTGCAACTCTTGCTTGAGCTGCATTTTCCTGGCTTGCGTATTTGTGCTATACATCTTTGACAGAGTATCCCATGCCTCCTTTGGCGTACTTGCATCCTGAATATGCACAATCATAGAGTCTGAAATGCTGATAGACAGCCAATACATAACTTTCCTGGCTCTCTCATGCCATGCTTTAAATGCCTGCATTTGTTGTTGATTGGGAACATCAGGAAGAACTGGTTCTTCTTCATTTCCTGCAACAAATTCCCAATATCCTTTTCCCATAAGGAAATTCGTCATTCTAAACTTCCATGCCTGGAAGTTGTTCTTGTCAAGCTTTTCAGTGACAATCTGTGAAAGAGAATCAGACGCCATTACAGAATACTGCAAGAAATTCTGTCACTGCAAAAAACACAGCTTCACCCTCACAAGGGCAAATCTGCAAAACTGGCGAAAGTGGTATTTGACCACACAGTCACTTCCTAGTGACGATTTTGCATAAACAGGAACCAAGGATGATTCTGAAACTCCCAATGTCTCTGCGCACAAGCATACGATGCAATTTCTACAGTAACTTTTCACCGACCTGTAGAACAGTGGTCGCACAGCATAAAACTGAGCCTTTTCTTGAGTGCGTGCAGAAAACTTCCGTCTGCAAAACAGGCCCCGAAATGGCCTCAAATCAAAAAAACAAGGTCGCCGAGGGCTAAAGCCCTCGCCCGCAGCATATACTGCCCTCTTGCTTCACCGCGAAGGGCGTCTCAACCTGAGACAATGCACTCCTGCAATTTCCGGCTGTGCTACCTGCAGAGATCTGCTCCCAAAATAGGAAATGAAAGCAACACTGCTCCTCTTACCAGACCACCGCGAGCTTGGCTTGCTTTCTTGAGCTCCTTACCACGAACAAGGCTCTGATACCATGTCAAGATTGTGGGAGAGAAGGAAGGAGTCTCGCTTGAAGCTTTCTTGCTTGCACAATGGGGGAAGACACACAAGGGTGGAGGCTGAAAACAGTTTTCCTCTTCTTAGTTGTGTAAGCCAAAAGAACTCAAGTACAAAGAAATAGAAGAACCCTATATATGGGTCTCAAACCAAACTCAACTAACTAAGGTGGCATACTAACTGAGCCACGAACTAGAGTAGATAAGGATAGCTATCATGTAGCTATTATTCATGGGCGGTGTACCAACCGCGTCTGCAACTGACAAGTCGGTGACATAAATATACAACGGTCACCCTGGCGTATCACGAGTGGAGCTCGATATCTCAACAACCATTTACAACTAAACCTCGACGGTGCACCCTCCTCCGGGTATCTACTTCCTATCAAATTTTGTTGTTTTTTAAGGAAGTTGACATCAACCGCTATTTGTCGATACTGCTCCGTAATCATGTCGGTATAATGCTTCATCATGTCCTTAACCTCGCCAAGAACATTGGAAGAACTCGACTCATAGCCTTGGTCATTACCATGTCGCTCCATCGGCCTAACAATTCGATTAGGCACTGGTTGTTGAGCCACAGGCATGGTATTAGAATTGACCGCCTGGCCTCCACCACTTGGAGCCATTTGACTGCCCGTAGGCATCGATATGCTAGGGGGAGCTGGTAATAAAGGGACATTCTGCATCATGTTCCCTCTCCCATTAGGGTTAGCCATCGCTATCCCTTGACAACTACTGCCATTGGCCATTGCCACATTATTTCCCAATACTAAACCCATATTCGAATTGCCTTGAGAAGCATAGGCTACTTGTAGTCGGGATTCCACCTCTTGTGCTCGTGTAATGGCAGTATCTATATCCCCCAAGGGGACACTACTCAACTGCAATTGGATATTAAAGTCCAAACCATGTAGGAAATATTGCAATTGGGCAGCTGCGGGGATAGGGATAGAGGTGTCCAACTTACGGAAGACCTCTTTTATCTTCTTCGCATAAGCACGAATATCCTCGTGTGGATCTTGGCGGGTCACGTTGAGTACACGCAACCAATATTGCCCACCCCTTTCAGGGGCAAACTCCCTTCGAAAAGCTCCATAAAATGCATCAATGTTCAATATAGTTCCGGCTCTAAACCATGATACCATATAGCGGCTCTTCCTTTGAGAGTCATATTGAAGAACATCATTAAATGCCCTTCTTCTTGAATGCGACAGTTAAACGTCATCTTTTGAAACTCCCTAATGTGGAGTTCCGCATCTTCCTCAACTAACCCATTAAAAATGGGTAGCGGGTAACCTAGAGCCGGCAAATCCGTCGTTCCTGCTGGAATTGCAATAGGCTGTGCCATGATGCGGATTGGATTTGCACTAGGAATAAAGACCGGTGGGGTTACACCTCCCGTACTTGACGTGGATTGGCTTATAGAAGGAAGGGGAGCACTAGAGCTTCCACCTTCTCCTAACTTACTGCTTGGGGTCCTAAGACCACTAGATTCACTCCCTCGTAAGGGTTCAGCACCGCTACGCTTAGGGGAATATCTCCTAAAAATTTCAGCACGTCGCCTAGCTCTTTCGTCTCTTTCTTGCTTTTGGATTTCTGCTAGACGATGCTTATCAATAAATAACGGATCAATCTCAATATCCTTTGGCATAAACTACTAGTTGGTCCTTAAACAACCAGGATTCGAGAACCGCCACTTTTAAGCGGCTCCCGGCAGACGCACCACTGATGGACCTAAAAACGGGCCGGCACTGGCTCATGCACTAGCCGGACCTCGTCGCTATGCACAAGACAACCCCTCGGCCTCGCGGCCAGGAGCGTCTATCAAAATCTCTGCCTTCCTAAACATTGCGTTTGTAATACGTTGTAGTCCAACTGACCCTAACCCAATATTACTCCTCAGAGGGAGTCCCTTTCACATAGCCAAAAGGCTCGAATCACATACACATGGGGTTCCTCCTACGGCTGAATGCCGTCAACCCTCTGCGACTCTCCTACACCTTGGGGATTGGCCCCTCGATGCGTCGCTCAACATTTAGACATTTCGCACAAACGTCGCTCAAGGTACCAAATAAACGTGTCCAGGAATGTACCATTGTCCTTACTTGATTTCCCCTTTAGGATCCCACGACTAGCCTATAGCATGGGTATCTCACTGCCTCTCAACGTAGGTCATGTCCTCATAAACCAATTGCAATGCATGTCCAGGAGCTAATCACTGATACTTCTTAAATTCTTTTCATGCTCTATGCATTTGGTGGATGTCTAGTGCTCAAACATTTAGCAAAACAGTATCGTGCACAAGTGCAAATCATTCTTTCATGCTTTTCTTTCTAACCGCTTTATGCTCCGTTGCATGGGCTTAGCACCGAGGTGGTCCTCGTGCTACTAAGCTCTTGATTTTAATTATCATCCGTCCTAAATGCTATGCATAGAAATCAGCAACTTTCCCATCACTTCACACGGCATTTAGACATATTTCAACTTCTCTACCCTTCCCCGTTTAAGTATTGCATTGTTGGGTAGGTTTATAAGGTATTTTGACATCATTTTATGTATAGAAAGCGGAAAAAACCACACTAGAACAAGAAGGTGGGGTTGAACTGAGGCAAATCCTCATGCTCCAGTCCCCACAAACATTCACAAACATTTCTCTTATTTATCCTTATTTTTCGGAACCCAAAATGCATTTTTCCTCTATTTTTCATGGTTTTTCCCTATTTTCCCTTATTTTCCTGCATTATTTAATTGCTGGAAATTCAAAACAGGTTATGGGCTGTGGCCCTTAGTTCCTTCTTGTAGAAAAATGAAAGTTTAGTTGATGTTCCTATCCCTTTTTCCATTTTCATGCCAAAAACCCTCATTTTCCCTTGTTTTTCATGTTTTACGTGTTTTAGCATATTAGTTTGAACCACAAAATGCATATTTTTCTGATTTTTTAATCATGACCAGCAAGAACTCATAGAAAACAGTATCATGAACAATTATTATCCCACATGAACACCATTTCATCCATCAAAAGCCATAAAAACTCAAATTTCCTTTGAAAATTTTAAATTACCGCTTATTTGCGTGTTTCGGGTTTTGTGTCCATGGCTGTAGATTTGGAAAACAGCAGCACTTCATGTCCAGCAACATCACAAATCACCATTCTCAGCCCGTATAGCAATCCGATCCATGCCAGACAAGCCTCCACCATTCTTTCTTCTTCCTTCTTCTCCCCACATGAACTTGCCTTTAGAAGAGAGAGAGGGAGGAGAGAGAAAGACTAGAATCAGAGATTTCCAAAGAGGGCATCATTCGACGGGCGAAGGGCGGCGAAAGAGTCAGGATACAGAGGGTAGGCAAGGGCCATTGTCAAATGGGGGGGTTGTGTGCAGGCTGAAGATTGCCTCCTCCTCTCTTTAGCGCATTTTTCGGTGCAGTCTGATGGCGCCTTCTTCTCCCTCATCCCACGTTTTTTTCCATGCATCTCTTGTCAAGTGGCATAAAATGTTGGGCTCCCAAGAGTCACTTACTCATTTGGGCCAAATTTTGTCCACCTCTTCGTATCTTGACCGGTTTCTTGGCCATTTCCCCGTTCGGACTCGGAATCGAGCTCTGAAAAATCCTGGGCGTCCGGCTTAGCATCCCGCATTGGCCAGTAGCTTGTGTCAACCCGCACGACTGTCTGAAAAATTATGAAAAATCAACAAGTGTCGCTCGGGCGCCTTTAAAGCACTTTGGCGCTTAAAATCATCCTAGATCGAGCCGCCGCCTTTGACAGTGAATATTTTTCCCTCGATATTCATAATTTTTAGCTATTTTTAAGCACTTCCCGTCACCTAAATTCCGCTCTCAATTTTATCGAGCTAGACCTTGGTACACCTGATGATTCGCGGCCAATCAAATTAGGTTCTATGCTCAGCACAGCAGAAAGGGAGGACTATGTGGCCTTGATTCAGGAATTCGGTGATATCTTTGCCTGGAGTTATGATGAGCTGAGAGGCATTCCTCCTAGTCTGGCTGTTCATACAATTTCGTTGAAAGAGGGCAATCGTCCTGTATGACAGAAAGTAAGGCGTATGCCTTTCAAACTGAGGGACGGGCTGTTTGAAGAGTTACAGAAGCTTCGGAAAGCAGGTTTGATTTTTCATGTGCAACACACGGAATGGTGTTCGCCAGTTGTGATCAGAAAGAAGAAAAACAATCAAATTCGATTATGTGTAGACTTTAGGGAGCTGAATAAGCAGACAGTTAAGGACTACTACCCGTTGCCATTTATTGACCAGATTTTGGATCAATTAGCGGGTAGGGAGATATATTCGTTTATGGATTGCTTTGCAGGATATAACCAGATGGCAATTGCAGAAGAGGACAAGTTGAAAATAACTTTTATTACTGTCTTTGGTACTTTTGTGTACCATGTGATGGCCGTTGGTTTATGCAATGCACTTGGTTCGTGGCAACGAACAGCAGATAAGACATTCGATGACATATCCCCTGAAGAGTTGAAGGTGTTTATTGATGACTTAGGGGCCGCCACCATGAGAGGAAGGCAGTTGATCATTTTAAGAAAATGCTTTGAGCGTTGTAGACAATTTTGCATCGCCCTAAACCCACGGAAGTGTGTAGTTGGAGTACCTTATGGGCTATTGCTGGGTCATGTGGTCAGTTCGGTAGGAATTGCGACAGATCCCGAGAAGGTCAAAGTTATAGTTTCCATGGGCCCACCACGCACTCCGAAAGAAGTTCATAGCTTTCTATCTTCAGTTGGTTATTACCGTAGATTCATAAATGCCTTGGCAGAAAGAACATTACCGCTTACAAATTTATTGTCCTTTAGCTGTTTGTTTGTATGGGGTAACCCTTGTAAGGTAGCATTCGAGGATGTGAAACAGGAGCTAGCAAGAGCTCCCGTTTTAAAAGCACCTAAAAGAGGTGAGGTGTTCTATATATTCTCAGCAACCACCATGTATAGTATCAGCTGCTGTTTAGCCCAAATTTGGGAAGAGAAGTGGTATAATCCGATAGCCTTTGCTAGTCGGAAATTGGGCATTTCAGAGATCAATTATACCTACATGGAGAAGTTATGTCTAGCGATGGTCTTTAGGACCAAGAAATTCAGGCATTATATTCTCTATGAGAAAGTCGTGCTTTATACGAAGGCGGAGTGACTTCAATTATTGATGAATAAGCTACAGCCGCCTGATCGTTAGCGAAGTGGTTAATCACTTTGCAGGAGTTTGATTATAAAATCCGTAGTAAACCACCAAGGTTGCAAGGCATCGTGGAATGTCTTGTGGACTTTGGGGAGCCGAAAGAATCTGTGGCTGAAGGTAGTGACATGGAGTTGTTATTTAAAATAGATACGGCATCTATTCCCTCCTGGTATGTTGCAATAACGCATTATTTATCGACGGGAGAGGCGGGATCCGAATTGTCTAAAGCTGAGAGAAGGAAAATTAGGCAGCAAGCGTTAAAGTTTGCCTTGATCGCAGGTACATTATATCGGCAAGGGGTTGATGACATCTATCGCCGATGTGTGATGCCTGACAAGGTGCCATTCATTTTGGAAGAGTGCCCATGATTCTGCTTGCGGCGGCCATTTTGCTGGACGGCTTACAGCACAAAAGGCTTTAAGAGCAAGTTATTGGTGGCCTGCCATATTCCAAGATGCATTTGCGTATGTTAAGAGATGCGATATTTGTCAACAACATGATAGTCGAGAGAATAGGAAACGACCACTCACCCCTATTATGGCGATACTTCCATTTGAGAAGTGGGGAATAGACTTTGTGGGTCCTATTACTCCGTCGTCGACTGCGCAAAAGAGGTATATCATTGTAGCAACTGACTACTTCACAAAGTGGTCAGAAGCACGTGCAACAAGGAAAGATGATGCTAAAGAAACTGCTAGTTTCCTTTTAGAGCAGATAATATGCCGTTTTGGTCCGCCGAAAGAATTAGTGTCGGACCGCGGAACCCATTTCCTGAATAAGGTGATCAAAAGCTTGACAGAGACTTGGCAAATCAAGCATAACAAGACAACCCCATATAACCCGCAAGCCAATGGGCAGGTTGAAAGCACCAACAAGCACCTTGTGGGCATCCTGTCCAAAATTGTGTTGGAAAAGAAATGGGATTGGGATAAAAAGTTATACGTGGCACTGTGGGCCTATAGTATGACCTTCAAAAGAGCCACTGGCCATACCCCGTTCAAGTTAGTCTATGGGGAGGAGTGTGTCTTGCTTTTAGAGATTGAGTTGCCAACTATTCGGTTTGCCATCAATCATTCTTTGAGTGATGAAGACGCACTTTTTGAGCGCTTGACGACACTGGCACATTTAGATTAGCTTAAGCTGCAGAGCTTATTGCACCAAGAAGTGGCAAAGCGCCGAATGAAGCAGCTACACGACCTTAAAGCCAAGAAATACACCTTCAAGAAAGGACAGCTTGTTCTGTATTATGACGCATGACGTGAATTATTTCCAGGCAAGCTAGAGCCCAAATGGGACGGGCCCTATAGGATCCTTAGAATAGGAAAGAATAAATCCACAGTCTTGTTAGCTGACCTTGAGGGGATAGAATTTAAAAATAAGGTTAATCTTAATAAGATTAAACCTTATTATTTCTGATTGCACTAATACTATGACTGCCTTGCAGGTCTAGGCGAGATCGATCAAATATCTGCAAGGAAATCGTGATAGAGGTTGATGGGTCGTCTGATCCCTTATTTAGAACACCCATATTTAGAACAGAGGTATCATCAGGGAAAGCTCATTTGGTGGAGCAAAGGATATAAGGTGACTGAGCAAGAAGGCGGGACATTTATTTGGGAGATCAAGGTCTTCTGCCATCACTGCCTACAAATTTTGATGAGCATCCTTGTTGAATTCAATGATGATGGAGGGATGGAGCCTACAATCCACCCATTGAATATGCTGAATTTCGATTACCATAATTACGAGTAGAGTTCCGGATGGCGGGATATGTAAACCCTTTATGGACGTACACCTTGTACTTCGATGGGGCGTCCAGGGGTACATGCAAAAAAGGAAGTATAGGAGTTGTCATCCGAGACCCCCGACGACGCATTGTCATGAAGTTAGCTGCTTTTCTCGGGGTGAATTTTACCAATAATATGGCAGAATACAAAGCCCTGATTATGGGTTTGAATATTGCAAAGAAGGGTGGTATCCACCAGTTATTGGTGAAAGGGGACTCTCAGTTGGTTTTAAATCAACTCAATGGGACGTACATGGTATGAAACCCCATCCTTTGCATGTACCATCATACTGCCATAGCCCTGCTACACGAATTTGATAGAGTGTCTTTTCAGCTGATTCCACGAGATTGGAATCAATTTGCCGATTCATTGGCTAATTTTGCGTATGAAGAAGACCTCTTCTTTAATTGTGGCCCTTGTCCCGATATATCTATTGACGATGAGACAGGACCTGGTCGTTTGTGGGGTATGCTTTCTGAACATGCCCTCTTTGGCAGGCGATGGTTGATCTGGGTGATGCAGAGGGTAGGCGAGACTCATTTGCCTTTATTATCTTGGACCCACAGACTGATTAGACGACATGTGATGCGAACACCTCTTGCGATATACGCAGGAGGGATGGGTCATAATTTAATGCACCTAGTTTAGGGCTACGAGCCTCTGTTCCCCTGGGAATGGTATGCTTTGATGTCTATCATAGTTGTTTCCAGGAGGATGTTATGCGAAGTCATGTTTGATTTCATTAGGCCAAGAGGGCCATTTCCCTGTCTAGTGCAGGTGCGTTTAATTGGGTTTTTTGTTTTAAGTGTTGTGCTGGATAGGTTTTGTGATTCGTGGAATTTGGTGGAGTCTGGAGGAGCCTTTGCTGCGATGGAAGCTTCTTGTGGCCAATCCAGGTGATACCTCTCCTGTACCAGTACCTTTCTTTCCTGTTATATGTGTATTTGTACTTGTCAAGGGGATATATTTTTGTTGGGGACCGGCAACCAAGGCATGAAGTCCTAGGTTTAGGCTAAGTATGTTTGAGGGAGGTCGGAGTAGTCATTGCCTCCTGTAAAGACATTGTCAGGCATCGAAAGACCTGTTTTAGAAGGAAGTCCTAGTGGCCCTGTTCTGCTAGCCTGCTAGGCAGCCGTTCTAGGAGTTCTTGGTAGTAGTGAGGCAGTTAGAGAAGCCTGCTAGAAGATAATAATGATGATGCCAAGAAACCCTGAACACCCCAAAAGATGAATATAAATACGGAGGTGTGTAAAAAGGGGTTCTAACCCCTATCAAAGAAAAGAAAAGGAATGAAAATGTATAGGCAGTTGATCATCGCCTTGCGAAGGCCTGGTAGGTTCCTCGGGACGAGTCAGACCCGGGGCCGTTATCTTGTCTTCCTAGGGGTGGCTTCTTGCTGGGGAAAAAAAATGACAAAACAAAGAAGGTTGGCGCGAAAATAAAAGTGAGCATTAGAAAAGGATTAAGTGTCGCCTTGCGAGGGCTTGGTAGGTTCTTGGGTGCCAAGACAAGTCCTGAGACCGATGCCCTATTCTCCTTGGGTCACTACGCTCAACTCCCTCCTTTTTACATGCCCAAGTATGTTAATAAAATAAAAACCCTAAAAGAAGAAATGTATTGACAGAAAATACTCTTTGATCAGGCTATAGGAGTCCTCGCCTTGTAGGAGCTCCTAGTAGTGTTGTCTTTCGTTGGTGGGTAGTTCAGACCACCACTTCGGGCAACCTCTTTGATGATTCTTTTTAGTTTGGTTGTGTTGGAGCAGTTGGTTAGTGACTCGCTTCGGATCTTCTATTAGATGATGCTAGGCCTACTCCTTGTGGATGTCATGCCTTGGTTCTGTCAGGGGGTGGGGTGAGCGTTGTGTTGAGTTTTATCGCATATTTGTTTTGTATCAGCTTGATGCTTCTCTGGTTGTTTTGTGCAGACCTATTGTGGGGTTCGACGGGCTGAGTCACCCTATCCCGTGGTCGCCAATGAGAGCGGAATTTTGGTGCCGGAAATTGCTTAAAAATAGCTAAAAATTATGAATATCAAGGGGAAAATATCCAATGTCAAAGGCGGCGATTTTAAGCGTCAAAGTGCTCTAAGGACGCCCGGGCAACACTTGCAGATTTTTAGTAATTTTTCCATGCGCCTGTGCTGGTCAGTGGAGCTGTCAGTCAGTGCGGGATACCGAGACGAGCTCACAGAAATTTTCAGAACTGGATTCGGACACCGTATGCGAGAGAGGCCGGGAAAAGGGCCAAAAGGCCGGTCAAAATTGGGAAGGTGCCCAAAAGGAGAAGTGAAGGGGTGCCTTTGGGGAGGGGCACCCCCTCCCTATAAAAAAAAAACGAAATAGAGGGGGGCGGCGTGCTGCAGAGCCGTCGCGAAAAAAACGCCCTCCCCCCCTCAATGCAAAGATATGTTGGAGAAGAAGCCATGGAGGCAATCACAACAGGCAACTACATTGCTTTCACGCTCCGCATCGCTCCGTCCCGTGCGAGATATGGTAGCCTGTAGAGAGAGAGAGAGAGAAAATCAGTCTTTCTCTCTCCTCCCTCTCTCTCCTCTAAGGGGGGATTCATGCGGGAAGAGAAAGGAAGAAGAAAGAATGGTGGAGGCTTGTCCGGCATTGATCGGATTGCTCCACGGGCTGGAAATGGTGACATGTGATCGTCATGAGCATGAAGTACTGCTGATTTTCAAATTTGCAGCCATGGACATGAAACCCGAGACACGCAAATAAGCAGTAATTCAATTTTTTCAAAGGAAATTTAAGATTTCATGGCTTTTGATTGATAAACTGTTGTTCATGTGGGCTAAAAATTGTTTATGTTGCTATTTTCCATGAGTATTTTTTTATCATAACCAGAAAATCAGAAAAACCATGCATCTTATGGCCCAAAATAATACACTAAAACACGTAAAATATGGAAAATCAAGGGAAAATGATGGTTTTGAGCATAAAAATGGAAGAATAAATAGGAACACCAACTAAATTTTCATTTTTGATGCAAGAAGGAACTAAGGGCCACAGCCCATAACCTATTTTGAATTTTTAGTAATAAAATAATGCAAAAAATAAGGAAAAATACAAGGAAAATAGAGAAAAACTACAAAAAATAGGGGAAATTTGCATTTTGGGTGCGGAAAATTAATGGAAATTAAGAACAATATTCGAGAATGTTTGTGGGGACTGAAGCATGAGGATTTGCCTCAGTTCAGCCCCACCTTCTTGTTCTAGTGTGTCTTTTTCCACTTTTTACACATAAAATGATGGTAGAATGCCTTATAAATCTATACAACAATGCAACATTTGATCGATGGGAGGGTAGAGTGGTTAAAATGTGTCTAAATGCGGAGTAAAATGATGAAAAGCTTGCTCGTTTTTGTTTGCATGCCATATAGGTCGGTGAATATTTATAGAATGAGAGCCTAGTAGTACGAGGGTTTCCTCGGTGCTAGGTTCGTGCAACGCCGCATAAGAACGGTAGCTAAAAACCATTAAAAGGATGTTTTCCACATGTGCACAATATTGATTTTATAATTGTTTGAGCACTTAGCATCCACAATATGCATAAACCATGGAAATATTTAAAGGTATCAGAAATCCTGGATGCAGAGCAATTGCTTTCATTAGGACCTTGACCCACGTTGAGTGAGAGACAGGACACCCTAAGCCATAGACTAGTCATGGGGTCTAGGGGAAAGAGAAGTAAGGACAATGGTACATTCCTGTATACGATCAATTGGTACCTTGAGTGGATTTTGTGCGAAATGTTTATATGTTGAGCGACGCACCGAGAGGCCAATCCCCAAGGTGTAGAAGAGTCGCAGAGGGGTGGTGGCACTCAGCCGTTGGAGGACCCCCTATGTCCGTGCTTCGTGCCATTAGGCAATGCGTAAGGGACTCCCTCTGAGGAGTAGTGGGTGAGAGAAGAATGGACTACAAGCGACGTAATACAAACGCAAGATATTTAGGAAGGCAATGTATGTGTCATCAACGCTCCTAGCCGCGAGGCCGTGGGGTTGTTGAGCGCGTGAGATAGAGGTCCGGCTAGTGCACGAGCCAGTGCCGGCCCGTTCTAGGTTCCATCACCAAGATTGAGTGGAAAACTCAAATCCCATTGTATTGTTGTAAAACTATTAACTTTGCATGCATAAACCCTTTCAATTTCTTCCCCATTAGCCTACATGTTAAAGCATTTAATCCCATCCCAAAGACACCACGAAAGAGCACTCTCTTTGGACAATATAACTATTCATTTAATGCAAGAGCATGATATATAAATATTTCTTTGTTGCCTTGCTTGCATGGCTTGAGCATTCATCTTTGCCCATCCACATACTCACCCAAAACATATATTTCTTTGATATCCTCAATTAGCATATCATCAACCCTTTCTTGCTTGATAGCACCATCACAGTCCATTTTCACATCATCATTAGGCTCAGTACCAATAGCATTAGATGACACTAGATTCACATTATCATTCTCTACATTTAGATCATTCGTTTCATCAATCAAGGCATCTATGTTGCGGATACTCACATGCATATGAGAAACCATAGTAGAATCCTCAATCAAACCCTCAACTTTTGCATAACTCTCAAGCACTAGGTCTGTATCTATAATCATAGGCAAAGCATATGTATTTGGAGCATCTACATGTGAGATAGTATAAAAGCATCTCAAGGCAAAACCTCAGCATCATTAGTTCTTCTTAGCTTTACGTCCACATCCTGGTATCCTTTGACTTTTTGGCACCTAATGATGGAAAATCTGGTAATCCAATAGTTAACTTATAATCCTACATATAATCCTTACCTTTTTGAGCACGCAGACACTCTTTCCATACTCTTAAGGCTTCCATGTATTCAACCCAAGTTGTACATTGTATCTCTTGAACTTATTCTTTGAACTCACTAAGGTGAATGCATTCAAAACACCTAATCATATAATCCTCTAGAATATCAAAATTTTGCATCCTCTCATTAAATACTCTTAGTAGCTAGATATAGTCTGTCAAATCAATAGTTCCACTTCTTGTACAATTACCTAAAGTAGTCCTAATACCAAATCTTGCATCTATTGAAATTCTTGTTCAATAACTTTATGTTCTTGCATTTCTTTGACTTGGTGCAGTAACAACATTTGTACTACCTCCATCAATATTTGAGCTACTTGTACGCTATAATCCATATCCAAATTTTCATACTCGACTAGTTGTATGCACTTTTTCAATAATTGCATTTGCTTCCCACTATATCCATAGTAAAGTCCTTGTCAACATGATGCTTCATGTAGTCTTCCATCCTACTATTGTGATGTGGAATTCATGTCGTTGCACGTAGGCCACAAAAACGTGGGGTCTCTAGAAAGTAAGTTAGGAAAGAGGAGAGGGAGAAGTATGAAAGCTTAAGAAAAAGTAACTTCTAAGTCACAAGGACACAACATATTTCTTGTAAATAGAAGCCTTGGAAAGTTAGGAGTTACACTCTTGTAAAATGTAAGTTTAAGCTCCTAAATATAGAAATTTTCTATTCTTACTTAGTATTATGGTATGGCTACTCAACTGCAAATCGTAGGGGGTGCACTTATAGAGCATGTAAGATACCACATGAGTTCAAAAGAAGAGGTATTTTATCTAGTAACATTTATAAGATTATATTTACAAATAAATTACAATTTGAAAACGAATTGTAAGTTTTGTAAAGTAGAAGGTATCATGTTATGGTCTTATAGCATGTAAATAAAGAGTATTTATTAATATCCTTTGAACACACATTGTATAGATGATTTATTATAGGTGCACCCCCTCAAGCTACAAACAATACTACACTTTGAGGAAGATTGAAAAATTGACATCAAATTCATACTTTGGAGTTTAAGTAGTGCATCCCAAATAATCTTTAGAGAGAATAAGAAGCATAAATACAACTAAAATTCATTGTGATCTTTGAGCATGAATGTATAATTATAGCTCTTGTGCTAAAGCTCTTGAATATTTTGAGACAATTATGAAGATAATAGCAAAAGTAGAGATAGAGATGCGTATTGATATAGTTGAAGTTTGACTAAACTAGTTGGTGGAAGAATAAGGAGAAATTGACTTTCATAAATTGATCATGCTATGATCTTAGAAAACCATGGTGTTGATCTTGAAACTCTAAAAAATTTATTAATCATGCTACTATCAATCATATCCTTGCTACTATTGATTTTGTACTTTTGTAACATCCACCATTACAATGCTCACGTTGTTCCTAATCACACATATTTTGCTACCAATAGGAAGAACTGGTCCAGTTTCAACAATTCTTGGCAACTTTGATCCAGTCTAAGTCATTTCATATGTGTTGCTTTGAGTTTTGACTATCTTGAACTCTTAGAGCTGCCCAAAAATGCAAAACCAAGCTAGTAGGAACCTCAACGACATGAAAAGGTGGTAAACAAACTCATTATCTTTGATTATTAAAAGGCCAGGATACTAGATGGTAGAAAAAGATAACACAATAAGTTGGAAATGGTAAATGTAACATTTACATTATATTACTAACAAAATATCTAACATGATAGTTTGAAGTTAAAGCATTATCGAATGCTATAGGAAATTCAATAGCAATTTTTTTATTAGAAGAAACAATAATTAGGCATTCATGCTCAATGGCAGTACTTTTAGATGAAGGTTAAAATTTCATTTATAAGTAAAATAATTTGCAATTGCTTACGAATCATCATATCACCCCCAAACAAATGGGTTAATAGAATGTCTTTAAAAATGACTAAACACATGATTTCAATGAATTTGGATCCTCTACAACAAAATTGGGATGGAATACTAGCATACATAACTCATGCATATAGATGTTCAATACAAGCATCCACTAAAATAAGCCCATTGAGGTAATTATATGGAAGAAACACAATTTATTAGATATACCTTTAATAAAAACACAAAATAAATATAAAGGTGCAACTGATTGGTACTTAGAATCAAAACAAAAACAACCATTAATGAGACTAGCAATTGAAAAAAAACTTTGATATAGCTCAATCTAGACAAAAGAAATAGTATGATAATAACATATAAATAAAGAATATGAAGTTAAAGATAAAGTACTATTAATTTATTAACCAAATAGAAAGAAGAACTTAAATCAATCACTACAACATAAATGGATTCATGCATGTATAATAAAAAACAAGATAAGAAAGAATACATATGTTGCAAAAATATTAGATAAAAATAGAAAGACAACTACACATTTCACAAGAATAAAAGATATTTTCAACATGTTAATAAGCATGTGTTGTAGGACATATTAAGGAGAGCATAAAGAAATTAAATGATCATCACACAAAGGATAGTATGTGGGGGACATGTGTGGCATGCACTAGAGGACATCATCCATGAATAAGGCTCAAGGGGCATGCATCAAGGAAGACCACCAACAAGACTCAAGAAGGACATCTAATTGGCCACCCAACAAAGCTTGTAAGAGTCTCAAGGGGCCATTGGTTGAAATCATATAAAAACCAACAACCCCTTTCTATTTGTAATAAGTAATGAAAAGAAAATTACTTATTTGCCAAATACACACACTCACTCTCAATTTCAAGGGGGGTAATTGGAGGTGGATTCTTAGAATGAGTAATGAGTAATGAGTAATTTGAGGTAAATAATTAAACCTATGAAGCATGCATGGAATGCTAGGCTACTTTGCAATGATAAGCAAAGTTGCCATGTGCTCGACAGTCCATTCTTCCTCATTCTCTCTTCTCTTTTTGTCCTCTACTTCTAATTTTTTTCTTCTCTCTCTTTCTCTCCAATTCCCTATGCCTAAACTTTTTTCCTCTTTCGCTCTCTACCTTTTATCTTAGTTTATTTTCTCT
This sequence comes from Lygodium microphyllum, assembly GCF_053477565.2. Lineage (NCBI taxonomy): Eukaryota > Viridiplantae > Streptophyta > Polypodiopsida > Schizaeales > Lygodiaceae > Lygodium > Lygodium microphyllum. Next base: position 60,520,661 of record NC_141153.1, read on the forward strand.
CATCTCCTTGTTCTCTCTCTCGTCCCCCTCCTCTCTTTTCCTTCTCTCTCCCTCTCCTCTTTTTTCCTTTTCTTCTTCTTCTTCTTCTTCTTCTTTCTCACTCTTCATTCGTTCCTCTCTCTTTTAAATTTTATCATTTTTCTCTCACCCCTTTTCTTCTCTCATCTCTCTCCTCTCTTTCTTGTCTCTCCTCTTTTGTGGGAGCTCTCACTCAACTGCTAAGACCCATTGAGTGCTTATTGTTTCAAGCATTTCAAGCCAAGTGTAATGGCTACCTCTCACATAGTTGTGTGGTCTCTCACACCTATAAGTATAGTGGTCTCTCACACCACCTCCTCTTGTTCCTTCCAGATTCCTAGCATCTTTTCCTTGTCTTGTTTGTGAAATTTCATCTATTCTTTCAATCATTCTTGCTCTTCAAGGGTCCCAAGGAGTCGATTCTCTACCTCTAGCACCTTTTTAGTTGACTCCTTGTCCTTATGGGCCCTAATCTCTTGTAGTTCCTTCAATAGTCATTTATTTTATCTCCTCTCCTTATGGAACTCTGCATGGCCTTGTGTCTTTACCCTTTTCACCTCTTCAGTGAGCTCCTCTCCTAGGTTTTTTAGTTGTTCAATTTTCTCTTCCATGTTCTTTTGTCCTTGTATGAGGCTTGCAAAGTCCATTTCTCCTCTACCTTCTCTAGTTGTAGCTGCTTTGCACTTTCTTCTTCCTTCTCCACCTCCATTTTCTTTGTTGCTTCTAGTTCCTTCCTTAGGCCATTCTTCACGTGCCTTTGATAGATGGTTATCTACATTTTCTTCTCTAGTTGGTAGGTAGAAAACGCATCCTTCTCAATCTTAACTCCGCTATAACACTCTTCATGTCTTCCTTTATCTTTTCAAGTTTTCCTAGGAGCTCCTACACATACTCATCGTACTTGGTTGCTGCTGGTATGGCCAATGGCATGGACATTTCCAACGCTTTGACCTTTGACTATTTGGGTCTTTTCTAGATTCTGCATCCCCATGAGAACATGTCTCTTTGTCCTTATTACTGGGGCTCTACCACACTTGGCACTGGACCAAGATGCTTCACTCAATTTAGCAGGTACTACACCCATGCCACCCACTTCTGAGGTATCCTGGGTGATGGCTAGTGTGGCAATCAAGGCAGGTGGTGGTGGGTGCATGGGGACCTTTCCCTTGCCTAACACAATGTGTCCTTGAGACCTTTCTTTTATTGCAATGCTGCTAGAGCCTGTTTCGTCACCTGCGATTCTCTTTGTGAGCTCTTTGGGATGGGAGGCTTGCTCTACCAACAACTGCAAGGCTAGGGCCATTTGCTTGTGTTCTTCTCTCTTCAACCTTTCCTTGTCCTCTATTTGCTTCCTTTTTTGTTTCTCTTCCACCCTTATGGACTCCTCTTCCACCCTTCTTAGTCACTCTTCTTCTTCTTCCTACTTCTTTTTCCATTTATCTTTTAATTCCCTCAACTCTTTCTGTGCGGCTTCTAATTCCTTGTCTCCTTTTGTGATGGTTTTTTTCTTCTATCCTCGGATGTTTAACGTGACTTCTTCATCTAAGAATGGCAGATTGATGGTGGGTAGCACATGCATTCAATCCCACCCTCGGGGCAAGGGATATACTCTAATATTAGTGGCCCATAGTCTCGTGATCTCATTTCAAAATAGCGGAGATGGCATCTAGGCTGATCAGTGTGGTCTTCTAGATATCTATCTTGAATCTTATGGTCTCTGATTTGTTGCTTTAAAATATGTGACCATTGCCCTCAATCTTCTGTCACTCGTGCATTTTGCATCGAGGGTCAGCCTAATAGGATGTCGTAGTCCACTCCCTTCATGACTATGAAGTTCACTGAGAATTGGACTCACGTTATCTTCAAGGGTAAGTATTTCAATACCCCAAATGGCTAACTTTCATTCCATTGGCCAGAATAACATTAAACCTTGTGGTCTCCATAGGTGGGTTATCCCAAGCCTATAGGACTACATGGCTAAGTACATTGGCTCTTGCTCCTATGTCTACAATCCCAGTTTCTTGTGGTGGTGTCCCATAATGTTATGACAAGCAAGATTGCATGCATCTCAATGCTTTTTCCAAAAGGCATTTATGTGTAAAGACTTAGGCATTGAGTTCAAGGTTTAGCTTGGTATGTGTGTTACTACATCGTGCTCATGTAAGTGGATTTCTCCAAGCTCATTTGGTCTTTCTACCCATTACTTCAACACTTGCCATCATGTTGAATTATACCTAAGATGTTCTCCCAACGGTAGAGTCATAGGGGCCAATATCAACATTATGAGTAGGTCACGAACCACCTGCATTTCATTAGGCTCTACACTCTTTTGCTAATGATCTTGGGTAGTTTTCCTACTTGTGGCATCTAGGCTTTGTCAATGTGGTGCTATGTAGGATGCAAATGCATCTCTTGATTCTAACTAAGTAGGTAATATCGGTGTGCTCATGCTAGAGAGCTCATCAATCTCATCTTTGATAATGGGTTTCGCATCCTTTAGGTGCACTTGGGCTTCTTTCACCCACTCCTTGACCTTATTAGCTACTTCTAATTGGTGCCTGGATCGGGATATTCTCCAATCTTGGCACTTCCCTTTTATGTTGTCTTAGGAGCATGTGTCTCTACTTTTGTGTCCATGACTTGCTTCCCCCTTGGTAATATGGCGGCACTATCCATCTTAAGCGTAACCTTTGTCTCAACCCTCTTTTTCCTTCTTCTACAGCTTTCTTCCCTATTGAATTTGCGTCGAGGTTGCTAGGTCTGTGTAATGAAATATCAGCTTACTTTTCCTATGTTTGGGTCATGATATTCACTAGATTTGGCATGGCTTGACCATCAAGCATTTCAACATCGAGAATCCGCAATGATAAGGATGTCATGATAGCCAAACTAGCAGAAGGTTTCCACCTAGGGAACTTGGCATGAAAGTGTAAGATCCCACCTAGGGAACTAGCAGAAGGTTTTCAACATCGAGAATCCCCAATGATAAGGATGCCATGATAGCCAAACTAGCAGAAGGTTTCCACCTAGGGAACTTGGCATAAAAGTGTAAGATCCCACACTTAGGGCATCTCAAGTTGGCCTTGTCTTGATTGGCTAGCTCTCTTTTGGGGCATTGAGATGTGTCCCGGGTGACCATAGGTCATTTCTCGTTCTATCCTCCTAGACCTTTCCCTCTTCCCCTGCAACGCCATCGCCAACACAAGTCTGTAGTCCATCAAGATGGGAATGCCATCTTGTCATATGAGATGTAAGGGTTAACGTATGCTTTGTCATCATTCGGCTCCTCTATGTAATGTATTGCAGCATCGCTTGTTGGTTTATGGATCACTATGGGTCCAGGTGGTCTAGATATCCCTGTGGGGTTGATGTCCATCCTAGGGATAGTTGGATTTGAGTCATTAGGTATTGGGAGAGCTAGTGGAGCCCCCCTTCTAGAAGGTAGTGGTCTATTATCTAGGTAGTAAGGCCGATTGTGTGGCTATGAGTATGAAAATTGCATTGCTAGTTAGCAATGCATTGCATCATGACCAAAGCTACCACAATTGGCACATGCTCTAGATCTAGGATCCATGCACTCAATCGAAAGGTGGTTTCCTCTAACATTATATTAGGGAATTTGAAAATTCTCATATAGTTTTGGAATTTCCAATATAGTTAATATTTGGCCACATGATCAACTCTTATCCCCTTACTTGAAAGTGGAGTCTACCCTAATTACTATACAGGTTGTCTTTCCAAGTCCCACTTTGAAGTATGGGTCAAGATTTAGCCACATGGACAAATCTTTACCCTTTATTTAAAAATGGAACTTGGGAGATTCCTAAATTCTCTAATTTGTTATTCTCTACTATGCATGCATTGTAGGTGAGGTCATGCTGGCCTTCTCATCATCTCTTGAAGCCTAACCAACTTTAGCTTCGCGTCCGCCAACTCTTAGCTCTAGTTGACACTCTTTCCCTTGCCTTGGGTGCTCTGGCTAGATCTTTCACTAATGGTCGTAGCTCATTCTCCAATTCTAGAGGCAGTGGTGTCTCAGTTTGTGGGTCTTAAGCTCCTCTCCTTGAGTAGGTCACCCACTCCTATGGCTTCTTAAAAGACCCTAGCTAGCACGTCCCTTTGTAGGGTTGAGGTGCTCACCAAGGCCTTGTAAAGCTCTTTGCTTTGGATTCCACTTATGAACACAGTGGAGACCACTCGTTTGCTAGGTTGCTTTTTGTAGCTGGGATTCTCTCAAAGAGACTTTGCACATGGGTGACGTAGTCTCGAATATCCTCAATGTCCTTTTGACTAACGTTCATCAGCCTAATGATGAGGTTGTCAGAGTATCCCACCTCAGAGAATCTCTTGATGAAGAGAATCTTGAGATTATTGAAGTTATTACATTCTCCTTTGTCTGTTAGGCAAAGTATGAAAGCTTTTGCACGTTGAGCAACGTCCATGAGGCTATTTGTCTTATATACCTTGCTCAAATTGCTCCATAATGCTATACAGATCATTATCAGGCTGATACTTGTCAAGTTGCTTAGCAAGCATAGGTATCCTGGTTTGGCTCTTAGAATTTGGGTGATTCCTAGTTCTGAATAAGATAGAGCAAGTGAGTAAATAGCTAGGTTTCACTACATTTCCAAACAAGGGTGGCATGATAGGTAAATCAATAAAATAAAATGCTAGATTCGTAGTCACAAGTTGCATAATTAGCAAAAAAAAGATGATCTTTAGAACAAGGACCTCAAAATCAATAAGATTTTGTTTGTAGATGTATTTAGCATGACAATATAGAACAAGCCAACTATAATATTTACAAAAATGCATTGAGAAAGGATATTATTTTATTTTATTCATCTCAGGCCTCCAATGCTCAATCATGTTGGGCTTGTATAGGTTTCCTTCTCTATCTTTGAGATCGAGATTATAATCTCAAACCAAAGCCTCATTCGTTCTTGCCCACCATAAGGGAGAACCTTCATATACAAGAGACACAACATACCTAAGCCGTGGTGGGCCGCCTTAGGTAGTCTACATACAACTTTGGGTGAGGAGTATCTAAAGTGTGCCTTCGTGATAGCCTCACACCTCAATGCCATCCAGCTACTAAAAGCATGGATATAATTAGAGTATTGTTCCATAAATATAATGAAATCCCAATTAGTTAACAAATTTCCAACAATCATTCCTTTCGAAATAAGGATCCCAAGTCCCACTTTCAAATAAGGGGTAAAGATTTGGTCATGTGGCTAAATCTTAATCCATACTTCAAAGTTAAACTTGTAAAGACAACATATATGGTAGTTAGGATAGACTCCACTTTCAAGTAAGGGGACAAGATTTGATCATGGGGCCAAATATTAACTATATTGGGAATTCCCAAACTATATGAGAATTCCAAAAATCCCTAATATAGTGTTCTAAACTTTCATAAAGTTTCCAATAAATTAAAAACTTTCTTATGTTATTTTTCAACAATTTTCATTCATCCACTAAGAATTCAACTCATAGAATTGAGTTTAATATTGTGCGCGTGAATGCACTTTAATATATTGTGCATCTAAATGTACTTTAACAAAACTAAAAAATCCAAACTTATTTTTTGATTCAACTTGGAGAAATATGAAAGAACAACTTACTATTTAATTACACATTTTCTTAAAAAAATAAAGACCATATGCAAATCTATAAAAATATTACCTCTTAAACATGATTTCTAAGCTATAGTAACAAAAATATCAATTTCTATTGACTATTAATGGCATTGCTAAATAAGAAAACCATATAAAAATTTTAAAACTTCTTAGATAAATTGTAGGGTTGAATTATATTTTTTTTAAATTTTTAAAATATTCTTAAATAATATTAACTAATTTTTAAACAAATTTTTATTCCTAATTACTTAGTTTTATGTATTTTTTTTTAGAAGTCTCCTTTAATTATTAACTGTGATTTTTAAGTTAATTCAATATTTTTTTAACTTTAAAATATTAAGTTTTAAAATTTTTGACATAATTCCACCTCTATTTTCAATTTAGGAAGTTATTGATAATTACAAATCTAGGAAAGATCAGATAATATTTAAATTTTAATTTAGGAGAAATTCTACAAATAAGATTTGAACAACATGAATTATATACAAAAATAAAATAATATGCTCCCACTATATTTACAATTGTATTCTCAACATTTTAGTTGGTTGAAGGTTCTCCCATATTAATGTGCTTGTGTGGGGCCATGGGAGATAGGAAAAAGTGATTGGAAAGAAGGGCTTCCAAGGTAGGGTACTGACACATGAATGGACACAATCTCCTTCTTGCAAAACTTTCATCACCTCTCGAATATTCTCTCATATTGACTCTCACTCTCACTCTCTCAAGAGTAGTCTCCTTCTTGTGTTTTCTAATTCTATATAGGGACCCTCTTTTAAATAGTTTTCTTTTGGGGGGCAAGAGGGGAAGGGAAAGGAGGTGTGGTTGTATTTTGAGTAGCTCCCTTACCTCCCTTAAGCCATAATAAAGGCTTTATTAAGGGCTTTTTTAATAATAAAATTATATACATACATACATGTACATACAAAATCTTTTTAAAAGTAAAAGATTTGTTTAAATTGACTAAAAATTGAAATAAAACTCTCAATATATTTACGATCCTTAAAGCATTAAAAAATTTACATATTTTATTAAAGAATTTGAAATAACTCTTAAAATTTTTAAAAACCAATAATAGATAAAACTAATTAAATTTTTTATCAATGAATCCAAATGACTTAAGAAAGTTAATAATAATTTCAAAAACTCATAATTGGTGATGATAAATTAAAAACAATTAATAATAAACGAATAAATTAGAAAATTTTGATAAATAGAAAAAAATTAATTTAATTGGTAAAAGTAGTAAATAGTAATAAAATATTTTAATACTAATTAAATAGAAAATAAAATACTTTGAGTATCTAGGAGATTTATGAAATACATATGATTGAGAAAACTTATTGACAAACGATGGAGGAGATGAAAAATAAAGCAATCACGCATAGTTGACTGAAAAGAAATATCTTACATGTTTCAACTAAATGCCATCAAAGCAGAGTATTGTTGCTCTCATGGTATCTTTAATTATGCCACATATGCCTTGGAATTGGGAACCTATTCCACAATATTGGTTGAGTTTCTAAATGAGAACATCATGACACATATTTTGGAACCATCTTTTACTCCATACTCAAATGGGTGGTTCACTATACTAAAGCATAACGGTGTTAGAGCTAGTCATATCATAGGTTCATGGGGGTGCTCATGGCCTTATTTATGGGCACCCTCTTTATTCTTTATTTGGTAATTGGCCATCCTATTTTGTGGTAGCGCAACTCCTTTATTTTTATCTATAAAAGGAGGGATTGTGGCCATAGTCCATTATCCATTCATTTACTTGCAGACTCTTGGTGTGGAGAGAGGGATCTTGTGGAGTGTGTGAGTGCTCAACCATTGTACTCTTGTCATAGTGGATCTCTATTCACAGTTACATCTTGCACATTGATTTTCTCTTTCATTAATCTTGAGTCTTTCATTATTTTGTTGCATGTTTTACTCTTTTAACATGGTATTCGACTTTAAGGATTATTAATAAATATGTTTTTTGCATTACTGTGACCTTATGCTTGGTTATAACCTTGACTTGTGCTTTCTCAACTTTGTTGCATATGTGGATAATATGTCCTATAAAGAATTGATCACTCTGCTTGGTTGATGGCTATAGGCTAGTGTGTTGTGTGAATAGCTAGGCTACGACAAGCTGCTCTAACATGCATCTTTACACATATTGTCATTGTTTGATCCTATGTGTACTAAGCCTTGCTTTTTCAAAATGATACATCATCCTAGTGACTAGTCGGCTCTCTCCTTATTGTCAATCCTTTGGGAGCCATTGACCTAGCGAAAATAGCATATCAAGAGCATGATGTAGCCTTCTTCATCATTCATTAACATGTTTTGGTGCTTGTGTATGATAGTCTAGTGTGAGATGCAGCTTGATCTAGTGTGTGGTTTGTGTGTTAAAGGCTATATACCCTTGTATGTCTTCCTTTCTAGTGGCAATTAATATGTATGCAGTTGATTTGGTAGTGATATTTGCATAGGTTTTTGTTTATGTCCATTGCAAGTGTTGATTAATAGCACATGTTTGGATGTGTTACACCTACCTGATAGTATTTTCATAACTATTGATGGTCCATCAAAGGACGCATGCTATCAATGGCTGTGAAACACTAATGATGGCAAACATTGTGACTATGATATCATTACCCTAGTGTGGTGTTTCTCACCTTGAGCATTATGGCCTATAAGTTTGCCTTTTGATTTGCATTCTAATGATTTTGTTACTGTTAAGAAATGAAATTTATGATTTATTGAATTTTCACATGCTTTTCATTTTTATGATGTTCATATGAAGCCTTTTTTTGTTGTGGTTCATGTGCTTGAGTTACTTGTCATTACTCTTTGTGTTTTGTATTGAGATCTTTTGTAGGTGATCACACTCCCTCTGCTACTCTATCCTGGCGGAGGTAATGTGCAATTACTTTTCCTTCTCATTTCACTTCATTATGATCCCATTCATCTCCCTGTGATCTCAAGATTCACCATTCTAACATATATCATGAATCTGTGGATCAGTGTTGTGATGCTAATTGTGATACATAGTGAGTGTGTTGGATTGCTCCCATCTTAGAAGGAATATTTGATTCCATTGTGATGTGATAAAGTAGCGATCATGTACATGTATGGGGGATAAACCTTTAAAAAAAACATCTATATAAGGTAAGTTCAAAGGGTATAAAGAAATATCCTTTCTTTACATGCAATAAGGGTATAAAATGACCCTATTTACTTTACTAAACATATGGGTTTTTTCAAATTATAATTTAAAAACTCCTTTTGTAAAATAATCTTGTAAATTTTACTGAATAAAATACCCTTTTCTTTGAACTCACCTGGTATCTTATGTATTCTATAAGGTGGACTCCTTGAGTGTACATGAAGGCAAAGAGAAGGAATGGTATGGCATAGTGTCACATTTGAAGAGAAGAAATATACAAAACACATGTTACTACTTTGTGTGGTGGATATCATGGTCATGTTTGACAAAGAACAAGACGTCATATATATCTATATCATCTTGGTTCGTTCATGGCCTAGCGATAGCTTGAGTGGATGGTTCTTCTTGTCTCTAGTGATACTGCATGCCTGCATATGCTCCTAGCAAAGGAGTAACTGTGCAAGTGAAGAGAGGACATGCTGATGCTCTTTCATTATTGGTGGAGTTGATGTGTGTAGTCAAGTTCAGATCTTCTAGCAATCCAAACCTTGGACTAGTGTGTCTAGCACTAAGTTCATGCTGGGATGAGTGACATATGTGTTTATGTTGTCTCACGTGAGGGGACCCGAAGGGCATGCTGATGCTCTAGTGGAGTAGTATTGATGCCAAAGTACATGAATGGATAATGGACTGTGACTACACTCAAGGGATGCACCTATAAGAAATCATCTATATAATAGGCATTCAAAGGGTATTCAAAATATCATTTCTTTACATGCTATAAAGCCATCAAATGATCCCTCTTACTTCACTAAAGTATAATTTCTTTTTCAAATTGCAATTTAAGAATATCTTTTGTAAATAGTGTCATGTAAAATTTTCTAAATAAAATATCCTTTTTTTGAACTCGTGGTAACTTACATATTCTATAAAGTGCACTCCCTACACTATACTCCCCTAGGGGGAACTAATCTATAATAAATCATCTATATAATGTGCATTCAAAGGATAATATTTAGAAATACCCTTTCTTTACATGATATAAGGCCTTAAAATGATCCATTTTACATTACTAAACTTACTTTTTTTTTCAAATTTTAATTTAGAATTCCACTTTATAAATATAATCCTATAAATTTTACTAAATATAGTATTGTTTCTTTTGAGTCCATGTGGTATCTTACATAGATAAAAATAAAGGAGTTGTCCTACCACAAAATAAAGGAGTTGTCCTACCACTAAATATAGTATTGTTTCTTTTGAGTCCATGTGGTATCCCTCCTTTCATAGATAAAAATAAAGGAGTTGTCCTACCACAAAATAAATCAAATTCTTGGTGTGGAGAGGGGGAGCTTGTGGAGTGTGTGAGCTGGTGCTCAACCATTGTACGCTTGTCATAGTGGATTGCTATTCCCAACAATCTCTTGCACATTGTCTCTTTCATTGACAAGTCTTTCATTATTTCAATGCATGTTTTGTTCTTTTAACAAATTGGACTCTACAATTCATACAAGATATATAGCTATTTATTTTTAGAGGTTACCACATCTTCATATATTCCAAGCAAGCCTTCCAATCATCTCTACTTGGATCCTTGAATTTGTATAGCTCAACTTGATACAAAATAAGATAGAAACAAGATTGCCAATACTATTTCAAATTCAATTTTATTGTAAGCCTCTTGCCACATTGGTTTTTGTCATGGACACATTCCATCTTAGATAAAATTTCATGTCCATTGCCTTTAGATAAAATATTGGATAGACTTTCACTTTAGATGAGGAGGTTTCTATTAAGTTTTCAAGACGTTTTATGGGGCTTTTCAAATGTCTGAATTACAACTTCTTGAAATATTTTTTTTGTCATGGACGCATTTCACTCATAGATGACTGTAATTTTTTTGTTAATGACACATTTCACTCTTAGTGATGCCAGGAGGCATATTTCACGGTGGATTCCATGCCACGGTGGATTCTGTGAGGTTTTACGGTGGATTTCATAAACTTTGATGACCGGGGCTCATACACAAAGTGGATTCTTTGTGCGAGAAGTTGATGGGGACGCCTATCCTTTTCGGGCGTTTCATTAATTTAGTGTGTACATGGGTGATTCCATAGCGGGTGATTCCGCAAAATGCATATTAAATTAATAAACGTTTATGAGTTTAGAGTGCGCACTCGTAATAAATTAAGATTAGGATTGATTTCTAACCAGTTGATTTATTTATGTAGTTGAAGACTGCTAGGTATTCACTTTTGTCGGTTTAATTGTATTATTTTACTAACGAATGTGAATGCTTCAGTTGATGTGTAGAGATAGCAGCAGTGGCGGAGGAAAGCATTGGAGGATAGCGAGTATTCGAGTTATCACTTATATTTTGATAGGCGCATACCTTAGCCATGGCGCCTATATTTTGTCATGCCTATTTATTGAGGCATTGGACATTTATTTATTATTTTGTATGCGCATGGGCGCACGATTATGTTATTGGTACTTGGACATTGTATTGGGTATGCCTGACTCTTTGGGCACCGCCCATTAGCTTTATTTCTATTTTGTGCTAAAGCAAACTCAAAAGCCAAAAGCTTGCTATTTTGTAATTTGGGCTATTATTTGAGCTTGAAGATGATTAATACATAAAATACATGCTTTGTGGAGCGCTCACACAAGGCATGGGGGAAGATTGCACCCAATTGGTCTCTTGTTCATGTCGTGCATGCTTTTTACCTTGAGTTTTGTGCAAAAAGTAGAGTTCTTTTGTTCTTGGGGACCTTCCGGCATTCACTACGCAAGCATATGGCATCCGATCTGCGCACCAGTGGTATCAGAGCGAAGCTGAGATCGAGAGCTTCCAATCGAGACCCATCTTGTGTGAAGGCGGAGCTCCTGGAACGATTGAGCTCTACGGTCAATCTCATCGCAAACGGTCGATACGGGTGGATTCCTGGCGGTCAAGAACCTCTATTTCCATCCTCAGATCGCGAAGGACCGGCCTGCAACAGCGGAGGACCACTCCTACATCCTCTCAAATAAGTCGTGGTTACACAGAGATAAGCTCTATATCTTCAAAAGCTTAAAAGCTTTCATTAGTATTAAGCTTAATAATAAAGCTTAAAGGCCACAAAAATTCGATGTCTGGTAACTCGACATGTCCTCAACGTGATTTTCGGCGTGGAAAAACGGCGCCCCCTCCCCCTCAAAAATCGTCGACTGTTATCACCAAGCTTAGTTATCTAAGCTATAAGTCATAAATCCTCCTAATCATTCAAGTTTTCCAAGTCTTGTGATTACAGCAAGTCACTCAAGTTTTGCAAGTTCTGGTACTCTGCAAGTCACATAAGTCTGCAACTCTGCAAGTCAGACAAGTCACCTGAAGTCAAAACTGACTTGTGCTCAAAACTCCTAGAAGGACTGTTCCTGCGCAGAAACTCCGAACTGCAAAGTTGTTCATTGGAAGGTACTGTTCACATACGCAGGTTTGCTGAACCAGTTTCAGCACACGCAGAAGGTCAAAACGCGGATTTTTCAAAGATTACAGATTCTGCAATAGCCAAAGACGAAGATTGTGAAAGCCACACACAAAAATATATAAGCCTTGTATACCCGATCTTGAGCAACACTCATCCCGCTAATTGGATTTTGAGAGTGTGAGGTCTTTTGAAGTTTTGCAGGATGACGAAACCACATATGGATGATTTAATGGCTAAAGGCGATCTTCCTGAACCTACGA